>NC_054535.1:20034418-20374418 GCF_017654505.1 Polyodon spathula | reverse complement strand
CCAATAAAGTAGTCCCATGTATAACTTTGAACTACACACTAAGTTAGGCGGAGTAAATTAATTTTACTGGAACATGCAAAAGAAAGTACATTTGTATTTTGACATTGAAAAAATACACCAGGGGGTGGAGTTGAGATGGCACCGAGTTGTTTTTCCCTGCCACTGACAATGCAGACACACTGAGCAGAACAGACGGAGGAATAAAAATAAATCCAACTATGTCTCGGATTTCAGTAATTTGTTCAAGGTCTGTGTCAGAGAGGGGTGGATAATGTGCAGAAGGGTCTTTTGGGGTTTTTCTGTAACGTTTACAAACCTCTAAAAAGTTTTAAGTGTCAAAGTCGGGGTGACTGAGTATAAAGACAGCGATTTTTTGTTTTTGCTTTGTTGCTATCTTCCAGTTCGTTTTATTGTTCTTCATTCAAATTTGCATGTCTACTTCTTCTTTTTGGGATTTTTTGCAGGTAACTGGTCACTCAGTTTCATAGTTACAGCAGTACCTCTGTAACTGTAAAAGCAAGATGGCTACCATCCGATACTTAAAATTCGGTGATTTAGCGCAGTGATTTAGAATATGTAACAAGGCTCCGACTGTCCATATCCATCCAATATACGAACAGCTGGAACCTCGCTCGACCAATCACACTGCTTGTTTCATGTTCCATTGCCAACCCTGGATTTTATATAAGCAGATACTATTTCACTATGTCATTGCAATCACTCAGGTGAGACAATGTCTTGTAATTTGCCCAAACACAAATATTTTTCAACAAAACTTTCAGGAAGTATTGTAAGGTCCCTCAGGTCATAGAATAACATATTTTTGTACATGTATTTCTAAGGAGAATACATAATAAAAAATACTCATAAAAAAAAAAAAGAAAAGAAATATTGGTTGAAACAAGTTTGTATGGTTTCTGAAGAACTTTATATCTTCCCAAGTGTTCTGAAAAAAAGGACACATTTCCAAGATGCTACTGTAAAAAATAGATTTATAGTGAGTTTTTATAGGAAGAGAGTCAAATATGGTCAAAAAACGCCTGGTCCTGGGGGAGCATCCAACTGAAATGCTTGGTCCTGAAAGGGTTAATTGAGTATGTGCTACAAATGAGGGAACACCTAGAACTTGTGGGAGAGGGGGCCAGTATGTTAAGAATGCTAGAATTTGGCATATTCAGAGACAGTATATTGGTCTTACTGATTTCAACTGAGAGCACGTTGCTGGTCAGTTGGCAAGGACCTTACGAGGTCATTGAAAAAATGGGGCCTGTCAATTAGGAAATATTTCAGCCAGGCCAGCAAAAAAGTTTCAAATTTATCATATTAATTTACTTAAAAATGGAAAGAGAGTGTGCTTTGGGCCAGAGGTGAATGATCCAAGTGATTCTGCCTCAACATCATGAAGTGACAGCCCATTTCATACCCTCACTACTCTTTGTGAACAAGTATCTTCTTCCCTCTGTCTTTAGTCTATCGCCACTTAATTTCCAACTGTGTTCTCTGGTCCTGGTTTGTGTACTATGCTTAAAGTATATTAGTCTGTAACTATTTAATGAATACATCTATCAGAGAAAGACAATCTTAAAAAAAAAAAAAATGCTTTAAAGATCTAATAAGGGTTCCATTTGCTGTTAACTATTGGACACATGCTAGCCTTGTACATTATGACCTCTTTCTTTATATGTGCAGGTCAGGAAACAATTTCTTCTTCACTCACTTTTATATGCAATAAAACAATGAAGCGTACATAGCTCTAACATGACAGGCCGGACAGTGAGCTGACTACAAGCACTTACCAATTGTGAATTCAATTAGTCATCAGTAAGCAATCACCCTTTTAAAATGAGGTTCAGCTTACTGCCTTGTTTTCCATTATGATAAAGGTTTAATATTATAATGTAGGCAGTTTTTTAAGTTTAATGAAAGTTATTCTTGAGGCTTAAGTAGTGGTTTCTTAACAGATTTGTTTTTATATGTATTTCTTTTAGCTTTTTAAGATGCTTAATTTTTATGCCATAATAATTTTCTTAAAAAAATCTCTCCACCTGGTGGCAGAGAGTGAATTAATCCGAGTCAGCAATCTCCCTCCCAACCTATGAGAACACGATATAACAGGAACAGTGTGCACCGGACTGGATGGTTTGACAGTTCATTCCAGGGTCAGTTGGAAGTCAGCCATCCAAAAAGTAGGCGAAGCCACGATACTAGAAGTCAACGCACACTATTGACCACTTCCCTTCTATGAAGGGATTCGAGGTGCAGATTGCCAGGAGGGAGCCACCACTCCACATCTTCAGCCTGATGCCATTTAGCCTCTTGCTGGAGCTCTGCACATTTTCAAAGTGCATGGCTGAAGCACTGGCTCCACTCAAGCCGCGGGGTAGTTGGATCCTGAACTATCTGGACGATTGGCTAGTTTGTGTGCATTCCAAAGCATGCGCAGAGGCACACACAAAACAGGTCTTAGATCATGTGATGAAGTTAAGGCTGTCCAATATGTCAACAGAAGAGCAACTTTGTACCGTCTCAGTCCACAGTGTTCCTGGGGATCAAACTGAACTCTACGAGCATGCTTGCTTCACTGTCAGAAGACAGGATTTGTTCGTTGGAGACCACACTCTCCCTATTCAGAGAGGACGCCCACCTACAGGTCAAAATATATCAAAGTTTGTTGGGGCTGATGGCAGCCACCTCGAGAATCCTTCCACTAGGGCTGCTGAGAATGCGCTCGCTTCAAGCCTGGGTAAATACACTCAAGGTGCACCCGGTCCGAGATCGGTATCAACTGGTGCGAGGCCGGTGACCAGCATAATTTAACTAGACTGTAAACCAGCATTAGATGATATGTGGACTAAACGACTTCCATGTCAGTTTGTGCAGTGCTGCAGTCCTTCCCGTCTGCGGTGAGCACAGCAGAATTCTATGTCGAATCTGACCTTGTTAAAAGCCCAACCGTTGTGTCAGCAGAGAGCAGGAGAGATTTTAATTTTGCTTTAAATATGTTTCTGAAATTGGAGGGTAGTTGTGAGATATATCTGTTGTGTCTGGTTTAAACATTGCATACTCGTTAGTCAGTTTTGCAAGGCAATATTTAATCTAATAAGTAGATGCCGCTGCTGCATAGACCGTATGTATTATTACATGCTGAGTGAGACTTGCTTGGTGATTTCTTAGTTGGCTTTTGAATAGTATTACTGCTACTGGTTGCACTACAGAAACACTGTTTAGATAATTGTTACTGTTAAGGTGTAGAAATATTAATATATCAGGTAAGTAAGTTGGTCTATGATGTCATAGCCGTGCGGTAAGTCAATTATTACCACACGGTCATATGATCTGGTTTAGCCAATCGCAGTGCTTAATTTATTCAAGCCATTTTATAATTTTATTTACCAGTCCACAATGTGTTTAGCTGTCATTCAATCAGCCTTTTGAAATGTTGGCATCTGCTGCCTGGCAGGTGCGCTGTTCTCTGTGACCTTAAATTGGGAAAATGTTGTTAACTGATGAAAATATATATTTCTAAGTTTATAATAAGGAATCATAGTTATTTATATGCACATCCATGAATTGAAAAAGGTGCACGGTACGAAGTAGTCCAAACAAGAATAAAGATATAGAATACCCGCACACTAAATAAGCGCCAAAATAAATAGTTTTATTTTTCAAAACACCATGCAGTCAGATCAATGCTTCTATTTATTTCGGAGATTATTTAGTGTGCAGATATTCTATATCTTTATTAAAGTTTATAATAACCTAAATTTGAACATTCCCAGAATTCCTGACTCATTCAAAATTCCTTTAACTTTCCTTGGGAAGTTTGCAAAATTCCTGGAAAGTTTCCACCCCTTTGCAACCCTATATACCCCGTTAGTGTGGAAATACCCAAATACACATGCACTTACACATAATTGTAATGTTAGTATGCATAGTTACAATGCACTTAACATGTACATCTTTTTGCACAATATACATAAGTCCACAATTGTTTTAGAAAAGGGTTAGGGTTAGTGGGGCTAGGGTTAGGTTTTGAATTAGGGTTAGGGGTAAATTATGCAAAAAAACACATACTAACATTGTAATTGTGTAGGTAGCAGTAAATACACAGTACTTGAGACACTTAACATAAACTGTTACTACAGATTTTAAGTACATGAAGCAAACAAAATAAGAAACAACAATTTAGTCTGTTCTGTACTTACATGCACTATATAGGTCTCAAATGTTCAGTTTTAAAAGAACTGTATGTTGTATCAAACATGTATTTTCATATTAAGACATGCCCTTCAGTACTACCTTAACAAAGTTCTCTGTTTTCTTGCCAGGACATTCCTGCTATGTCAGTGTACCCCAGAATTGTCTTTGTGGTCTATCTTACTTTCTATAAAGAATGGCAGTCATTAGGGGAAGCAGCTGGTTGGTTGCGAGCAGAAAAGAAGGCTGAAGGGATGAGGACAATTTCACTCTCCAGGTGAAATGACCAAGGATGTGCAAAGACAATCTGAACCACAGCATTGAAATACAGATATATTTAAGTAGATAACATAAATGTTGGCACTCCAGAGATGTTTCAGTCCATTTAATCAGACACTAGGTGCTTCATTCCAGGAAAAGTTTAATAGAAACACTTCTTAGATGTTGCCACCGCCGAAGAGAAAAGATACCAATTCCTTCTAAATAAAAGTCTATATCCTAAACTCTCTCAGATACTCATACTTATTAAAACAAGGTAAAAACAGATATGCTCACGTATTTCAACATACTGTCTTCATCAGTGCATATTGAAAACAGAACTCATTAGATCTGTTAAATAATCCCTGTCATCATTATCATTAACACCATTTCCTGATTACTAGAAATAATGATATAGCAGTCAATGCATTTGTAGCAGGGCGGTAGGAAAGCCCTGCTTACATGTATTGTTTGTTTATTTTTAGAACTGGGTTTCTCCCTCGGCCTTTTGTTATTTTGTATTTGTTTGTTTTATAATTTATTGTACGTACGTGTTTTTGTTAAAACGTGTCCTGGCAGAGGTGATGTTAGTAAACTCGTCCTCTGCCAGGAATGTTTAAAAACCTTGTGGTAATGTGTGGCTAAAGGCTAGTGCATTGTTAAACTAGCCGCAGTCACACAATTAATAAACTTGTGCAGAATGTGGCCGAGGAGTAATGAGAGAATTGATAGTTTAACCCCTCGGCCATAGTAAATAAAAGCCTGCAGCTCTCTGCACTCTGGGTGTTGGTGTACGGAGGAAAGTATGAGAGCGAGAGAGGAGAATTTATTTAAAACATCTAGGAACAGTGAAAGCGATTTGTCCAGCCTGATCTGGATTGTATTTTTGTGTTTGGGATTGTTTATTTTCTGTGCTCTGTGAGCAGTGTTTCTTTAGTTTAAATATTTTATTTATTTTTGTCGCCATTTAATAAATGGCGCACACCTCGCCGTTGAACTGCAGTTACCTTTTGTAGTTCGTCCTTCTGGTCTAATGTCACCGCAACACCATTTCCTGTCACAGCATTCAATTCACATTCCTTATACTTCGCAACAATCTGCTACATATATTATTGAACATTAGTGGATTCAACATTATGCAGTTGTCACGTTGCATTAACATTCTATATATGTTCAGCAACAATCTGCCAGGTAAAGTAGGGTATTTTTAATTAAATGTAATAATTGATTCAGCATAATGCAATTGACATATCTAAATTTGCTCCTGATTTCAGTACTTTTTGCAGTACTTTTCAGGAAATGCATTTCTATGCAGTTCTGATTTAGAAAAAAAAAAAAAAAATCCATACCAATGCAGATCACTCAATTCATAGTCATGTAGGGGAGGGGATATTTAAATGTCTGGGCCTGCTTACTAAGTAGTAAAAGAATGACTCTGAATATCGTGAGGAGAGCTTCATGCATTGCCATGAAGATAAAAACATTTAACAAGAGAAATTAATTCATGTGCTGCGCACATTCTGAATTATACTGCGCATTAGTTATTTATTTGTCTGGTTACCTTTCCAACACATACACACACACACACACAATTATATAAAATATAATTTCTACAAGTTTTACTACTTAGAATTTATATTTGTGTGTAAGTGTACATTAACACTAGAACCGCCTTTTACAATACATGTTTTTTATTTTGAATATAACCTACAATATATATATATATATATATATATATATATATATATATATATATATATATATATATATATATATATATATACTATATATATATATTATCTCTACTGGACCTGGCAGCCATCAATTCCTTCCTTTTGTACAAGGTAGGAAAGATTTCATTTTGAAGCTAGGGCAGAAAACTGCAAAGCTGCATGTTGCAGCAGCTCAACCTAGATTCTGTGCTGCGAGTGACACAGGGAAGATAAATCATATGTTTAATTTTAGATTAAAAACTGCTTTTGTTTTTACAGTTTTGAATGTACATAAAGCTGTTTACACATTAGTTTCTTTTGAAATGTATTAGTTTTTCTTTTGTTTAAGTAGTGCTTTATATGTGGGAAGTTAGAAAATAAACCTTTTTATTTTTCATTGTTAATTTAAATACATTCTTTTGAGTTGTATCTGATAGTTTGTCTTTCATTTTAATATTGATGATTTTTAAAATGTACCAGTGGTTGTAGGTATGAGTATAACCGCTGTGGTTCTAGAGTGGAAGTAGTCCATAAATGTACAGTGCGTGTGTGTGCTGGGGGGTGTCTGTTTTGTACAACCTTTCTTCTGGAGATTACATGATATTAAGTCAGAAAAACGGAATCATGACTGCTGAAACCTCGTGAGCCACAAGCACGATTCCTGCTTTGGTATACTTGGGCTTTTACAGCTATTTTTATCATGAGAAAGTGATTGACCATGCCCTTAAAGTCACGCTGCCAAAAGGATGTCCTTTTGTTGTTTCACAATGTATTCGCATGACAATGTCACACAGTCATGACTACAGAGTTGATTGTCAAGTGCATGTAAACCAAGCCAATGAAGATACTTAAGCATAATGTAATTGACATATCTGACTTAAATCAGATATTTCATATTAAAGGATACAAATTGAATTCTTCATTGAGACCAATTGGTTTTAATGTTTGGAGGGTAAATATCCAGTATGCTTTTCTTTGTAGTAGCAAAAGTATGAAGTTCCCACTTCGAGCTGGTAGTTACTTTTTCCACCCACACAAATCGTAATGAATGTGGACCAGCTTTATTTGTTTATTTATTTATTTTTTTTTAAGTATTTGGTTTTAGTGGTTGGCTATATTTAACCTAGTGTACTGTAAAACCAATTATCTTTTAAAATGAAAATTAATATTTTTTATGAATTTATTTCTTTCAAAACTTCATATTTAAGATCTATATAGTGAATGGATGTGCTTTCTGTTGAAATAGAATATGGAATTATTTGGTTGGCTAAAATCATTTTATTCAATGTCAGGTCTTTATATTGTTAATGTGTGTGTTTTTGTTTTTTTTTGTTTTTTTTTATACAGAACTCTCCAAAACTGACAGCCTGATGATATCAGAATCCCCTCTGAAGAGGATTGAGGGCACTATTCTATTTCCTTCATGAAATGTTTGTTTGACTGTCTCCCAACCATGCTTTACAGTGTATGCAACAACATGATTGTACTGCAGTGTATACAGTCAGGCTTCTCACAGAGAACTTAACTCCCTTGACAAGAGCTCCTTGGAGAATATATTACCTCTGTTTAATACCAAGTGGGCGAATGAATATAGTAATATCTGTTAAACCTATGGCTCCCGATAAACGTGCATTGAATACATTGTTTCTTCTGAACGACAGGTCATAGTTAAGTTAGATATCATAAAGAGAGTCAAAAATAGTTCATTCCACTACAAGAAACTAATTAATATGCCAATGCTATTAGCCCTTTTAGATAAGAGATGCGTTATACAGGGCTGTGGAATCTGGAGGTCTCTGACAGCGCTGTTAGCTTTGTGTAGAAAGATTAATGGGATTATTTTCTGTGCCTAATAATCAGCAACTTCAGCTACATTTAATGTACTGTAAGACAGTAGCCAAGAGGATACAACCCTTCAGCTTTTAGAATCTGGTTAAGTTGGCCAGTAGGCAAAATGTAATGTAGATTTCAGTTCTGGTAGTCACAGACAGGCAGACTGAGTATATATTGGTCTCTATCACATTGTGTACTACAGAATCTCTTAACAGATGTTGTTCACCTTTGAAACATATTGTAAGTGGGATCTTGCTTCAGGCGCAATTTCATTCCATCTTTTAGAACCACTTTTTCTATCCCAAGTGTATCAACTACCAATCCTGATTGCACTGAACTACAGAACTGTTACAGAATCCTCATGGGATGTTCTGATAGCTCCAGCTATTTATTTTTTTTTTCCTACACGGTGACTGGGTCTTCCATAAATAGTTCCTGTACACTAAATATGAATCATTTATTCAGTACTGCGAACATATACAGGGTTGTTGATTCAGTGAACAGAAAACAGGTATGATATGATAATTAGAGGTGCAATTATGTTAACCCTACAGTAGCTACAGATTGTTTTCTATGAAAAGATACCAAAGGGTATGCTATGGATGGTAGAGTATTTAGGGTAGTATTGCTTGATTAACAGACACAAAAAAGAATGCAAACAGTATAAACATGACATTTTCCGTTAAAAAAACAAAAAAAAGGTTTTTAAAATGGGCTATCACATTTTCCATAACTCTTAATTACACCAGGTTTTATTACCTTCTAAAACAGTTTCACAAAATGTGTGGTTCCCTTTCAATTTGCAAAGAAAAAGTGTATCACACACAGTGCAAGGCAAAAATCGCAGAGCTGCACACACACCAAGCAGTGGTAGCAGCTTTAGGATACAGAGTGCATGCACATTTAAAATCAGGAGAGGAATGGGATTATAATCCGTGTCAGCCCTAAGCTATAACTCCACCTAGGGCCGAGTGTGGTGCTTTGGTGGGATGCTGGAACCAGCAGTGTACATTTTTGATTGACACTGGTGCTTCTGTCTCCATCCTACACCCAACTCAACTTGCTAGCAGCTGTCCTTTGTCAAGTGATAGAGCTACTATGCTCTTTCCTACTGCTTTTATTTCTAACCCTGTTTCTCTCACTCTTGGTACACACGCACTTTTGCTTCTAAGGTTGTGTGCTTACCGAACTCTATTTCTCTATTATCCTGATCCAGTACCTTATTGTAGTTGATCTCTTAAATTACATGCTTTGGGTAATTGCAAGCCAGGCTAGTACATTTATTTCTGTGTGTGCTTTTGAGATACCTGATTTTTTTTTCTTTTTCTCCACTTTCTCCAAAGTAGGCTGACATTCTGCAATTGTGTTTAATGGCTATTAGAGCAGCACCACATTCTGCTTTTCATTGGTATGTGCTTTGGGAGTCTTGCCAAAAGAGAGCTAAGGAGTTTAGTTTTTTTGCTCTCAGAAAGAGACTAGTTCAGTAACTATGGCTACACTGATAACCATGCCTGCTCCAGGGGAGTGGTTAATTTAGTGTAGTTACTGTGCAGTGTGACGTGTTTCTTTCCAAGGGTTGTGGGTATTCACTGGGCAAAGACACAGAGCCAGTTACAGGCTCACAGATTTATTTATACAATTACACAATGTAGTACAGTGGTACTTGGTCGCCACTAGGGCACCAGCAATGGTATCCCTAGTGCGGGAGAAAACACTCAAGGGTAGAGGTACTAAAGTGTTGCGGTCGTCGCAAACCAGTCGAAAGTCTAAGGTAAAATGTACTAAACAAGCACATTGCTGTTAGTGTCTTTTTAGGGAATCCTATCTTCAGCATTTGTTCTTTGCATTTCAGCCTTAGATGAATATGCAATTATAGGTGTTCCTGCATAAATTCGCAAAAATAGGCTGGAGATGGGGCGCAAATGATGGTTCTCAAATATTATAATGAGATGTACTAAAACTGCTGTCAATTGTGACACTTACATATGGCTATGACATTTCTGGTCTCCCCAGCGTGTTTGGAGCAATAGACTGCACACATGTGCCGCTAACCCCTCCAGCTCATTCTGAACATCTGTATTAGAATGGGAAACACACCTATTCTATTAATGTGCAGGTGGGTTGTAATTGTTCACAATTTATCACTGCATCACTGACTAACAAATAAAAACGGACAGTATACATTTGGCTTATAGGCTACTCATGATAATACTAATTACTGGTATAGTGTAAAACCTGTTGCTGGTGCCTTGAAATTTGTATTAATGAGAATTGACTGTCTTCCTGTAAGTATGATAACTTGTCAATGCGGCACCATGATCTATTTTGTGTTAATTGTGTAGGCCACTAAGTAGGCCAAGTTAAAAAAATAATAATAATTAAAATAATAAACACTAAAATCATTTAGTTTCAATTTAAAATCATTTTTATTCGCATTGTACACCAATATGTACAATGCAGCAGCATGATTTATTTATTGTAACCAGTAGCATACAGGCTAAAGTAAAAAGAAAATGTGGTAGGTGTTCATTTGATTTTACTATTGTACTGTATACTGTACGGGCCCAGTGTACAGATTTATATTTTTACATAATGTAATGTGTAGCCTACCAAAAACACATTAGTGTTATTTCAGTGAAATTATTTATACATTTTTTTTTTTAAATATAACTTTAGTTGTCGCCAATGGTTTTTACCCCAGTTTTCTCCCCAGAGTCTCTGCAATTATTATTTTTATCCCAGTTCACCACTGCAACCCCCTGGCGACTCGTGGAAGCAGAGGCTGAAACATGCCAATATGTCATTCTGGGCTCTGCGGATCCAAAGTGAAGCCACCAGATCTGTAGTGTCGGAGGAGAACACAGATCTGAATGGCTCCACTGCAAACCCGCAGGCACGCTATCAGGATTCGAACCTGCGACTCTCCAGCCTACAGGGCATGTCCTGCATTCCATGTGCCTGACCAATCATCCCTGGATGGGAAATAACACCATGTTAGCCAAACACTAGTATAAGTTAATTTTAACTAATACATAGCCAGTTGTCAAGCAGCAGAATATACAAAATACAAACAATAATGACAATAAATCATAATACAAATATATAGGGGGGACGGGTGGCCACAAGCAGTCCGGTGGCCCCAAGCAAAGATAGTCTGGCTGCCCAGGGCCATGGCAACCAGATGGCCCCGGGCCGTGGCAAGCTGGCAATCCCGGGCAGTGGCAAAAAGGCGACCCTGGGTGAAGGCAGGCCAGCAACATCCCCGGACAGCAGGCAGCAACTCCAGGAGATGGTGTGCAGCAGGCGGCATCCCCAGGCGGTGGTGTGCAGGTGGCATTCCCAGGCTGTGCAGAGCAGATGGTGACCCCAGACGAAGCAAGACCAGCAGCAACCCTATGAGAAACACAAGAGACAGGTCGCCCAGGCTAAGTGGCGCAGCAGGCAACCCCAAGCAATACGGAAATGGCATCCCCGAGTCCTGGTCCTGCCAGTGGTGAAAGGAGAGGCAGCTCCTGCTCCTCTTCCTTAAGTGATAGTGATGGGAGCAGGTTCAGCAACCCATCCGACTATGGTGGTTTAGGCGGGTATGATGACCTGTCTTCCTCTTGTGGTGAAGATGGGTACAGCAACCCGTCTCCATACAGTGGAGGTTCGGCATCACCAAATGATATAACTTTGGCACCCCCAGGCGATGTGATTCCAGCATCCACGTTCAGTGCAGTTCCGATATCTCCAGGCAGTGCAACTTCACCCAACAGGACATCTCCCTCAGCTGAGACTTTGACTAGCCCATTGTCTTCCTTCACAGAAGGGGACTGCTGAATATCTCCTTCTATTGGAGGTGAGGTGAGTAGTAGCTCCAGCTCTACTCCCCCTAGTGGAGGAAGTGTCAGCTCCTGCACTACTCCCTCTTGTGGGGGTGGAGGGAGTGGCAGCTCCTGCACTACTCCCTCTGAGGGTGAAGACCAATACAGTAGGGTACCCTCACCTGGCGATGCCAACAGAGACAACGTCCTTTACAAGCAATAGTGTCGGGAACAGCAGGACATTCATTACAGTATAGGGCTGTGGAAGGACATGGCTGAGCGGTGACGACAGACCAGAAGAAGGAAGCACACACAGGTCAGGTAACTGCAGTTTACAGGCGCGGCGTATGCTGTTTATTAAATAGCAAAAATAAATAAAATATTTAAACAAAAATAAACACTTGCTCACAGAGCATAATAATAAATAAACAAAACAAAGCTCGTACACAATAATATAATCAGGCTGGGCAATAGCCTTCACTGATCTACTTTTAGGGAGAGCTGCAAATTAATCACTTAATTAATTTGGGAGATGGCCACCTTCTGCACAAGGTTTTAAATCAGCGTGGATGGGCTTCCAATAAACAAATAAAAAAATACAAAATAACACAGGGGCGGAGGGGGAGACCCCGTTCTAAAAATAATCAAACAATACGATTAAACAGCAGGGCTTTCCTACTGCCCTGCTACAAGGGCCATATGGATACAATTTATCATTGACTTTATCATGGCATCAATTGTGTTTAACGTGTCAATATTTTATCCTTTGATTCATAAATGGAATTTACTGCTATAAAGTCAGGATCGTGATGTTAGGATAATGTGCCATTGTAGACCAATTTTATAATAATAATAATAACCTTTATTTTTATATAGCACCTTTCATAGTCGACTACCATCACAAAGCACTTTACAAGATAAAAGACTAGGGTTTGTGAACCATGCATCAGCTGCAGAGTCACTTACAACAATGTATCGCCCAAAAGATGGAGCACAAGTGATTTGCTCAGGGTCACACAATGAGTCTGGCTGAGCTGGTATTTGAACCTAGACCTCCTGGTTAGAAGGTTGGTTCTTTAACCACTGGACCACACAGCCTCCATTATCATTATTATTATCATAACTGCATGGGGATTACCATGTACTTTAGACTTGTTCAGTAATTTCATGGTGTAATTCATGATTTTGTGAGCATGTTTTTGTGCTTACACTTGGTTTCACTTTATTTAACTTATAAAACAATCCATTTTTTTTTCCTTTACTATGTGCATTTCTTATGTGTACTGATCATGCCGTGTAGGTCACTGGGACATTGGAGGCATCTGTTTCTTGAGGCATTCATTATTTTTTGGTGCAGAAAAAGAGTCAGCTTATTAATGACTGAAGCTATGCTATTTGTAGATGTGGCAATATGATCAGTGGCTGTAGCAATATTATCAGCGGCTTTTGCCACAGTATAGAGTTGCAGCCATTTAGTTTGCACGATGTTGCCATGCACCTTTGTGTTGTTGCTTTTTTGACTAAAAATGGTAGTAATTTTGCCATTTTGGGCCTTGCTCTTTCTCTGCATTTTTGTTTTGATGGTCACAGACACATTATTTAGCTCTTGGTTTTTATATTTTCTTTCAGTGTTTTCGGTGGAGGCCCAGTTGGCGGATCATCAGTATTATGCAATGAATTTGGCTGGGAGGGATCTTCATGGTTACATTTGAACTTCTTAAAATGTAACGCTGATTTCCCTTTCAAGTATAAAATGTAACCATTACCATATGAGTATTTACCTTGTAGAGACATGAAACCTGAAAAAGATATACCAGTGCTGCTCTCTGAACCACTGACTCAGTCATGGCCTGCCCCCAAGGGGATAAACACAGAGCTCACAGATCCCATTGCTATTTATCCTTTCAAGACTGACCTGATTGGAGAGCCTGGTCCAGATAAGTACTTGTTACTTCTATCTGCGATATATTTTGCATTTATTGTGTTTTTGCACAAATTATATGTGATACTAATATAATCGCACTACGACCTATTGCTTGCTATGTCCTACTGCTGCCTTGTGCCCCGTGTGAAGCCAGTGGCTAGTCGCTCCTTCCCAGGGATCCAGGAACATAAGTTGACTTGGGTTTGTGCATTCCCCCCAGGCTGCATCGCTCCGACAGGAGTTTTTTTTTTTTTATTTCTCGTTTTGTCTTTTTGCTAAAATGTGAGACGTTTCATATTATGTACGTAATCGTTATATTACTGTGTTTTGTTGAGGAGATTTTTCTCTTGTGTATTTTTCTGTTGTTTAACAGAGACTATGGGCAGGCCTGTCTGCAGCGCGGAGCTACAAAAAACGGGTTATTTGCATGATAGACCCAATCCAGCTGGAGGAAGGGTTCTACTCCATGTACTTCCTAGTGCCCAAGTGGGATGGTGGCCTCAGACCGATCCTGCTAGCAATAGACGCCTTGACACGCCAGTGGCTGAGACAACTGTTCTATGCTTTCCCGCTGATTACCCTGATTCAGCTCCTGAGCAGCTAGCCCTGGCTCTCTGAAACAGAAGTGCAACCATTAACACTCAAGGTTACTGCATCCATGATTGCAGCAGGCTTGAAGGAAAAATGACGATGAGATCTGTGAGCGCAGTGTGTTTGTGCCCTCAGGGGTGGACATGACTGAGTCACTGGCTCAGAGAGCAGCTTTGGTATATGTTATTTCCGGTTTTGGGTCTCTACAAGGTAAATACCCATACCGTAATGGTTACATTTCTATGTCAGAGAACCAGGGTTATGATAACTAGGGATGGGCACCAACATAAATATTTTGAACGATATCGATAATAATTTCCATATCGTGAAATCGTGGGATTAAAAAAATATATATATATCATACACTCGCAGAGACTTACTTTTTATTTGTAATACTGCCAAAAATGCAAATGCCGGTTTTGACGGTTACATTTTAATCAACATAAATATTCAAATGAAAGACAAACTATCGGATACAACTCAAAAGTTTTATTCAAGCATGTCATATCAAACATCTGCACAGCCAAAATGCTGTATTTAAATGAACAATTAAACATAAAAAGGTTTATTTTCTAACTTACTATAATAAAATAATAATTTCAAAAGAAACTAATGTGTAAACAGGAGTAAACAGGTATATGTACATACAAAACTGTAAAAATGAAAGTAGTTTTTAATTTAAAATTAAAGTAACATATTTTCTCTCATGCGTGTCATTCTGTGCAGCACAGGATCCAAGCTGAGCTACAGCAGTGCTTTGCAGTTTTTTGATCGAAATGTTTTTTCCCTAAGCGCTGTGGCTAGCTTCAAGATGAAATCTCTCCTACTGATATTTTCCCTGGTGCATTCCTTGTACAAAATGAAAGAATTGATGGCTGCCAGGTCCAGTAGAGATAACAACAGCTTTCTATATAAAAATACAATAGAATATTACAGGTATGTAGGTTATATTCAAAATAAAAACATGTATTATAAAAGGCAGTGAAAATTACTTCTCCGGCAGTTCTAGGTAGAGGGGATTATAACTTTTTATTTTTTTTTGAGACCCTGCCTTTCAAATGCCATCCGGATATTTAATACATTTATTTAGGACAAGTCAAGAACGGACAACGACTTATCGTTCACACACACAATTCAATTTTAAAAGTGAAAACTGTCAAAATGACTGCCTTGGGAGTTCTAGTGCTAATCACATGTATTTTATATTAATGTGCAACAAACCTCACACATACCAATCATGAGAACATAAGAAAGTTTACAAACGAGAGGAGGCCATTTGGCCCATCTCACTCGTTTGGTTGTCAGTAGCTTATTGATTCCAGAATCTCATCAAGCAGCTTCTTGAAGTATCCCAGAGTGTCAGCGTCAACATTACTGGAGAGTTGGTTCCAGACCCTCACAATTCTCTGTGTAAAAAAGTGCCTTCTATTTTCTGTTCTGAATGCCCCTTTGTCTAATCTCCATTTGTGACTCCTGATCCTTGTTTCTTTTTTTCAGGTGAAAAAGAGCCTTGGGTCGATACTGCCAATATCTTTTAGAATTGTGAATTCTTGAACCAGGTCACCGCGTAGTCTCCTGTGTTCAAGACTGAATAGATTCAATTCTTTTAATAGATTAAATCCTTTTAAACCTGGAATAATTCTGGTCGCAATCATGGTCAGATTCATTGGCAAACACCACACTAAAGTATTATTTAACCAAAGTACACGCTACTTGCACCAAGTGACTTCACATTTCAGGATACCAGTATTTCAGTTTCCGACGAATGAGCAGTTTGTTTGAAATCCTGTTTACATCTTTTCCTTTGCTGAACTGAATGCTATTACTTTTACTTTGCTATTACTTTTATTTATTTATATTTTAAATTTTAAAGTTTCACAAAAAGAACAGATCAGTGCAAAACTAAGCAATTCTGTTTGTTAACAAATATTTTACCCCATGTTTGTTTCTTTCCAAAATTTTCCTAATTTAGCTTTATGTGAGTACCCTGTCTACAGCTATGCCTTCTTTGATTTTTTTCCCCCTGAAACTATTTTTTTCTGTCTTAAATTGTCGGGTGTTGCTTGCTTCAAAGCATAAAATGTCTTGTACATACACCACAGGGTCAGGATCAAAGCGGATGCTAACTTCACAAAGCCTTGAATATTTCTTTTAATATGTTCCCTGCAGTTGTGAACCCCAGTTGTAATCTTTACATTCATCTTGTGAGCTGTAACTCACTCAAAAGTGAAAGTGATGAATAATACCCCTCAGGCAGACCATGGTAGGTGAGATATTGGTCCAAACACTGAACAAGGAATATAGTGGCTTCTGTATTTTATTTCTTTTCCAGGATGAAGACATTTATATTTTGAAAGCAGCCAATGCCATCCATTGTGGTAATGTGTCCAGTACACTCAGAATCAGACTGAAATCAGACAAGCAATAAGGTTTTACAGTGGTTTACACATGATGTACTTATTGTGCACCTAGGTAACTTTGTTGTTCCTACAGCCTATTTGTCTTCTGCTTACCAGACTCCTTACTTATATCCCTGGCAGTTAAATTATTGCCAATCTAGGGGCCTATTAATATCATTTATTCCTGACTGGCATATACACATGCATTTAAAGAACAAGTAGTTTCAGATTTCTTTTTACTGGTCTCGTTTCATGATGTTGCTCATAGTACATATTGTGACGTCGGCATGTTGTGGGTTCCTAGTGGCAGAGGAATGAGGAGACAAGAGCCAGTAATCAATTCAAGGAGCTACGCTCGCACACAATTGATCAAACAAATCAGTCCATTCGTTCTCCAGCCACCTGGGACACAACGTGCAAATACCTACTGCCAGGAACACAGGGATCAATCATAGCTCACCTCAAGCACTCACAGATTTGCAGGCATTCAGTCACACACAGCACAGATCCATTATCACACAGCACTAAGGATGGCAACTCTCGTACAACACATTATACAGTCACTATATTTACGTTACATATCCCCAATCTCTCCCTGAGTCTCAGTTGGTCATTCTCAGACTGCTTCTCCACTACAATATTGTGATTACCCAATTATTCTGCAGGTGCTCTGACAAGGAGATCCAGAGCTAATCTTCATTCATGGCTGCCTGCCATAGACGTAATCTATGCTAGATCAACCAAAGTGTCTTTAGGCGCCAGCATCGTCTAGTGTATTGCAGTGTATTGCCAGCAAAACTCAAGGAAACCTAAGAGTATAAGAAAAGTTTGAGAACGAGAAAACTTGTCTTGTTCTCAAACGAGACTCATCCTTGTTAGCACATCATTTCCCCCTACTAGGGGGAACTAATTTAAAAGCACAGAATCAAGTTGTTGTTTTTTTTTTTTTAATGTTACCTTTGTTCTAAACTTACTTTTACTCAGCTTCTACCTCTTATTCTCTCTGTGTTAAACTTGAAGTAGTGTCTTGGGTTAAGTTTATCTATACCATTTATGGTTATAAAGACTTAAATTAAGTCCTCTCTTTCCCTTCTTTTTTCTATGTTGAAAAGATGTAATTAGTTTAACCTTCCTCATAGCTCATGTCATTAAGTCTTAGGACCAGCCTAAAATCCTTTTCAAAGTCCCCATCCCCTATTTCCATCAAATTCATTGTATACGTAACATGGATATTTACACCCAATATGCAATACTTTACATTTCCTAACATTAATTTGCCACAAGTTCTCCCAGTTGCAGAGAAGATCCAAATCCTGTTGAATTAGCTGGGCTGTGGATTCAGAGTCCACTGCTCCCCTAAGCTTGGTCTCATCTACAAATATGACAATCTTGCAGTTTGTATCTTGGTCTAACTCATTTACATAAATGAGAAACAGTAAGGATCCAAGTACAGACCCTTGTGGTACCCCACTAAGTCCCCCCCACCCCAATCAGATTTTACACCTCTCACAATTACTCTCTGCTTTCTGCTTTTTAACCAGTTCTGTGTCCAATTACATGTCCTTCCCTGCATTCCTGCTGGTTTATAAGTAGAGCCCTGTGTTTTTCGCAAATACAAAATAATAAAAATAAAACTAAATGTAACATATAAAATGAAATGCAAATATAAAAAGAAATGCAACCAAAAATCTTTACAAAGCAAACATAGAATGACATATTTAAATTGGGAGGTTTATACAAAGAAATACTTTAAATAAATACTTGCAATAGTAGTTGTCAAGGCTCAGCTGTTCCTATAGACACGGTCTGGAGGGAAACGGAAACTCTGAGTAGCACTTGCGCACTTGTATAATTTGGAGCAAGTAGTTTGGAAATTAAAATTGTGATGGAAGAGACGTTTGTTTCTAAAATGCCTAAATAGGGCATAACAATTAAACAATGTTTCTTCTGTTCCATTACAATTTTAATTCCCAAACGACTCACTGCAAATTATACATCTGCGCAAGTGCTAGTCAGAGTCTCCCTATGCAGTTGACGTTGACAACATAATGATGTGTCGGCTGGAATGGGAGTCATACGTTAGTTGTTTATTCTTTTTGGGGAAAATGGTTTGTTTGCTTATATGATGAATCCGCTTTATATCATGTTAGTTGCGTTGAAATGAATTACATCCTGTGGTTACTTAGTAAAGCCCGGCCACGCAGGATTTGCCAGGGTGACAAAACGTGACAATAAGCAAGTTTGTCAGATATTGAGAGAGGTAATTTCTCAAACAACCTATGGTGCATGGCGAGTGGTTTTTCAAAAAATCGCTATTACAAACGCGGTATGTTATTCAGCGAGGTGACATAAAATGCATTCACCTGTATTTTTATTAGTATGCTAATTCTTTGTTTTATTTCAAGTGGTGCAAACTTTGCACTGGAGCAAATGCTGTTTTGGATTTGAATGAATGAATGAATGAATGAGTCTGCTTTGTTTCGTGTTTGTTGTATACTGCTGCAGTGCAATGGGATTGAAATACAAATCCTGTCATTTTATTATTATTATTTTTTTTTTTTAATGGGTGGATTGCTGTATGTGCTATTATTATGAAAGCCACACAACAGTAGGGGGGTGTAATATAAGGTAATCATTTTTCTGTACGAGGTCTGTTTGTCAAAAAGTTAAAAAATAAAAAACGGATAATGTTTAATAAGAAATATGTATGTAGTTATATATATTAATTATTCTATTAATGTGTATCTGTAATAAAATAACATTCGTGAACAACAAAACTATTTGTGAAAAACAAAAACAAAAAACTAAAAAGTATAGAAAATAAAATAATTGCACAGGGCTCTACTTATAAGTCTTTCATGTGATACTTTGTCAAAGGCTTTTTGAAAATCAAGATAAATTATATCATAAGCATTGCATAGTATTAGCTACATTAGCTGTAACAACCTCAAAAAAGTCAAGTAGGTTAGTCAAGCATGACACTGGCTATCTCTTAAAGTATTACTGCTGTTAAAATAGTCTTCAACTTACCTCTTGTTAGAAAATAATTCAGTATCATCAACATAAGCTAATCAGCCTCCAACTATAGCGGGCATTCATACACAGTAGATGCCCGCTGGCATGTCACTACATCACCTGTGAGTCAAATTTAAAATCAGTCTGCACAAGTACTGGCTTTTTCAGTTTGACTTGCTGTATTTTTAAGCTTAGTTCACATCTATTGGACAGTAAATATGGAGATGGAAACAGACGGTTGGGATTGACACACCCAAAGGTGCTCAGGTTTATTTATATTCGCATACTAGAACCCCACGTGACTCTACTACCAATGGTATCTCATGTAGGACATACGGTCTGTCGTACAAAAGGCAACATGAACACTGTACAAAAACCTAGAACCAAAAAAGCTCTACTCCGCTAACAAATGGTCCCACTTCCACACCTGTCTGCTATACTGGGTGGGCTCTACTATCCCGAAAACTAACTCCCTGTCCCTCAGGCAGTTTGCCCAACTCAAACCTCAGAAAATACACAGGATCATTGGTGCATTGCAACTTCCTTCTCCCGGAACAAACCCAGACCACTTCCCGACCTTGGACCACGATCGCCGTTAGAGGGCGTCGCTTCATATCCTGAACCCAGTCGTTCATCAACACAGACTGACTGACAGCGTTCTGACCGCTATGGTTTACAGCAGCCTCAATCTGTATAATCTGGACTCTTTTATTCTTGTTGCTGTGCTGCACCACGCCCACTTGCTGATTAGGAGCTTGCAGCTGGTAAACACACACGCTGGTCAATCCTGCAACAAAACACAGCAGGCAGGCTGCTACACACAGAGCAACAGGTTCCCCATAAAAACTAATCCTGTTCTTATTTATAATATCACTCATATTTACAGTAAACAAGCCCCCTCCTTATGTGTATGGCCCCAGCCCTGCTACACTCCACATTTACAATTATTTTACTATTCAAATATTGGAAGATTTTTTTTAAGATTATGTTTAGCATCACTGACAATATTTGTTTCTAGTTCTTTTTTAGCCTTCCTAGCATCCATTTTGAGCTGTTCAGGTATACTCCTATATTCGTCCTAATTTTTTTCTCTTCCGTCTTTCCTGTAAGTCACATACAGCTGTCTTTTTTTCCTAAGTTTATTTTTTATTGATCCGTTTAACCGTCTTGTTGACTGCTTATTAAACCTATACTTGCCCTGTATGTCTTGCATTCTAACTTTAAATCTGTTCCATTGAACTTCAACTGTCATATCCTCAAATTTCCCAGTCCCAGTCTCTTTCTCTCTGTTCCTGTCTCATCCCTTCAAAGCCATTCTGAAATTATACATTTCATTTTGTGCAGCTTTTTGCCTGGAATCCCAGGTAATTTCAAATTCAACTATGTTATGATCACTTGACCCAGTGGTTCTATGAATTCTATATTATTTGCAAAGTGGCAGAATACTACATACAGCTGGCATTTACTTTTATGATCTAACCTAGGTTAAATATATTTATGGCAGGCAAGTAAAACTGAAGAATAGGTTCTAAAGGCAGACTTAAAAAATAGTTTAATAATTGAAATTAGAATAACTTTGAATGGTTGCAAAGATCATACAAATGTACAAAGAAACTAAGGCAAGTCAATTTAAAGCTACCTACTCTTAAAGCAATATAAGATCAAATCTGATTGCCCAATACTCAATGGAAAGCTTGAATGCTAATTAATACACCAAGACTATTACAAATAGATATTTCAAACAAAGAGGACGGCTTAACATAGGCTTCTCCTCAGCCAGTGTCAACCTGATTATGTGCATGGGGCCACTGTCCAACCAAGCCTGCACCAATGTAAGAGCTTGTGTTTTGATATTTGTTATTTTTTTCTGTTTTATTGTAAAGATAACTTTTATTAATGATTTAGACTTTCACTATTCACAGTAAAGTGCAAGTGTCAAATATTGAGGTTTCTTGTGTGTTTAGGAGGCCAATTATAATTTTGGTAGTGTTTATTTCTTTTTTTCTGTGTTTATTTAGAAATGACCAGGGTCTTATGGTGTTTTTGGCTGCTTTAATTTTTTTAAGTTAAGACCATTTTCTTTACGTACCGTATTTCCCAAAAAGTCTTGCTATAATGAGACATATTTACATTTGCACTTACACATTCGATTAATTACTTGTGTTGTGTAACACAATGAAGTACTGCTGTTCTCGAAGTTCATCTCAGGGGACACAATATTTCTAGCTATGGAACACTACCATTGCATGCTTGAGTAAAACAAACAAAAGTAGCATCCATCTTCCTGCTGTGCTTCCAAAGGCAAGCCATGCAGTAAAGTACAAAATCAGAAAATCCAATAATTGTGTACCAATGGCTCTGATTACTTCTTTTTTGAGCTTACATACTGTGGCAGGGCGTAAGCCCTGCACATGGGGAAATATGTTGTTTATTGTATGTTTTTGGGTTAATTGTTAATAGATTGATTTAATGAATTGTTTAGCTGCTGTGGCGCTCCGCTGTAGATGATTACCTGTCTGCTTGGAGGAGCAGCTGAAAGGAATCAGCTGTTCCAGCAGTCAGGAGGGCGTGTCTCAGTGGATCGTTAGTATAAAAGCATGGCGATCACTGTGATTGGGGCTGCTGCAAGGCCTGCTGTTTTCATGGTACCTTTGATTTATAGTATGTTGTATTGTGTTTTATTTTTAGCGTTTTTAGTCTTGTACAGTCCTCTGTGCGCTATCATTGCTGGTAGAGTCACCTGACATTATTCTTTGTTTTTTGTTTTATGTGTTAATAAATACTGAGCACCGTGCTGGTGTGTTTCACTGCACTTCTGTGGCTCCGTGCCTCTATTCCGGCTCTCACCTGCCTGTCTGCCTGCCTCAGTGCGGGAACAAGAAGTAGCCATGCCACACATACATACTTAAAACAGAATCAATTACTCAAGCACTTGCCACAGGTATGATCTTCTGCAGTTTTTGCTTGTCAAGGTATAGAACTGAATCAAAAACAGTAACAGCGACAGCGAGTGGAAGCGACAGCGAGTGGGAGAAGTACAGGCGTGGAAAAGTACAGAGCAGTTTCGAAGCAGAAAGGAGAAATTGCATCTTGAATTGCTTTAATCAGAAAACAGAGGACATTGGGGAAACACAGCAGCAGCTCAAAGTCAAACAGCCGCGTGTGTTTTTCTGATAACAAACAAGCTGAAACTCGGAGCAGCTGATTCAAATTCAGCGCCGTTTTGAGACACGGGTGAGGGGAGGAGCCAACAGCACAGCAGAACAACGCAGTTAAACGAGGCAGTCTTCCCAGCGACAGCGAGTGGAAGCGACAGCGAGTGGAAGAAGTACAGGCGTGGAAAAGTACAGAGCAGTTTCGAAGCAGTTTGAAAGCAGGTTGACGGCTGCAGAAGAAACTAAACTTCAAAAAAAAAAACCTCAACATGGTCTTCAAGCCAGTAATCTGTGACACCTGCTTGATGTGGGAAATCCGAGAAAACCCAGCGGAGCTAAACCAAGTGTGCGTAAAGTGCCGCGCGATCCAGGATTTGCATAAACTAGTAAGTATGCTAGAAATGGAGCTGGAAGAAGTGAGACAGCAACAGGATCTTGAGGAACTGGCACACCCACAATTCATGGAAGTCTGCATCACCCCTAACAGACTGAAAGCCACCAGGGAGATAGAAGGTCAGAACAGCTGGGTTCAGGTAGGCAGAAGCAGGGAAAAAAAGAAACTTCGTCAAACACAACCACCAGAAATCAAAACAACCAACAGATTTGAGTCACTTCAGAATTTTGATGAGCAGAACCAACAACAAGAGAATGAAAGGAACAACATCCAGGACCCTATTGACAGTGGTGACCAGACAGCAAAAAGAAGGGAGGTCATGATTGTTGGGGACTCCATATTGAGAAACACAGCAAGTTCAGTTCGCAGTTTGGACCCCCTTACTACAACAGTGTGCTGCCTTCCGGGAGCCTCGGTCAAGCACATCACTGAGAACGTGGACAGGCTCCTAGAACGAACAGGAGACGACCCGGTAGTAGTCGTCCACATCGGTACAAACAACATTGGAAGAGACAGACCAAAATCCCTGCAAAACAAATTCAGAGAGCTAGGAAGGAAATTAAAAGAGAAAACCAAAACTGTGGTATTTTCTGGTATACTACCCGCACCTTGCAAAGGACCATATGGACAGCTGGAAATAATTAATCAAAACGCATGGCTGAAGACGTGGTGCACACGGGAAGGCTTCACCTATCTTGATCATTGGACCACATTCTACAACGAGGACTATCTGTATAGACGGGATGGACTGCATTTAAATAACAAGGGAACTAGTCTACTCGGAGAAAAGATCCTCGAGCAGGTTCGGAAGCATTTAAACTAGAAAGGAAGGGGGGAGAAATCAACAAAAAAACAGAAGGGAGACCGCATCAAAACAAGAACAACAACTCAGGTAAGACAACCATTAAATGTATTTATCTAAATGCTAGAAGTATCAGAAACAAAATTCTAGAACTTGAAGCTACTGCACTAACAGGTAACTATGATGTGATAGGTGTTACAGAAACGTGGTTGTCTGAGAGTGATGGGGACGAATTTAATATTTGTGGGTATACACTGTATAGGAAAGACAGGCAGGACAGAAGAGGAGGAGGGGTAGCGCTATACATAAGAAACAGTCTTGAAGCCCAGGTGTTAAACCTGGACAAAGAAAATAAAACCGAATCAATATGGGTCAGAATAACAGACAAAAATTCAAAAGGCATAATAATAGGAGCATGCTATAGACCGCCAGATTCAGACGGTGAGCACAATAATCTGTTATACAATGACATTAGAAATGTGTGTAGCAAAGGAGAAGCCATACTAATGGGGGATTTCAACTTCCCCCAAATAAAATGGGAAAACCCGGTGGGTAGCGCGAAGGATGAAATAGAAATGGTGGAAATGACAAATGACTGCTTCCTAACACAATTTGTGAAGGCACCCACTAGAGGGGAGGCATGCCTTGATTTAGTCTTTTCAAATAACGAAGATAGAATAACTAAAACAGAGGTCAGAGAACCACTGGCAAACTCAGACCACAACATGGTCTCATTTGAAGTGTTTTTTAAATCCCCAAAAGTAATGACTAAAGCTAAGGTTTACAATTTTAGAAAAGCAAACTATGAAGGTATGAAACAGAGACTAACAGAAGTAGATTGGAGTAAAATAGAGAAAACACCCACAGAAGAAGGATGGTTGTTCTTCAAAAATGTAGTACTAGAGGCACAAAACAATTATATCCCTAAAGTAGACAAATCTAAATGTAAAACTAAATTGCCAAAATGGTTTAATAGATCAATTAAAAAAAAATATTCAGCGAAAAAAGGCACTTTACAGAGCATTAAAAAAGGACCAAAAAGAAAGTACGCAGAAAGAGTACACAGAACTGCAAATGCAAGTCAAAAAGGAAGTTAGAAAGGCCAAGAGAGAAATAGAAATGAACATTGCTAAGGGAGCTAAAACCAATTCCAAAATGTTTTTCCAATATTACAACAGCAAGAGAACATTCAAAGAGGAGATTAAATGTTTAAGAGATACAAATGGCAAAATCGTAGAGGAAGAAAAAAAAATAGCAAATATGTTAAATGATTACTTTTCACAAGTTTTTACAAAGGAAGATACTGACAACATGCCCCACATGTCATCCAGTTCCTATCCAGTTTTAAATAACTTTAGCATAACTGAGGCAGAAGTGTTAAAGGGACTAGGAGCTCTTAAAATAAACAAATCCCCTGGGCCGGATGAGATCCTCCCAGTAGTACTCAAAGAAATGAAAGAAGTAATTTACAAACCGCTAACCAAGATCATGCAGCAGTCTCTTGACACAGGGGTGGTACCGACAGACTGGAAAATTGCAAACATAATACCGATCCACAAAAAGGGAAACAAAACTGAACCAGGTAACTACAGACCAGTAAGCCTGACTTCTATTATATGCAAACTTATGGAAACTATAATAAGATCCAAAATGGAAAATTACCTATATGGTAACAGGGTACTGGGAGACAGTCAACATGGTTTTAGGAAAGGGAGATCGTGCCTAACTAACTTGCTTGATTTTTTTGAGGATGCAACATCGATAATGGATAATTGCAAAGCATATGACATGGTTTATTTAGATTTCCAGAAAGCTTTTGACAAAGTCCCGCACAAAAGATTAATTCTCAAACTGAACGCAGTTGGGATTCAAGGAAACACATGTACATGGATTAGGGAGTGGTTAACATGTAGAAAACAGAAAGTACTGATTAGAGGAAAAACCTCAGAATGGAGTGTGGTAACCAGCGGTGTACCACAGGGATCAGTATTAGGTCCTCTGCTATTCCTAATCTACATTAATGATTTAGATTCTGGTATAGTAAGCAAACTTGTTAAATTTGCAGACGACACAAAAGTAGGAGGAGTGGCAAACACTGTTGCAGCAGCAAAGGTCATTCAAAATGATCTAGACAAGATTCAGAACTGGGCAGACACATGGCAAATGACATTTAATAGAGAAAAGTGTAAGGTACTGCACGCAGGAAATAAAAATGTACATTATAAATATCATATGGGAGATATTGAAATTGGAGAAGGAATCTATGAAAAAGACCTAGGAGTTTTTGTTGACTCAGAAATGTCTTCATCTAGACAATGTGGGGAAGCTATAAAAAAGGCTAACAAGATGCTCGGATACATTGTGAAAAGTGTTGAATTTAAATCAAGGGAAGTAATGTTAAAACTGTACAATGCACTAGTAAGACCTCATCTTGAATATTGTGTTCAGTTCTGGTCACCTCGCTATAAAAAAGATATTGCTGCTCTAGAAAGAGTGCAAAGAAGAGCGATCAGAATTATTCCGGGCTTAAAAGGCATGTCATATGCAGACAGGCTAAAAGAATTGAATCTGTTCAGTCTTGAACAAAGAAGACTACGTGGCGACCTAATTCAAGCATTCAAAATTCTAAAAGGTATTGACAGTGTCGACCCAAGGGACTTTTTCAGCCTGAAAAAAAAAACAAGGACCAGGGGTCACAAATGGAGTTTAGAAAAAGGGGCATTCAGAACAGAAAATAGGAGACACTTTTTTACACAGAGAACTGTGAGGGTCTGGAATCAACTCCCCAGTAATGTTGTTGAAGCTGTTACCCTGGGATCCTTCAAGAAGCTGCTTGATGAGATTTTGGGATCAATAAGCTACTAACAACCAAACGAGCAAGATGGGCCGAATGGCCTCCTCTCGTTTGTAAACTTTCTTATGTTCTTATGTTCTCAATTTAAAGACGGCATTCACAATTCACATTATCTTTGCACAGCCCGGATTGTACAATCAAACCAAAAACTCAAGTTGATGCTTAATACGTTTGTGGCAGGCTGGCGAGTGGAAAGAGGCCCAGAGACAGACTGCAGTTCAAAAAAATAACTATTTTATTATAAACAAACACAAAAATGAAAGGGCACAAGGGCCAAAACAAAGCAATTTAAACACAAAAATAGACAAAAAGCAAAACTTACAAAAATAACAATTTCCAGGCTGGGCAATGCCTTCACTGGATTCAAACTTTCCAAACAACCAAAAAAAAAAACAACCTGCTTCCTCAGCTCCCTCTCCCCAAATGAGAAGCAGAGGCCTCCTTTTATATCAGGTGGCTGGGCGCTGATTGATCGTTAATTAACCTAATCAACTATTCAACCCCAGCCACCTGAACATAATAAACCCAGGCAGGTAGGGGAAGTTAACCCCATCCCTGCCAATTTAAAAGGCAGAGCTTTGCTCTGCCACACACCTCCCCCCATGTACAACGTACACCGGCCGCAATCGGCCAACTCCCCCCTTCCCCCCACCCCCCCCCACCCCCCTCCCCCCAAGAGTCCAATTATGTCCCTTGTGTGGGCTGTTACGGTGGGTGGTGGTGGGCGGGGTTGATGTCGGAGCCCCCAAGCCTTCTTTGGTTGAGGCGGCCCGGCTCCCTCAGGTGGCGGAGGCGGCGACTGTGGCCCGGCTCCCTCTGGTGGCGGAGGCGGCGACTGCGGCCCGGCTCCCTCTGGTGGCGGAGGCGGCGACTGCGGCTCGGGCTCCGAGAGCGGCGGCGACTCCTCCCTCTCTGGCTCTGGGAGCGACGGCAGCTCCTCACCCCTCTCTGGCTCTGGGAGCGACGGCAGCTCCTCCTCACCCCTCTCTGGCTCTGGGAGCGACGGCAGCTCCTCACCCCTCTCTGGCTCTGGGAGCGACGGCAGCTCCTCACCCCTCTCTGGCTCTGGGAGCGACGGCAGCTCCTCACCCCTCTCTTGCTCTGGGGACGACGGCAGATCCTCCTCACCCCTCTATGGCTCTGGGAGCGACGGCAGATCCTCCTCACCCCTCTCTGGCTCTGGGAGCGACGGCAGATCTTGAACAAAGAAGACTACGTGGCGACCTAATTCAAGCATTCAAAATTCTAAAAGGTATTGACAGTGTCGACCCAAGGGACTTTTTCAGCCTGAAAAAAAAAACAAGGACCAGGGGTCACAAATGGAGTTTAGAAAAAGGGGCATTCAGAACAGAAAATAGGAGGACACTTTTTTACACAGAGAATTGTGAGGGTCTGGAATCAACTCCCCAGTAATGCTGTTGAAGCTGTTACCCTGGGATCCTTCAAGAAGCTGCTTGATGAGATTTTGGGATCAATAAGCTACTAACAACCAAACGAGCAAGATGGGCCGAATGGCCTCCTCTCGTTTGTAAACTTTCTTATGTTCTTATGTTCTCAATTTAAAGACGGCATTCACAATTCACATTATCTTTGCACAGCCCGGATTGTACAATCAAACCAAAAACTCAAGTTGATGCTTAATACGTTTGTGGCAGGCTGGCGAGTGGAAAGAGGCCCAGAGACAGACTGCAGTTCAAAAAAAATAACTATTTTATTATAAACAAACACAAAAATGAAAGGGCACAAGGGCCAAAACAAAGCAATTTAAGCACAAAAATAGACAAAAAGCAAAACTTACAAAAATAACAATTTCCAGGCTGGGCAATGCCTTCACTGGATTCAAACTTTCCAAACAACCAAAAAAAAAAAACAACCTGCTTCCTCAGCTCCCTCTCCCCAAATGAGAAGCAGAGGCCTCCTTTTATATCAGGTGGCTGGGCGTTGATTGATCGTTAATCAACCTAATCAACTAATCAACCCCAGCCACCTGAACATAATAAACCCAGGCAGGTAGGGGAAGTTAACCCCATCCCTGCCAATTTAAAAGGCAGAGCTTTGCTCTGCCACACACCTCCCCCCATGTACAACGTACACCGGCCGCAATCGGCCAACTTCTGGCTCTGGGAGCGACGGCAGCTCCTCACCCCTCTCTGGCTCTGGGAGCGACGGCAGCTCCTCACCCCTCTCTGGCTCTGGGAGCGACGGCAGCTCCTCACCCCTCTCTGGCTCTGGGAGCGACGGCAGCTCCTCACCCCTCTCTGGCTCTGGGAGCGACGGCAGCTCCTCACCCCTCTCTGGCTCTGGGAGCGACGGCAGCTCCTCACCTCTCTTGCTCTGGGAGCGACGGCAGATCCTCCTCACCCCTCTCTGGCTCTGGGAGCGACGGCAGATCCTCCTCACCCCTCTCTGGCTCTGGGAGCGACGGCAGATCCTCCTCACCCCTCTCTGGCTCTGGGAGCGACGGCAGATCCTCCTCACCCCTCTCTGGCTCTGGGAGCGACGGCAGATCCTCCTCACCCCTCTCTGGCTCTGCTTTGCTCTGCCACAACGTTACAGATAAAAAAGGAAGCAGGGAGCTCCATTGTAACACATGGGGGTAGGTGTACTAAGATGGGTCAGTCGCAAAGCAAACATAACGCAATTTGCATTTTCGGTGTGACACTTAACAAAGTAAACATTTTGCCGTATGTACTAAGAGAAAATACGTTAATGAAGAGAGCCGCAATAAACTCATTTAAATATTTGTTGTGTCTTCTTAGCAAAATCTCTAGCATTATCTGTTGCGAGAGTCATGTGACATTGTTAAATTGATAAAATAAAAAGAGGTGAATTGTGTTTGCTGCATCAGAGGGTATAAAAATAACACTGTTTTTGTTAAATGTAAACGTCATCCATACAATGCATTCTGTTCCGTCTTCATTTTACCTATTTTAATACTGTTACATATATATATATATATATATATATATATATATATATATATATATATATATATATATATATATATATATATATATATATATATATATATATATATATATATATATATATATATATATATATACAGCTCTGGAAAAAATTAAAAGACCACTGCAAAATTATCAGTTTCTCTGGTTTTACTATTTATAGGTATGTGTTTGGGTAAAATGAACATTTTTGTTTTATTCTATAAACTACTGACAACATTTCTCCCAAATTCCAAATAAAATATTGTCATTTAGAGCATTTATTTGCAGAAAATGACAACTGGTCAAAATAACAAAAAAGATGCAGTGTTGTCAGACCTCGAGTAATGCAAAGAAAATAAGTTCAGATTCATTTTTAAACAACACAATACTAATGTTTTAACTTAGAAGGAGTTCAGAAATCAATATTTGGTGGAATAACCCTGATTTTCAAGCACAGCTTTCATGTGTCTTGGCATGCTCTCCTCCAGTCTTTCACATTGATGTTGGGTGACTTTATGCTACTCCTGGCGCAAAAATTCAAGCAGCTCGGCTTTGTTTGATGGCTTGTGACCATCCATCTTCCTCTTGATCACATTCCAGAGGTATTCAATGGGGTTCAGCTCTGGAGATTGGGCTGGCCATGACAGGGTCTTGATCTGGTGGTCCTCCATCCACAACTTGATTGACCTGGCTGTGTGGCATGGAGCATTGTCCTACTGGAAAAACCAATCCTCAGAGTTGGGGAACATTGTCAGAGCAGAAGGATTGTATTGTCCATCCAGCTCTTGTGTGTGTGTGTTAAACAGACAGTGTAGCAGCACCTGAGTGTTTTTATGGCAATTTACATCAAATAACAGTAACAATACAAACATTTGTTCACCGTATAAGTTTGAGAGGTAACACTCCACCAAGAAAAAATAAACAAATAAAAAAAGTTATAAGCTAGCCTGCAGGAACAGATTCTTAAAAAAAGCAATATCAAGTTTATACCTGCAACTCTTTTAAAAGTGGCTTCTGTATTTTTTATCACTAAATACATAAAGAAATAAAGAAATAAAATAAATGCTTTTCAAAAAGAGTGAAATATAACAAAATAAGTACATTTCTAAAAGTTCACAATAATTCATTGTAGTTGGACAGCAAATGCTATCTGCTTAGCATTTATTACCTTTAATTTGAATACATGTAGTTTCTCATCTGTATAACACATGAATGAATGCAACATGTATTTTCTAGTGATAAGTATCATATGAGAACCATGGAGTTATACTTGGATCAATGTGATGAAATTGATAGGGCAGATACAGAATATTTAAAAACTCATATGTGTACTTTATATGGAATTAACAGATGTAGTATTTTATGTGAATTACCTGGATTTGACATTGCTAACATTCTGCCACAGGATATGATGCATGTTGTACTTGAAGGTGTTGCACAGTGTGAAAATTAAGCAGTTTTCAAAATGTATATGCTGGAACAGAACAAGTTTACCTTAGATCAATTAAATGTGAAGATAAACAATTTTCCATATATTTATATCGATGTTCGAGACAAGATAATGCAGGTCAAAATGCAGGTCAAATGGCAGTTTTAATGAAAGTGTTTTTTATTTTTTATTTTATTTTACTCCAGCTAGGAAAAGAGTGTAATAACTCATTTTATCAGTTTATAAAGGAGTTCTTGCAAATCAACCATATACTGTTTTATTACATTTTGTCCTTGGGGACATTGAGCAATTTAAAGCTGATAATTGAGGACCATCTGAAAATACAGGACCTGCAGTAAGGTAATGTATGAAAATGGAAGCAAAACACCAGTTTTTTAAACACTTTGCACATTTCAGAAATCAAAATATTTGGCTGTACGGTGCCAAAGAGCAGAGTGTTTTAATAATCTTTGTGATGAAGCTGAAGGCCATCCCCATTTTTCTTTCAAACAGTTAATTGGTCCTTATTTTAGATTAGCTCTATAAAAACTGGAATATGTTAAGGATAAGTTTAAATCATTTTATGCTACTTTGGTTAATGATTCTGCAAATGTATACTCTGTGAAACACGTAACCCTCAGTGGCTTTACATTTTATTACTGGTCACTTATTCTTGCTGATACATGATCGTGTTGATTTCCATAGTTATATAAAATTAAATCACAAGGAAAATGTTCGTTAAATTATGATAGATTTGTTAGACATGTATGTCCAAAGTACACCATGTTTGACTATCTTATGAAGGACTGGTTGATTTTTATCTTTGGCTGCTGATGTTGCAGCACCTACACAGAATAAATGGGAGAATACGATTGGGGAGGAAGACTAACTTTAGAAACGAGCTGAAGAAAGAAGATTGCAAATGTATGAATTTAATTGAAAACCAGTTTGCTGAATGGAGGAATGGATAAAAGGAAAGGTTGAGCTGAAGAAGCCAGGCATCTGAAATTAGCAACCTGTAAATGAGAAAGAGCATCAGCAGTGTTATTAGTGATAACTGGAAGGTGCTGGGGTTTTGTGGGTACTATTGTAGGCAGTTAATATATTCTTAAGAGCAATAAATTAAAGGACCTCCAATAAAAGCTGTGTCCTATTATAATGTACAAACCCGCTTTTAATATCGCTCTCTGAAAATGATGGCGGATTTACACATTACAACAAGCCGAAAATAGACCACATTCCAGACTGTTCAAAGTTCATAAATCATGTTTGTTTAACATGAGAAAATGATTCAATACTGGGAATCTCTTCTGAGAAAGATGGTATTTATTAAGCATGCAACCAAAATAAGTTTGAAAATCACACAAAACAGTTACACAATTAATTTCACATTAAAAGCATTACAATGAGAACTAAGGTTTAAAACAACAATTTACCAAAGAAATACTAGTACATACTGACACAACAAGGGGTCACACAATACCTGAATAGATATTTAAGAGTATTGTTACATAGCCTGAAAAGCAGTCACTTTCAGATTTCCGTTACCTTGTGTTTCTCCGAGTGTCAGGGCTTCCAGCCTTGATGGATAAATAATGAGAGCTGAGGGCTCCAGGTGCAGTCTTGTAGTTGTCTGAGCGGATAGCAGAGGGGGCTATCACAGGTCTGGGGCGACAAGGAGCTGGGGCTAAAGCAGGGGTTTTTATACTTTTCAACCAAAGAGATTATTTAAATTTCCCGCTGCATGCTCCGATTGGCTATTTTGTAGCGAATGGGCTTGCAATCCTGATTGATTGCTCCCCCCTTCCTCTGTCAGATTTAGTTTATTATCATAATCTGGAAAGGGGAAACTTTTTAAAATGTGCATAACTTCTGCTAAATAATTCAGATTTTATTCCCATTATTTTTACCATAAGAAATTACATTTCTTTAGACACCAAACTTGTCTGGTTGCTACTTTGATTAGACATTGCAAACAGTTTAATTCTCTTGGGGTTTATTACCTGGGTTATTCTATACTTGTTAGGCAATTTAAGAATAAAAACGCTTGCATCTTGTACACATAGTGGTATTAAATCAATATGATGTGAAATTTGTCTTAAATCTTTTAAGCTATTTTTCTCTCTTTTTAGACTCCTATGCCAAACCACCTCTCTCTCACTAGACGGGTTAATTAAATCATGGAGACAGGTTTGATTAGCCTTTTGTTTCTTGAGTGCCTGGTGCATTAGGTTAGGTTGATTGTTATCTCTAGGCAAAGTTAGACAAATTAGATTAAAGTTCATTCAATGTAAATTCCTGATAATATATTATCATAAGAACATAACATAAGAAAGTCCATGACATCTGCAATATATTTGTGATGACAATGTCTATAGAACCTACAGTTTCAAAATAAAATTATTGATACTGAAATCTATACCAGCCGGCGAAGAAGTTGCACAATTAGTGGGGAAAAGGAACTGCCTTTATTAATAATATGAACAGTAGATTAATTATCACAAAAGATTAAGGTAGATTTTTTCTGCCAAAATGTGCCCCAAAGATAGGCTGCAACGACAATAGGGAATAGTTCAAGTAAGGCTTTGAATTTAAGCTGAGGGGGAAGATTTTTTGGTTTCTGGAAGCCAGACATCTGAGAGCCATTGATAAAGAAAAATCCACCAAAACCGATTGAAGAAGCATCCATATGGAGTGAGAGGTCGTGGGGGGCAGAAATAAAGTCATCGTAAAAGAGAAAGGCTGTTCCAGTGCTGTAGGAGAGTGGACCACATCCTAAAGTCTTTCCAAGCTTCAGCTGTAATATTAATGTGAGAGTTGAGATTTTTAGCTCAGAGTAGAGAGAGCGAGAAGACAAGAAATAATTTAGAAATGGAATGGCTGATTTTAAAGGCATGAATGAGAGAGAGAATGCGTTCCAGTTTATCAGGAGGCAGTTGGGCTTCAAATTGAATAGTATCCAAAGTTATTCATAGGAACTCAAGAGAGTGAACTGGAGAGATGGTTTTCTCCTCTGAGAGGGACATCGACTGCTGAGAAGAGAGACCTGACTTCTAACAGTACATCAGCTGGAGGAACTGATGGAGGAGATATAAGGAGAAAGTCGTCCCTTACATGCAGCAGAAAGGGGATGCCATTACTATTGAGTAGAATCCAGCAGAGGGCTTCAGAGAGTGACTGAAAGATCTTAGGTCTGCTGCAGCACCCGAAAGTTAGTTTAGTAGCAAAGTAAAATTGCCCCGGCCATCAAATAACAAAAAGATGATGGAGAGAAGGAAGTGTAGCCATGAGTTTGTGGGCATCGGAAATGTCTGCTTTAGCTAACCCTGCTTTAGGAACCCCATCCTGATATTTTGATGGAATGGATAGCATTAGATATGGTGATGTAATGAAGAGAAATCTGATCTGAGAGAATGAGAGAATGAATGCTGCTGAGAGAAGATCCGCAAGGGGCACAAAGGTCAATGATGAGGCACTTCTTGTCTGACATTTTCCTTGTAGCTACTCCAATAGGATTGATGTGTTACTGGGGGAAGGGAGGGGCTGAAAACAGGCCCCCGTGAATCCCTTTGAGATCTTGATATTGATGAGTGGATCCACAGCTTCTGGTTATTTTATAGTAAGGCCAGACATTAGATAATTAACACAGAAATTATCATGGTGATATTGAAGAGCATCTGATAGAGCCTGGACGTTGATGGGTTGCTGGCTGAAGAATTGGTTGCTGGTTCCAAGCAAGTGATCCTGAAATTTAGCGCATCCTTGTAATCGGATACTGTAGAAATTGTAGTGGAAAGAGGAGGAATGAGTTGCTTGATATCATAAAAAATCTGACAATGCAAATCGGAGGAAGGATCAAATTAACTGAAAACAGAGGTCGTAGTCGCTGAATCGGAGGTGAGTAAAGCTTGCAATGCAGCAAGGGATGAGTGTGAACTGACAAATGGAATTGCAATATGAAACAAATAAAGCAGCCTGATTACTCCCTGCTTCAACAGGCAATCCTTTTCTGAAAAGGGCTTTCACGAGTTTGTCGATTGGACAATCATTGCAAAAAATTATGCTGGAGCATCATCCTGGGGTTTGATACGTTTTTTACACAAGCGAAGACGAATGGCAGTGGACACAGCTGGATAAGCAGAGGTTGAAGCAGCAGCATTGTCAGAAGCAGAATGGGCGGATGTAGCAAAATACAAAGAAGTTCTTGAGGAAAACCTACTGCTCTCTGCAAGAAAGCTGAAACTGGGACGGAAGTTTACCTTTTAGCATGACAACGACCCAAAGGACACAGCCAAAGGTACACTGGAACAAAAAGGTAAATGTCCTTGAATGGTCAAATATTGCCAAATCTAGGCGTGCAAAGTTGGTAGAGACCTATCCTAACAGACTCACAGCTGTAAATGCTGCCAAAGGTGGTTCCACCAAGTATTACCTCAGGGGTGACTGTGAAAAAAGTTCACTGGGGTGTAGACTTTCTATAAGCACTGTATATATCTTAATTGATCATTTGTTACACTCCATTATAAAGTTATCTACATTATTCTGTGCCATGGAGGATGTTTTTTTTTTTTTTGTTCACAAAAACATCTAGCTGAAAAGTTTAAATTCATAAACATAAAACTGGAACATCATTATCTCATGTATGCCCAACCAATTACTTTCTGCTGCTCTGACCATTAAATGTAAAATCACAGATGGTAAGGCAACGTGATAATTGCTACTGACTGGCTTACCTTTTATAGATGGTTTATTTAAAAAAAAAAGAAAAACCATAAGGCGCTGTCTGCAACTGCATAAATATTGTATATAATACATTTTCAATGTATTATTAACTTTGCTTTTTTTATTAAGCTTTATTTACCATTTCTTCAGGCTGTGGGTTCTCAAGTCACCTGTAAACTTGTGAAAGAGGAAGCTGACTGAATACAAAACATGCTAGTGATTCACAATGGACAAAAAAAACAGAAATCCCTTAGCGACAAAACTCAACATGGGGTTGGTCAACCATGAATATGAGAAACAGATTGCATTTTACGCTACATGGGCTGTGCACTTCTGGTAAACTGCTACTGATATATGGATTTGTTTTGAAGCAACCCATTTTGGATATCAGCAATGGAGTATATTTCATAATATGCTGTTTACTCTTCAGTGTAATCAAGTCATCCAGAATGTCAAAGAGCCACCATCTCTCTTTACTTTGGCACCACACTTCCACAGACCGAAGATGTTACAGAAATATCAACTCCAATCAATTTACAATAACACAATACAGGGTTCTTCAGACCATGGCCCTTACTGACATTCGTCAAATCAAGGTTATTATACAGACATTTTTGAAGTTCGAAATGTATGTGTTATCAGGATCCACAATAGCTTACTGTAAACAAACAAAATAAACCACACAAAATACACCAAACCAGCATCCAAGCAATAGCTATATTGTTGCAGGGATGGGGGCACAACTTGTTGCTCCCAGTCCTATCCCTAAACAAAACCAGGTGCTCCTCCCATATATGTAGTTGTTACATTGAATAAATAAGCTATTTCATATCATTGTCACCTTTCTTCTGTGACAGTCAATCTATTCTACACATTAATAAAGGCCGTTCTTCATCCCCTCCTCATCATGCAACTCGGCTGCTGGCTTGTCTGGCTCATGTTCCTCAATTCAGCGATTAAATATTCAGCTTAATTCATCCCTCCGGCACCACCAGCTCCCCGTGGGCGGGGGGGGGGGGGGGGGGGGTGGAGAATCCTCTGTGGGACTCGCCATTCTAGTCAGGATTAAGCCTAATATGCCTAGTAGTCCTAAGTCTAAGTACATAAAAATTATCGTGTGGAGCGGTAAGATCAGTCCTAATTCCTCATCAGATTCATGTATATTTTAATAGCATTTCCAACAGAACACTGATATGCCTAACTACCGTATGTACTCGATTTTAAATCAACCCTGAAATCAAATACAAAACAACAAACAAACAAAAGATCCTAAACACAAGTTGCATTTAACTGATTAAGATATTCAGCCCATCAAAGCTCACAATTTTCCTATACACTGAGTTGTGTGTCTAGCAGCTAGAAATATCACAAGGTATTATCACAAATTTTTTCCACACATTAATATTAAATAATGGGAGCTTAGTGTTGTTAGTTTTCTGGGATTTCAAACAAAAAAAATACAATTCTGCAATTTTACAACTAAATAAACAAGCCTGCTGTGTAATTTTAACTTCACTTACATTTAAAAAAAAATACGTATTTTTTTTTTAACAGTTTTTTATAACAGTTTTTTTTAAACAATTCACTCTTGTTTTTTGAACCTTGAGAAAGTCCATCATAGTCTTGTTTTAGTGAGGCGAAATATGTTTGCTGGGCTTCACTAAGTAACTGCCTCAGGGGAACAAATTTTACAGATTCGGCATCCTTCTGCTGTTCATACTAAGAAACAAATATTTAATAAATCCTCAGACTGCTCTGTGTATGCACCAGCACTCACCATATCACCAGACCAGCTTTCATTCTGCACAGGGTTGATGAGTGCCATGCCTGTTCTTGAATCTGTGCAGCCAGTCTTGGTTTGTTTTAAAATCATGAGAGGCACCATACATTAACAAACCCAGATGCACTGCTTTCTATTGAATTAGTGGACCTGATACTGGCGTGCCCCGTGAACGCTCCTCAACAAACCACATGTAGACTGCAGTGTCCAGCGCATCATCATTCTTTGATGTTCGCAGTACTTTTCTATGTCTTACTTTCTTTTCAGTTGGCCCAGCTGCTATAAGTTTTCCTACACAATCTTTCAGCTTGTCCTCGCTTCTGATATCTCTAACAGTTGTCTCCCTAATTTCGAACTCCAGATCAAGCTTTTTTATAGTTGTGAATGATCTTCCTAGTACAAGGTTCAGTTGCACTCTTTAAAAGCAGACCCAGACACAGAACAGGACTTTTTAAAGCACTTTCGTGGACTTTTTATTATTTACAAAAATAAAATTAAAAAACACTTATCAAAAACCTAACTCTACTTGGAGACCTAGACTAAACACTGATTTTCTTAACTAAAGGGTTGAGATGGCTAAGCCTTTTCCCCAACAAAAACTTTGAACCACACCACAGAGCTGAGCTGTTTACCGGTCACACACATTTACTTAAGGTATAAATAAACACATAATACTTTTTTTTTTCTTCAACAGTTTTCCTTGGGTGAATATGCATGCATGCACGCACGAACACACACTTGTCTTTATTACATATTAGGGACACATGCCTGGAACAGCCCTTGTAGAGATACCACTTTCCAAATACCATACCATCAAAACAACCAATTAGGTGTGTTTGGGAGCTGTTTGTAACCATAATTATCACTTGAGATTTTCAACTTGACCTTAAACAATAGATTGACATTTCACCACCTTCTGGGGATAGTTTCAGGAATTCTTGACAACTGAGGACTTCTTCACACACACACACACACACACACACACACACACACACACACACACATTGGTATTGTATCTCAACATTGGTATTGTACCTCAACTAAACCTTTTGGGGACATTTTTGTTATTATTGCTTGTGTTATATATTTCAGACTAGCTGCATGAATAATTTTGATTACCACATTCCCTAAACATTATGAAAAGGAGTAATGTGCTATCAGACCTATCGGTACATGGTGATGATGCTGATGGAGGTAAACAGTAAAATAATGTATGACTTAAGAAATACAGCATTTTAATTGTGTTAGTCCTTTTAATATAAACTCTCACACAGTCCCAAACAAATTAAGGAGAATACGTATAATAAAGGAACATATGCATTAACAAATGTGATGTTATTTTTACTATTAGTAGAAAAGATTCCTGCATGAATCCTTAAAGTCAGTTTTAACATTTGGAAACAACATTATAGCCAAACAATGAGGGTTGCAACAGCTTGGAGATTTCACCACCGAACTAGGTGATTATGCCACTGACTGACATGCTTTTGTTAACTCCAGAAGCTACAAGTTTATCACTTGTATGTATTATACTCTCCAAACAGAAATGCTTAAGTAAAAATGTAATGATAGTCCAACAGGCTACTGTTCATTTGAGTGTATTTCAGAAAGTATAGGCAAAAACAAGTCGCCAAGTGAATCACTTGTTTTGCACTCCAAAAACTATATATATATATATATATATATATATATATATATATATATATATATATATATATATATATATAATATATATTCAGCTGTAAACCATCTATAAAAATTGCACTATGAAAATAAAATAAAATCAGAGTTGCTTGAATAGTAATACACTTGTTTGGAAATAAACATGATGACTGCATGGCACAACTTAAGAAATGTGCCATACTTATGTATGGAGCCTACTACACCACTGATCAATTAGCTGCTAATTCAATCAACTAGTTATTGTAGCCCTGCAACAAGAGAGCAATTACTCCTTAAAAAAACAGTTTTAACAACCATTTTAACTTCAGAGGAATTATTTCTATTTATACCTACAAGGGCATACATTATTAATGTAACAAAAATATATGAAGCAAACTTCACTATAATACCTTGCAGTGGTTGTCATTTATCAGACCTCCCAATCCACTCCAGCGCAGGTCTCTGGTCCATCCAGCTGCTTAATTATATAATTGCAATAATCATCAACTAATCAAACAATTATACAGCTAGCTGGGCCCAAATTCTGCAACGAAATGTATTGGAATGTCTGCTAATTAACTACCATTGTGACCTGAATGATTTCAATGTATACGTAAGAAATAGCCCACGACAGGGTATGTAGTAAGACGGTTCTTACCGCATGCTCTGGAGTAGGTTATTTCACATAAAAAATGGCAAAAAATGAATTGAAAATAATTACATAAACTAGGTTTTTTAAGGAAACTGAGATAAGAACTGTATTATTTTCCACTGAGAAAAAATAGCCCCTGAAGACTGTTTGATTGTAACATACAGTGGTTTGCAGAAGTATTCACCCCTCTACAAAGTTTTCACATTTTGTTGGCACCTGAGCATACTCCACGATGCTTTCAAATTAGACTTTACATGTAGAATCTACACAAACTATTCCACACTGATAAAGTTAAAAAATGCATATAGAATATAAATAAGTAAGATTTACAGAGACAAACAGATTAATCTCAGTTGCATAAGTATTCAACTGCTAAAATACAATGGAAAACTTAAATCCAGTCAGTTAAGATATTTTAAAGCAGTGGTCCTGAAGTTCCCCCCTTCACTTGATCCATCACTTGTTTTAGACGGACACTGTATCTTCATCATTCAAAGCACTGGGGCTACCAATTAGAGCACCATCGTGTACAGAACAAGTCTCTGTGATTTTCAAGGATGCGCTTTATGTTCTGCTTCTCTGCAGTGGTATCTCAGAACAGCCTCAATTCGTCGGGGCATGGACTCTTCAAGGTGTCGAAAGTGTTCCACAGGGATGCTGGCCCATGTTGACTCCAATGCTTCCCACAGTTACGTCAAGTTGGCTGGTAGTGGATCTCTAATCCAAATAGCTTGTTCCATCTCATCCCACAGATGTTCAATTGGATTGAGATCTGGTGACTGGGCAGGCCACTGCAATAAGCTGAATTCACTGTCATGTTCGTGGAACCATTCCTAGACATTCCTAGCCTTGTGACATGGGGCATTATCCTGCTGAAAAAATCCATTAGCAGATGGATACACTGCTGCCATGAAGGGATGCACCTGATTGGATATCCTGTGGCATTCAAACATTGCTCCACTTTTATCAAGGGGTCCAATGTGTGCCATGAAAACACCTGTCAAACCATCACACAACCACCACCAGCCTGCAATGTTGAAACGCAGCATGATGGATGCACCAATGTTGTATTGGACTGTCAGTTGACTAACTGTAGCCCGTCTGTTGCTCTGCACAATTCGTGTCAGCCTCCTTTGGCCTCTTTCATCAATGAGCCGTTTTCGACCACTGGCCTGCCGTTGGCTGGATGTCCTTTGGGAGGTGGACCGTCCTTGATACACACAGGAAACTGTTGAGCGTGAAAAACCCAGCAGCGCTGCAGTTCTTGACACACTCAAACCAGTGAGCCTGGCACCTATTACCATACCCTGTTCAAAGGCACTTAAATCTTTTGTCTTGCCCATTTACCCTCTGAATGGCACACATATACAATCCATGTCTCAATTGTGTCAAAGCTTAAAAATCCTTATTTAACCCGTCTATCCTTCATCTACACTGATTGAAGTGGATTTAACAGGTTACATCAATAAGGGATCATAGCTTTCACCTGGATATATATATATATATATATATATATATATATATATATATATATATATATATATATATATATATATCCAGATGAAAGCTATGATCCCTTATTGATGTAACCTGTTATATATATATAGTGCTGAGAAAAAGTTTGAGAACCTCAGTGATAATTATGGAAATCCAACAGTTTTACCATGATAGCCTTCTTGAATCATAAATATCCAACAGGGTTTATATTAACCACTTCCATGTCTTTTGAAACAAAATGATGTATGAATTTGACAAACAATGAGTAATTAAGATTCAGGGTATGTGAAAAAGTAAGTGAATCTCTGGTTTTATCAGCTCAATTAAGGGGATAATTAGAATCAGGTGTTTAAATAATTAGGTAGATCTTCAGGGATGAGTTTGGGAGGCCCCACCTTATACAAAGATCAGAAACTTTGTGAGTTTGGTCTTCATCATACAGGTCTGTGGAAACACGTCATTGCACAATCAAAAGAAATCTCTGAGGACCTCAGAAAAAAAATAGTTATTGATGCTCATCAGTATAGAAAGGGTTACAAAACCTTTTCTAAGGATGTGGGGTTCCACCAATCCACTGTCAGACTACAAATGGAGAAAGTTCAAGACCACAGTCACTCTACCCAGGAGTGGTTATCCTACCAAAATCTCTCCAAGAATAAATAAGAATATCATCAAGGAAGTCACAAAGAACCCCAGAGTAACATCGAAAGATCTGCAGGCCACGCTTTTGCTAATGTGAGTGTTCATGACTGAACTATCAGAAAAAGACTGAACAAGAATGGTGTTCATGGAATGATAGCCAGGAGGAAACCACTGCTCTCTAAAAAGTACACTGCTGCCAGTCTGAAGTTCGCTAAAGAACACATAGATGATCCACAAGATTTCTGGACAGACGAGTCAAAGGTAGAACTTTTTAGCCTCAATGACAAACGTTATGTTTGGCGAACACCAAACACTGCGTTCAAACAGAAGAACCTCATCCCAACCATCAAGCATGGTGGTGGGAGTGTGATGGTTTGGGGCTGCTTTGCTGCCTCAGGACCTGGACAGCTTGCCATCATTGACACAACCATGAATTCTGCATTGTGTCAGAAGATTCTAGAGGAGAATGTCAGGCCATCCATCTGTGAGCTGAAGCTGAACCGAAAGTGGGTCATGCATCAAGACAATTATACTTACAAAAGAATGGCTGCAGAAGAAGAAATTCCAAGTTTAGAATGGCCTAGTCAAAGTCTGGACCTATACCCCATCGAAATGTTGTTGCAGGACCTGAAGCAAGCTGTCCATTCAAGGAAGCCCTCAAATGTCATTGAGTTGAAGCACTTCTGTAAGAAGGAATGGGCCAAAATTCCTCAAAGCCAATGTAACAGACTGACTAACAGTTACAGGAAATGCTTAGTTGAAGTCATTGCTGCTCAAGGGGGTGCTGAAAAAGTAAATGTTGAAAAAGTATCATGTTGTGTCATTTTGTTTAATCAGGTTATCTTTATCTATTATTAGGGCTTAGATTAAGATCTAATAACATTTTAGGTTTGAAATATGTGAAATATGTGAAAATCATATATAATCCACAATTAAGATTTCTTAATAACTAAACAATAAAACTAAACTTTAGGGCTATTCTGCTTTATAAGTTTACAAACTATAAATACAGTACTGAAGTATCTAAAGCATAAACTGGAATGTTGGATTTAACACCTGAAAAGATTTCAAGTAATAGTAAGACTAACTGAAAAATAACAAGATAATTAAGATCTTAGACTTAATTATCAGATTTACTTAACCAGGAATTAATCAGAGCCTGATACATAGTGTCTTATAAGCTTATTCTAATTGTTTATCAAGAATAATTTACTATATTCAACATAACATACATTATTAAACATTTAAACCAAATATTTCAATACAAAAATACTAATTGCTCCATACTCAAACCGTTGTACATTTACTTATTTTGCCCATTCATAATAAACTACAGGAAATAGATATATAAGTTGATTAAACTGTAGCTTACTGTGAGACTTTCTGTCCTCAGCAGTTCTGACACATAAGAATATGCCTGATCGCGGTCCTCTGAAGACAAACCGGGGGCGGGGGGGGGTGGTGCGGCGCCACGCTTGGGCCTGAGGAACCTGGGCCCACCCATTGTGCTCATGGGTCCACTCAGTTATGGAGCGATTGACAATTAAAAACATTTAATGCCAAACCGTATAAGACTGTAATCCGCTGCGGCGAATCTAGCGCATCCTCGTGGGTCAAAAAATATATCCGTCCCACCCACCTCAGTACCGTTGTCATGGTTATGAAAAAAAGATTGGTGATTGGACGGAGGAGATATGTGATCTTGTTTCTTCGAAAGTATAGTATCGAAATTAAGCGTGTCGGCAGCAAACATACAGGAACTTTTCTTTCATTGCAAGGCACCAAGCAACCAGCTTGTGCAGCTGCTGCTTTATTATTTATACTGTATAAATGGTTAATTGTATGTAAAAAATTATGTGATAATGTAACAATTGTAAGTCGCCCTGTATAATGGTGTATACTAAGAAATATAATAATACAGAACGTTTAGCCAAGTTTGCAGTAAAGCTATATTTGTGTCTTACGCATTAGCTATGTACCGACACATTTTGTAAAAAGAAAACGAACCGACAATCAACAAATGTGCCACTAATGTAAGTACCTACATTTAATTTTATCAGCTTGAATTCAGTTAACTGAATGTTATGCTGAACTCATGCCTCTATTCCTGTTTTGTTTTTGTTCCCATATAACTGACACTTTTCTAAAGCTCAAAGGGAAGTCTTTATGTGTGGTAGTGACATGTATATCTCTAACGTTATGGAATTTGTGCTGCTATGCCTGTTGGTGGTAAATCAGATATCCAACTGTCAAAATGTTGACAGTCTGAGAATATGGTGCTATTTCTGACAGTATAGACTTGAGTGTTCTCAGTACGTATATTGGTAATTACGTCATTATGTTTACGTCATTAAGTAATAAATGGCCCTTCCAGGAATTAAATCCTGCCGCCACCACTGAGACAAATATGTAGTTTCTGTCCCACTGCTTTCATTGTGTCTCTTCTAATACAACCGGTAAATCTGCTGTCAATGTCAAGTTAAAAAATAACAATGAACCATTTAAAACACCTATTGTGGATTAAAAAAAAAAAAAAAAAAAAAAAAAGATTTGTGCTTATGCTTTAAAAAAATTAAAACTGCAGTAATAATGCTGAAAACCTACATGGATTAGATTATAGTAAACAAAACAAAAGGCTATATGAATCTTAGTTTGCAGAAATATATGTCAGTATCTGTCAATAAAGGACAGTCAAGTATTTGATGCTTATTTTAATATTCATAAATACTAACTTTTAAGTATGTCCCATTAACTAATAATAATTATCTTAAAGTGACATTGATTGAGAGTAGAAAATGTAGCAAAAATACTACTCTATTCTGTAAAACGTGTGAATGCCTCAAAACATTTATTTCTAATTAATATTTTATCCTCTATTATTTAAAATGTTGTTTACCTTTATTGCAATTATTTTACAAATGACAGTATTTGAATATTACATATTAAAAACAAGCTATTTAAAACTAGCAATATGCACTACAGGGCTCCCGTTACATAGCAGTTTGATCCATTTCAGGTTTTATAAGCTGCAGGTCCCTAGTATAAACTGTACTGATGAAGCAGTAAACTCAAGAGCCTGCAGCTCATAAAACATGAAATGGCTCCAGCTGCTATCAAAAAGTGTGAATGACATTGCGAAATTCTGGCATATATTATTATTATTATTATTATTATTATTATTATTATTATTATTACACCATGTAACAATTTTTTTTTTTTTGTTCCTGGGTAGTAAGTGTTATTTCCTAATTGCTTATGCCTCAAACGTATAGAAAATGGGGTTTTATTCCCCAAAAACTTTGTTTTTGTGACCAGGACAGGTCAATTTCAAAATATCACTATTTCCAATGGGAAAACGGGCAAATGTGTGTCTTTCCGTTCACATAAAGTCAGAAAAAAGAACATATGAATCCAAATTAACATGTATTTATACTAAAGTAATACAAAAATGACTACAAAAGATTTAGAAGTGAGTAGTTTTTCGAGATTTACGATTATATTGTAAATTTACATGTGAAATGTAAAAATAACACTTACTACCCAAGAACAAAAATTGTGTTACATAGTGTTATTAACAACAATGCTAAGAATTCCTGTAATTGCCTAGGCTAAATTAAAAAAAATTCACAAACATATCTAGGTATAATCATTTCAGTATCTAATAATTACAACCAGACACCTCAAGCTGTCACATGCTTTTTGTGTGTGTATGTGTGTGTGTGGAAACATAACTGAACAGTCTCCCCGAACATGCCTCTTCCTATCTAAAAACAGTACCATTAGTCACATGAAAATAGAAAAGAGAAAAATAAATAGTCACTGAAGTACACACTAAAATTATGGTAATTAATTTAAATTTGATTATCTACAACTCACCTTTATCGAGATTGATATATTTCACTTCAAGCCCTTTTTGTCTGTAGATGCGCAGGCATGATATATGGCATAATTTGTACCAAAGCAAAATACACTTTCTGAATTGATGCACTACAGCCCAAAGTGTACAGTATGCATAGGAATTCTAACTAACTCAGACTTCACCAGAGAAAACCTGAGTGGCACATTCATATGATAGGCTCTATCTACAAATTCAGATTCATTACCGTTTATCGAAGATAATATCTTATTGTCATACAGATGGAAGAGAAACCATAATATATTTTTTATTAATAATTACATAATGGAATATAACTTTGACATTTTCACCCATGTATTACCCTATATTAGATTAACACTTAAAATATATTGATACATTGACAAATAATACAAATTTAAAATATATTTTAACTTGTTTTGTCTTGATTTTCCATCAAATAATGTGCTGTAATCAATATCAGGTGATCTCGTCACTGAACAATCAATTTTGAATGAAAGTTTAAATATTGACTGGTCCACAAATAAGTACAACTAGAAAATCCCCTAGTTTGCAATCTAAAGCAAAAGGATCTCATTAACTTCACAAGGGGCTGTTAGAAGTGGCACCCAGGCAACATGTCCATTAAGACAGTCTCCCTGGTGTTTTGGATTGGCAACATTTGAAGAAAATCACCACAGATGTAAACGGGTCATAATGGTTTGAGCTTTCAGACATGTGCAATGTATGGTGACAAGCAACACATTTACTACAGTAGCCAAAGATACAGAATTCTTCAACACTAGACAAGACACAACAGTTTACAGTCAATCAATGCACTGGTAGCTATTCTTTGTTGGTTATTATGGCTATCCTATAATGTCTTGGCCAATCTGTGTATTATGATGGTATTAACCTTCACACTTGTCAGAATCCCAACCCAATTTTAATCAAAATCTAATTTATGTCCATAGAGGGCGTTGCAATTGCAGAGTCGGTAATTGAAAATAAAGCAATCTGTGGAAGATTGCCAGAAGAAATGAAGTATGGGCAGTTATTGATTAAACAGAATGATGGTTTTCTAAATAATAGAGCTATGCCTAGCAGACTGTATTATTTTTCACAAAGAAGGGAAATCTATAGTCAAAAATATTTATTAGCAGACACAAATTCAAAGTAGTAAACCACTTAACTCGAAATACATATATTTTCTTAAAGGGCCAGTATCACGTTTACAGTATATAACAATACCTGTAAGAAACATTACCTCTTGCTCTCCAGTTTCCTATCTTCCTAGATCCCTTGAAATAACTTTCAGCCATTTTTTGGCATTATGATGTTTCGTTCAACTCTGTATGCTTACAATTAGTGTCTTTATTCTTTCCGGTCAGGTAGTAGTAGATACCCAACGATAAAAGTCACTGGATGCACCTACTATTCTCATTCAAGAGTTCCCTTTACCTAACTTCTACTGACAATAGCTATAGAATTGAAGGGGCAAGGCTGCCCTTGAGGTGAGTACAGATAGATGAGAGGAGAACTAGTGTCTCATGATAATTGTCCTGGATACATCCGTGAACAGCGGGTCTGATAGGAGAGCATAGTTCTTTGTGGCTAGATATTAAAGCATAGTGTTTCTATCATGAGGTCATTAGCTGAGTTGAAGCAGCTGCTTCACAATGTATTGATCAGTTTGGAAAGAATGTTCCAACGTTATCGGCTGTTTAGTTGGAGGCTCTTTTCCATCCCTCTAAGCATTAGGTGTACTGCTGGAATTGAAAGCAAGGGAGGAGATAAAATGGACTTGAGGTACTGGATGCCGGAGATGTATGACCGGATTGATGATGGAGCCAGTTTGAGAATGTCTCTGAGATAGACTATAACTGCTAGCAGGATTTCTTGATTGAATGAATTAAGTGGGATCCAATTCTGAGCACAGAAGTTGGAGAAGGCTACCCATTTTGTCGCGTAGGTAGCTCTTGTGGATGGAGCCAGAGCTGCAGCCATGTATTGGTGCGCTGAATGGAGCAGGTTGGATAAAGTTGAGCTCATCGGAATGTTAGACAGCTGAAGGGGGGGGGCGGGGACAGGGATATGGAGTGGTGAGGAATCTGCTGCTGGAACCAGGCTGCGTAATTTCCAAATCTGAAAACGGGACAAAGCATTGGCAGCGCTATTGAGGACGTCCAGTACCTGGTGAGCTTGAAAAATAAAGTTTTTTGCTATTGATATCCAGACTAGGTGGTAGTTGCATGATTATAGTGGAAGAGAAGCGCCCTTTATTGATTATGTGCACAGTGGATGTATTATCACTGAAAAACAAAACTGATTTCTGGGGCTATAGATGACCCCATAGACAGGCAGCCACAACAATGGAGTATAGTTCCAGCAAGAGTGATAATTTTTGATGAGGTGGGAGTGATTGAATCTCCTGTGGCCATGAGCCGAAGAACCATTGGGACCTGAAAAGACCACCAAATCCTGTGTGTGAAGAGTCTGTAGCCAGGCTGAGGTCAGGAGCTGCTGTGAGTTTGTTGTAAAATAGATAAATAGACCATTCCAGTTTTCAAGCAGTGTTATCCGCATCTCTGTTTTTATGGTTGTAGACACGGCTAGGAGATGTGATATGAAGGTCCTGCCTTATGAGATGATGTGTATTGCATTATTGAAGTGTCCAAGGAGAGAGAGGAGTTCTCTTTTTTTTATTATTTTTGCTTTTTGGAAAGTTTTGTTAAGCTGGCACAGATGCTCCAATTTGTTGGGGGGGAGGCGGGCCTCGAACTTGATTGTGTCAAGGGTAATTCCAAGGAATTCGAGGCAGTTTGTAGGGCCAATGGTTTTCTCCTCTGAGATTGGAATTCCCAGGGTGAGGAATAGCGTTTTTACTTGTGAGATAGCTTGAGCTGGAGGTTCCGATACTGGAGATATGAGATCATCCAGGAGGTGCAAGAGAAATGGTATGTGGTATTCATTTAACAGGATCCAGCAGAGTGCTTCCGAATGTGAATCAAATATTTTGGATCTGCTGTAGCAGCCGAAGGTTAATTGCTTTGAAAAGTAATATGCACCATGCCAGGAAATTTCGAATAGATGTCTTAGAGAGGGATGGATGGGCATCACTTTAAATGCGTCTGTGATATCGGCTATTGCCAGCCATGCTCCGTGCCTTGCCATTTTTATGAATTTAATGGCATCTGATAGAGTGATGTATTGTAGTGCAAACTGTTCATGGGGAATTATTGCATTAATGCTGCAGGTAGCTTGACCGCGAGGAGCTGAGAGATTGATTATCAGCTGCTTTTTCCCTGATATTTTTCATGTAGCTATGCCAGCTGGGTTGATTCTGTTTTCCAGGAGTGGTGGGCAAGGGAAGGAGCCAGCCATAAATCCCTTTTCGATTTCTTTATGAATGAGGGTAGAGACGGCTTGTGGTTCCGAAGTGGCAGATCTGAGGTTTTTGCAAATGAAGGAGGAAGCAGGCAGGCTGGTGATACCTATGTGGAAGTCATGTTGTAGTCTGTTTATTAGGTGCTTTGTGAACTTCTGGTCAGGGTGTGAGTGGAGAGCTTCAGTAAGAGTGTCTGTGTTGATGGATGTGGAAATTGTGGAGGTTGAGTAGTGCTGGTGCTGGTTGCAATGGCTGTTTTCGGGCAGAGGTTTATACTCGCAGACCCCGTATGAGTGAGTCCGCAAGCCGGCAAAGATCTGGTTGCACCCCAGTTGATGATGTTGTTGTCTGGCTGAAAAACATTTATGATACTCGTAAAACATTGTCCCTCCATATCTCACTGATAGCTCTAATACTAATATGAATCTAGCTCCTCGCATCTCACCAAAGTGAGATCTTTTAGCAGACAGGGGTCACTAGATTTTAAGGTGACAGATACATTTCCACAGTTTAGTACCCGGTGGTCAATGATCTCGGACGCTACAATGAGAATTGATACAAGATTAACATTCTTGCCCTCGAAGATTTGGCGACGGAGATATGGTGTGGCACCTGGTAGCACAGCTTGGCTGAAATCCTGCGGCAGTAGCAGATGTCAAGCTGAACACTGGTGTATTTTCTAGTACGCTGGTCGAAGAAGAAGATGTGCTGGTTGAGGGTAGGAGGGAGCTGAACCGGTCATCCATGGCATTAAGACAAGTATTTATGGTTGAGGTGTTATCTGCAAATGGTTGCATAAATGCTGTAATATCCTTGAATGTTTGCTGATGAGATATGTTGAGTTCTGCTGCATTGGCTGGAAGCGGACTCTGTGTCTGAATCGGACAGGTTGATTGGTAGTTGAGTTGTTGTGTTAGCCTCCATTGCTGGACCTGGGGCAGGTGCTGAAGCGAGGATAGATGGGCTCCGCTTCGATGCTTCTATCAGGAATAGAGCATCATGTCCTGCGTTCGGTCGGATTTGGATCCTGGAGTCAAAGAGGGCTTTCATGATCCTGGCGACCGGCCAGTCTTTACACATGAATTGTTTTTGCGCTGGAGTCGGTCTTTGCCTGGAACCCTGTCGTTTTGGATGGAACAGCGCCAGATTGGTGCTTGGTATTATATTGGCTTTATATTGCGGGTGGAAGATTGTATTGGACCAGCCATGGCGTTAAGTTGCTGGTTGGAGATGGCGTAACACCTATTAAAAATGTGGTCCTCTCTAAGAACCTTCTATTTTGAAGCACTCTTTGTATATTGATATTGGGATCAAAATCCCTAAAGCTATTTCCAAATGTATTCCAGTACTAACCATCCTGGTATACCCACAGGGCTGGCACAACAGTGACAACATTTATGATCAATGGACTACCATGCATGAGCTTAGAGTTATAGATAACAATTTTTACACAGGTTTCTTCAAACACATCGTATTTTCATTATACCTTATTTGTACAGTAACGTATTGCGTTCCTTAACTACTATAAAACTTGTATCTAATGTGTACATTTTTCTACAGACAGATCCTTAACTTAGGAATTAACTTTAAATAATTAAAGAACCTTTACCGATGTCTTATGAAACTGCTTAAATGGCACACAACCACTTCAGTGCCTGGGCACCAATAAAGCAATCTCTTTTCATTGTTGTGTCAAGGCAATAATAAGCCCTGCAGAAATCAAATATTTTCAGGTAAGAGAGAATTGTTTATTATTTAAAAAAAAGAATGCATGTGCAAGACTGTGGAGGTTCAAATATGATAATAGATCTTAAAAGAGGCAATGTCCAAGAATAATGTTCATGTTTACATTATAGTAGAATGTAATATACCTTGTTGTCTACATTTAGGATCACATTTTGGGAGTCAGTCACATTCTTCCCCCAAATACAAAAACAATAGTGCTTTCAACAACATAAAAAACAATCAGTTAGCATGACCTATAGCCACTATTTGAACTTAAAAAATAATAAGATTAACATACATATGAATCGTACGTGCATTCTTAATCACTTACTATACCACATAAGACACAACAAAATGATACCTTTATAGTACTGTAAAATATACTTTAGTATTTCTTTTCACCTGAAATCAGTTCCCAGACAGGTTTTCAAAATGTGTACAAAGCTAATTGTGTACGCAGGTTAGACACAAATCAAGAATATATTTGCTTATACAATTATAATCAGTTCATTTTATTCATAGAACATCTTTTATTTAAAGTCAAACAGAAAAAAGCAACTACCTAGTGAACTTTAATAATGTAGTTCAGTACTATCTTTGTTTATTATACTGGGGTTTTTGTTTTAAAGTGTTTTAAAGTGTTGCCATTTTAAAATATGCTGTAATCAAGTCAGGATCCCAATACCTTCATCTTGGATACCCTCTCTTTTGATCACTTTCGATATTGAAAATGCTTGACAATACAGTGGACAAATTATTACTGCAGGTAATTAACAGACGCATCGTTTTTACTGCCCTATAAACAGCATTCAACAATTGCTGTCAGCCAACAAAGTCATTTTGAAAGTATGATCATGCATGTTTTATTGAAAGATGACCAACATTAACTGCATTCAGATAGCAGGACATAACTCACTTGCGTGGTAGATTAGCTGCTTGGGATCATTAGATTTGACTTTCTATAGAATACACCACAACAATAATAATCTAGCCTCAGCCTTATTTTGTCCAACTCCACAGGTGGGTGCAACTGACGTAGAGAAAGCAGCCTGTGCTGAATCACTGTATATTAACTGTGTTATCAAAGTGGCCTATTCATTACAAGCAATGCGGCTAAGAAAGCTAATTGTCATTGAGAAATCAAGGCAATATAAACTGTTTTCTTTGGAAGCAGTTATATGGGTGTAATGTGAAATAAAAGTACAAAAGGCAACGGGCAAAAGTTTACTTTGGAAATTAATTCATGGAAGCCTCTTCTTATTGACCTGTTTGTGTACTTTATGCCTTACTGCTATTGTGATTCTTTGTAGTGTCTTTTATGTTTATTAAATTCCCATTAAATAACCCAGCCCTTGCAAGACTGAATCCAGTTATTTATAAGTGTCATTATCACCCAACCACCCTACTTAGAGGAAGAGTATTTGTAGCAGAAGCACACCAGTTGTAATGTCTCATTCTCTACTGTCACTCTAGAAAATTCATTTTATCTCCAATGCCATCATTCTTGATGCCTCTCTTTTTCATGTAATTGAAAGTCTTTGCCATCCTTTCTGAAGCTTCCTCAGTCTTCCTCAGATTCCCAAGTGTTTTCTCATGCATTATGTTAACTCCAAAATCGTATGTATGCATTTTTGCAATTATGCATATATGTATGTATGAAGAGGTTGGTTATAAAATCACATGGGGATGTAGCATACAGGCAATGGTCTGATTTTCATTGTATAAATCCTACTAGTCCACCAACACAGCCTGACTCTGTTAGAGCAGAAGTCGTGTGTTTGCTCTGTAGCCCAGGCAGTTTGCATTTATCTCCGTTGTTACTTCCACAGACCTTTATGTACTGTACGCATCTATTTGTTTGTCTGTTTGATATTGATGCAGGGCTATGCTCATGAAACCTACACAATCAGTATATTGATTAATGCAAATTGTGATTGTTTACTTCCATTCAGAATGTTGGCTTATTCATAGATTTTAATAATGTGTTATAATAATATTCATAATTTTAGTTATTTATTCGGCTTGATCTGTTCCCCCTGTTGTTTGTTGTTCTTCAACATATTTGAGAGAATTCAGCACTGGGAAATACCTATGATGCTGACTTTGTTGCTAAAGCAACATTTTGTCTTTTGCTGCTCCAGAGACACAGATCAAACAACAATATTATGATGATGAGAGCTGGCATTTTGGTAAATAGCCTTCAGGTGCTGTTTTATACAGTACTGTGCAAAAGTTTTAGGCAGGTCTGAAAAAATGCTATAAAGTAAGAATGCTTTCAAAAATAGACATGTTAATAGTTTATATTTATCAATTAACAAAATGCAAAGTGAGTGAATAGAAGAAAAATCTACATCAAATCAATATTTGGTGTGACCACCGTTTGCCTTCAAAACAGCATCAATTCTTCTAGGTACACTTGCACACAGTTTTTGAAGGAACTTGGCAGGTAGGTTGGCCCAAACATCTTGGAGAACTAACCACAGTTCTTCTGTGAATTTAGGCAGCCTCAGTTGCTTCTCTCTCTTCATGTAATCCCAGACAGACTCGATGATGTTGAGATGAGGGCTCTGTGGGGACCATACCATCACTTGAAACCAAAAAAAGGGTGTATCACATAGCCCCATGCATTACAGAAATAACACAGACATAACAAAGGAGATAGCTGCTTCTGCATCCAGCGCTCAAAGAACATCACAGACATTTGCAGAGCTTTTTGAGATGCTGTAGTAATAAAATAATGACTTGGATCGCATTATTGAGGAGTTTGGTGATGAAACAAATGATCAGGAGAGGATTTATCAGTCTATAAAGAGATATTTTAAAAATACAGCGAACAAGGGGTGGGGCTTGGCTGTATATACAGTACTGAGTGTCTTTTTATGATCCAATGCCTTTTAAACGTGTTCTACTGTAATAGAAATGTTATAGAAAATAGGATTGGCTTGACATGGAAAAGCATTCCTATAACCTTGCTCGCATAAACTTGTATGCTTTGCTTAAGATAAAGTTTTGCCTACACTGTAGCTGCAGCTGTGAGACAATGGATAATAGGATGAGCTAGACGTGTCTCTTTGCACATACACCTTTGCCACGTATGCATAGTTATAAATTGTTTCCCTTATATGCTAATATCTGAATCAACATTGGCTAACCCTCTGCCTTACTGACAGTTTTAAGGTATATAAGAAACTGATCTAACTCTGTATGTAACTGATCTAACACTACTCGATGATTATCTAGCACCCTGTGTGATTAGAGTGTTTTCAGTTTGCAAACTTAACAAATAAAGGCCTGTGTGTTTGGAACTCGCAGTCTCTCTTCCTTTTATTAGAATTTCCATGACACTACGCTGAATGAAATATTTTAAACAGTGCATGTAAAATAAATGGACTGCAAAGGGTTAATAAAGCATTATAGATGGTTTATAATCATGCAATAGCCATAGATGGTAAACATCCCAAAGTAGAATAGGTGGCTATAAACTGTCCCCTTTATAAAACTGAATTCCATTTATGGCTATTGCATGATTATAAACCATATATAATGCTTTAGTAACACTCTATAACATAGCTATTAAGCATATATTATATATTTATAAAACATTTATAAAACATTAATAAGCAGCACCTTAATATAAAGTGTTATCATTCATTTCTCATTCTTCCCCTCTCAACACAGTGGCGCTATACACACAGTTTTAACATTTATGCTCTATATAGCACCTGAACATATTATCAGAAGTCATGCTCTTAAAAGTCTATAGCAAATTTTATTATATATCATGAGAACTTCTAATTATGATTCCAATGCTTTCTTGATTTTTGTTGCTTATTAAACTCACTGAACTAGAATTTTGTTAATCTGAAGAGAAAATAGTGTTTTATTGAGTGCTTTGACTGTGTTTAATAATAACCTTTAACCACTCTCCAAATATTCAATTAAAAACTACTTTCAGATTAGTAAACATGTCCTTGAAATGTATCAGTATAACAGAAACCCTCAATATATGCTTGTTTCTTAGCTTTGTGTTTTAAGGTAATAATAAATTAAGTCAAGTGGACAAATATTCCAGCTAGTGCCTTCTTCAGTTTGCCAACTAGAAAGTAGGTGTAATATTAGCTATGTATAAACAGCACCCATCATTTTCCAGAATTGCTTTGAGTAGGATGGTCGAATGAAATTTTAGATTTCAGCAAACAAAATCCAAAATAAATTATTACATTTAGCTTATAATTAACTTAAACATATCTGAAATCAAAATGTCCCAAAAATGTGTTCCAATCATGGAAAAATGTGCTTCAACGCACTTAATTCAGCATTTATTTTTCTTCCTGGCAGCCATCTTGGATTTAAGTTAAGCCCTGTACCAACTTTGAGCCTTCATGATTAAAAAAAAATTAAAAATGCATACAAAAAGATCAACACTTTACCAATAACATTTTCCAAGCTAGTTGATGGTTTTAATTGAAAAATCAAAAGTTTTAAGTGTTCAAGCAAGACACCCAAAAACACACCTCTCACTGTGGGCAGACTGTCAAATGTGGCATGTGTCATGGGCACAGCAGCCTTGCAGATATATGGGTATGTGTCAGTTTTAAAGGCAGTTGTTTTGTTTAGTATATATCAAAACACAATTATTAAAGCCTTGCATAAAATGTGATGATTAGCCTATTAAAAAAAAAAAAAAAAAAAAAATTATAATATATATATATATATATATATATATATATATATATATATATATATATATATATATATATATATATCTAATATAAAACTATCCCTGTGCTGCAATCATATTTAAAATATATAATTGAGGTTAAAAGAAACCCCTGTAACATAAAGGCAGCACTGGGTGAAGCTCTCTCCTCCCAGCCTAAATCATGTTGTAAAAAGACATGCTTGCAAATTTTATAAGCACAGATAACAATCTTTATTTTTAAATAGCACCTTTCATAGTGGACCACCATCACAAAGTGCTTTACAAGATACAAGACAAGGGTGTGTGAACTATGCATCAGTTGCAGAGTCACTTACAACAATGTCTTATCTGAAAGATAGACACAAGGAGGTTAAGTGATTTGCTCAGGATCACACAATGAATTAGCAGTTAAGCTGGTATTTGAACCAGGGACCTCTTGGTTACAAGCCCGTTTCTTTAATCACTCAACCACACAGCCCATGATAGGCTTATGGTTTAAATGGCAATACATTCTAGACAGCTTCAATAGCAAACTAAATCATTTCTGACCTGTGAATGTGTGGGTGGCAGTGCCTAGGTGTAGGGGTGATGCAGGTGCTTCAGACAACGACAAACACAAAGTACACGGTTCAAATTATTTTATTTTTCTTGTACTGGTCTCCTTGGACGCTTAAATAATAATGCTGGCTCTACCCAACTATGCCAGCGTATAAACCAAGGGGTTGCAGTCCCGAAATAATAATACAAAACACAGACACTCAACGAGGATTGCACAGCACTTCACGTACAGGAAAATGTAATAATATGTGAGCACGGGGAATTGCACTTTTATTAATTCATGTGCAGTTGTACCAAGACTCCAATTGAATGATTGATTAGCAATCGAGTCTCGGTACAGCTGCATAAAAGCAGCATGTTTTCACTCACTCGGGGTTGTGTGTTCATTGAGTGAAGAACGGGATTGGAGATGGAGGTAACAGTTAGAATAATAGTTCAACAAATAATATCAGCTCACCGTGTTTGTCTGTGTAGTCTGTTTTGTTTGACTCTTTATTTCGGCTAAAAGTGCCATGTCCTGTGTTTTGTTTGTCTATTTTTCCGTTTGTTGAATCATTAAATGATGAGCACAGCTCAGCTTCACCAAACTCCTCCTCTCTGTTTATTTTGTATTGGTTCCTGGTTCTGGTCTGACATCACCCACTACAGCCATCTTTGTGACAGTGTCCAAAATAAATCAGAATGCTACAAAAAGGACAACAATCATTAGCAGATCATGTAAAATAATTTGGAAGCCAAATATATACCAAGTAGTGGTGTGATCAGAAAAACACATTAAAAGCACTGCAGGACAAAAAAATAAATAAAATAACTATGTCAGTAATTACAGAGACTTCACGTTGATATATTGTCCAGGTACAGACCTGTCCCTAGCTCAGCACTGTCTGTCAATTCCAACACACTCTGTGGATGCAGAGAGAGCTGTGTCTAAATACAGACAGATATTTACACCGCAGAGACAGGGAATAAAGAAAAACAGCATTTCAGATTTGAGTTACTCTTGCACACTATGACGTTTAAAACCAGAACAGTTTATTTTTTTTATTTTATTTTTTTTTTAATAAAAATAACAGAAATGCAACAATCCTCTGGATTTCAGTTTCATTTTCTTTTAGCGTTTCTACTTTGTTAGTCACATGCTTTTGTTACCTTCAGAGCTTTAAATGTTTATATTTTGCTGTTTTTAACTATATGTTCATACTTTTTTACACCACTGTGAAATTTAAGATTTAAATAGCTGAAACCATGAAATTTAAGATTTTTTTAAATGCTATGACTGTGAAATTTACGAAAATGTACCATGAATCTGGTAGGGCCTTACTGATTAGTATTCAATTATACAATGAGTTGAAAACTGCAAAGTTCATGAGTAGCACTGAGCAGAACTCTCCATAGAGGCAGAATCGCCAGACGCCTGCTTCGCCCACCCTACTTTGAGTATGCTTTGGATAATGTAAAAAGAGGGCAAACGTGAGTACGAAAGCCGCATCACTCGAGTCAACACCATGATGGATAATCCACTAACTACAGGGGCAGGGTTTACTGTACAAAAGGGAATATGTTGCTCTAGTCATGGTTGCTTTTTGAAACAAAAGAGGAGATGGAGAGCTAGGGGAGGGGCGACAGTGCTGTGAGTAACCTGTGCTAGTTTTTAGATTAATACGGACCACTTAAGAAAGGAGAAGGAAACCAGAAATATCACGGGCCGCTTCTGGGACACGACTTGCAGCCTGTAGTTGCCATGCCTACCAGTCACTCTGTTTTTTTAAAATAATAAACATGTTCTTTTGTTTACATTTGTTGTTGGACTGTGTTTTTTTAAATATAATTACACCACAACTCACCCTATCCTGGTGCAAGGATTTTGAAACTCTTGCCTATACATTGCCCTGGCCATGTGGGGAAAAGGTTGACTTTTCATAACTCAATATAGCTGTAACCTCGGAATCATGATAAAACCTTTGTTTCTGCTTAATAAGCTGTTTTGAGCTTATAGACAAACCATAATCAAACCAATTAACTGGTTGTAAAACCATTTACTTTTGTTAAAAGTGACATGCTATAGCTTTAGGTTAGTGTCATGAATCATATAATGACACACTATACAATTGGAACATATAGGCTTTTTCTAATAACCACACACCTTGTGTGGGACAGTGTACACTAGGCTTTTCTAGTTAAATTGCAGAAGCTCTTATTGTTTCATCAGCCATCTGTTCTTTTCTGTTATACTACCATTGCTTATGCTTCCCATTTAAATGGTGAAAGAAGTGAGAAATCATTGAAATTGTAAACATTATGTGATTTTCCTGTGTTTAATGTAAGCCCTGAATCAACGCTGGGTTAATAAACTCTTAAAATTAAGCTGTACATAGCTGGTGTACATCAGCAGTTCATAATTGCCAGTCTTGTTGATCGACCTTGTGATGCGTGGGTATAACACTATGCTGCCTGTGAGAATTGAGCAAAACTCGGAGCATTGTTCTTAAATGTAACTTCCTGTTATCTTGGTTTCTGCTGAAATTGGTAAAGAGAAGAAGAAACGCAAATCTTAATGTTTAATGTGCTGTGTCTCACACCATGCATCACGCTAAGGAAATAAGACCAACTTTGGTCAAGGAAATTACATAGGCTAGCTGTATATCTGTGCTGTATGAAGTAATTTCTTTGCTCAGCTCAATAACATCTACACTGATGTCAGCTCAGAAATTAAGATCTCTGTGCCATGCCAGCTCAGAAAAAAGCCAACATCTCTGATGCCGTTAAAGCTCAGCTTGGCTCAGAAAATAACATCTACCCTGATGCCAGCTCAGAACACTATCCACTGAAGCCTGTGTGTGAGATCACTGATGTATCACATTTCATTTGCTTTGTTCTTGTTAGCATTTTTTATTCCTCTTTTTGATTGACTTTACCAGATGATTATTTTTAAGGATAAATCAAACCCCTTACACTGGAACACCACCAAACAAAGAACATTGCATTTTTTGTAAAATATTTTGGTCAGATACTATATTTTGTAACAGGCACATCTACTGAAAGGCCTTGCCTGGTGTATGTATTGTTTATGTGTGTTGTCTGGGAAGAGTTTTGTGTGGGAAAGTGTTAATACCTGCAAAACCATGGTAAAGTGGTCAGATTAAATTGGATAACTGATTGCCTATTTAAACTGTCCACATGTATATAAGGAGAGAAGGGAGACAAGCTCCTTAGTTCATGGAGAAACTCCAGAGGGAGAGGGTAGACACTTGTATCCCATGTGATACCGCAGAAGCCAAAAGCTTTGATGTTTGTTAGAAGGCTATTAAGGTGAGGTGACTTTTAAGTTTGCTTGAAATGGCAAAAGTGTGTAAAGCCAGCAATTAGACAGATTTCTCCTCCAAATGCTTTTGCTTTGTCATGTTTAATGAACCAGCTCGGTCCTGTTACATGTGTTCTGCTACATATTTCAAAAAGGACATAAATCTTATGATCAGTGGTGCAGTATATAAGGCCTAGAGCAGTTAGCTGGTAATTACATGGCAGTGCAGATTGGCTGAAGCAGAGATTTATCAGGGTTTAAAGGTGAAATATAAGGTGTATCCATACACACTCAGCCGACAAAAATTAACTCTTAATTCCCAGTGCACAGGGAGTCAGTAGAGGTTCATACCGAACCTCACATCTGGAAAGTAACCAGACTGCAACACTTATGTGGAATGTTAAAAGTCTTGCAGCTCAGGGTTGTGACTGGAGCTGCACAGGATTTTTGGTGTTCTACCGTGAACAGGCTAGAGTTTTAACTTCAAAATACTGTTTATCAAACAGACTGCTTTCAAGCTTTGTCTGTTAATAAACTGACAGAAAATATGAAAAAGTAGCCTAATATAATACATGCAACAGATTAATTAAAAACTGCCATAATACAAACGTGCACTGCTCTCTCACACTTTACAATTTTGCAGAATGGGGGGGTGAATCATTCTTAAGCAACAGTGAGTCATTCTGCGGCAAATATATATTTTTTCTACATGACCCAATCCCATAACTGTAAACTCTTCCTTATTTACAGAGACCAGTCCCCATACCCCTGTTTTTTGGTGAGTTGCATTTCCTTTGCAGGAATTCAGATATTTTCCTCAGTTAATATAAAATTATGTAGTGAACCAGAAACATGATTAAAAACAAACAAAGTTGAAGTGTGGGCACCCACAAATGTGATCTGTGTGTTTATAATGTAAATGAAATGTGCACAACTGAATCCACTGTAATTTGAACATCCTGGTATAGTATAGTATATTATTTTCTTATATTTTGAAAGGGTAACACTTTACATTGTGCCTCTAATTACTGTGTATGTACATAGTAGTTGCTTAGTAAATACTTGTGTACTTACTCATTATTAGAGTGTTATTAAGCATAGTTACACTGTATTTCATGTGTAATTTTTTGTTTTGCATGATATAATCCATGGGCGTAAATCCCGGGGGTGAATTGTACTTGCAAAACTGTACATGACGTCTAGCAAACAAAATTCTGCATTGCACTGCATGATCTAATAAGCTTGCGCTCCTGCAGCAACAATGTACATGAACTTAGTTTGAGAAACGTGCTTGAACATCTTGCAGCTTAAACAGTTGACGAAGCAAGCAGGCATTCATCATGTCTCATCTGAAGAAAAAACAAATGAAACTCGAGACGATCACATCATTCTTTTCACCCTCCACGTCTACGGTGACTGATGGTTCAGTTTGGATTTTGTTTACTTTGTTTATGTTATTCATGTGTTTATGTATGTATGTATTTTTTTTTCTCTTTTCATTATTTGTTGTAGCCTGTGACTACTATTGGATTGGATTGTTTTTATTTTTGCATGCTTTCACTTCATATGTAGTGTAAAGAGCAGTGTTCGTACAGGTCCCGAAAATCCTGAGAAGTGCTTGAGTTTAATTTAATAAAATTCAAGTATTAGAAAATCATTTTTTTTTGTTATTTTTAGACAGGTCCTTCAAAGTGCTTCATTCCCCCCTTAGACCGTGGTTAAAGTGGGGAGTTATAATACGGAATGGCATATCGGCAAAATTAATACAAAAATCTAGGGGGAAAAACATGATATAAATGTTTGACTTTAGTGTCTCTGCATAGCGCAAGTATGTTTCACCTCAGGTCATGCCCTAGTTCTCTGGAAGCATTTCACTGTAGGTCACTGTACCCGCAAATTTTATGAAACACTTGTGTGTTGGAAATCGTACCTGTCAAATCATACTGATATGCTTCATGTTGAATTCCGTCTGTTTTATTTTTGTGTACTAGTTTCAAAATGAAAAATATATGGGAATATGTTATGAATATTTAGTGTACATGCATTTGGTTAGCTTGCCATTTCGAGTGTGTAAAGCAGTCTTTCTTTACTGTACGTTTTTACTATTGAAAGTGAAGTACCTTACCATTTGACACAGACATACACACCATCCAGGCCAGCCAAAGCAATCTAATACTGTGCAATCACATAGTTTCCGATGGTTTGGACAAAACAAAAACATCAGACCTACAGGATGAAGTTGGTACCAAGCTGGAACTAAATCAGCAACCTTTTCATCAGCCAGACAAGAGCAAAGAAATTCCCCTGCAAGTATTAATTCTGTTGATTGTTGGAGTAAGCAACAATATCTGGAATACAAAGACAGAAATAAATATCTGTTTTCAAAAGGATCTGTCATGATGCAAATAAATTAAATACTATCTATTCAAGGTGTTACGTAGCTATAACATGGCGAAGAATGCTGGAAGCCGAGCTCAAGTACATTGGCATTTCCTGGGGTGAGACAAAACATACAGCTCAAGATAGAGAGAAATGGAGAAATGTAGTAAAGGCCCTATGTTCCAACGGGAAAACAGAGGACTAAGTAAGTGTGGCAAAGTGGTGAGTGCGTGCAGGTGAGTGCAGTGCAGAGTGGATTAATATCACAAACAATGATTCACAGGTGCAAGGGTGTTTATTAATAATTATATATGCCTTATGGCAAACCTGTAAATAATAAATGTTATAAAGTGACACAGAGGCATGTATCACTTTGTTTCTAATCCCCGGGTTTAACCTGTCACCAAAAGTCCCGTCCTTTTTCACCGACACATAACACAAAACACAAACACAGGTACTTCAGTGAGTGAATTAGTACTTGTGGTGAAAAGACAGTTCTCCATGAAACAAAGGGAAGTGCTGGTGTCCAGGTTTGATGCTGGCCTTTGGCTACAGCTCTGGATCGTGTTAGTGGTCTAAATAACAAAAAAGAGTTTTTACTAGACAAACAAAACAAACACAACATTCACATTTTTTGTAACACAGGGTCTCCTAGGTCATTTCTAACCATTCACAAAGGAACAGATCACTTATGCTACGCCCCCTATTTAAACACTCGCCCATGACCTCTAGGTTAACAAGCGCATCTGCTCCTCCAATCCTCAGATGCCACACCGTCTCCCGTCTGGGTCATTGAGCTTGGGTGCCGTAGCTCGCCCTCTTCCTAAATGACTGACTTCCACCTATCCTAAGGAGTAAATTGTCATTCCATTTAGTTAAGGGTACTCCGTTCCTTTTACAAAGCGCCCTCACAGGTCGGGATGGAGATCCAACAGCAAGATTCATTCGAAAAAAAAAAAAAAAGATTGTTAAATATTTAATTTATATGGACCTTTTATGATGCGTAAGCTAAAAACAATTGACAGTAAAATAAATGTATTATTTAATTGTATAACATTAAAACACTAACACATCCTTAAAAAGAAGCTTTACATATTGTAGATGGCATTTAAAAACACTAAATGTGGAAAATCATCAAACCGCATACGTTTCAAAAAAGTGGGCTGAGACATGACATTAAATTCATGAGCTTGTGTGTTTTCTGCACGTAACTTTCTACTTTAACTTGCAATGTTTTTATGTATTTATTTATTTAAACTGAGGCTCACTGAAAAACTACAATGATTATTTGTATATTTTCCTATCAGATGTTTGGTATCTTTCGACTTTCTTCAGTTTATCTATTTATCCATATTCCTTCGAATTTAAGATTTTTTTTTTAAAAATTTGCTTCTCAAAAATAGCCTGTGTTTTAAATTCGACTACAGTATAATGATGCGTGTATTAAAATCACCAACAAAAGATGTGACTACCTGAGTACACAAACAGCAACATGACTGACTGCCAAAAAAGACAACAAAGGAGTCTGCCCGAATACACAAGCAACACAAACATAACTTATTGCTGAGAAAAAAACAAACCAAGGTTCCTGAGGAATTCCGAGAGAAACATTTACAATTTTATCATTTCTAACAAGCAGTGCCAGCTTGGACAAATCGGAAGTGCTGATCAGGTCCTCATATTTTTCAACATACCAAGCAAAGAGTTCAGTGCTGTTGTGCTTGCTGGGTTACATGTTGCCTGATGCCATGGAGTGTTGTGTCGTGCTTGCTGTTGCCAGGATGTGTGATGCCGTAAGTGAGTGATGCTGTAAGTGAGTGTACGACAGAGATGCCACCTTAAGTATTATAGAGTGCACAGCACAATAAACAAGCTCTGTGGTTAACCTGCAATAACACTGTTTCGTGTCAGATTTGTACAATACAAAAGCATAATTGAGGTTGTGTCTTTATAAATACATATTTATTTGATGTTTTATGTTTTCCTCAAAATTTGAAATGTGTCTTAAATTTGTCTTAAATTCGAAGGAATACTGTATGTTTAATCATTTTCTTTTAGCATTTAACACATTGCAAATTTATAACACATAATGATGACTTGTGATAAAGGAGCAAAGAAAATACTTTTTTGGAAATGCATGTCAGGATATTTAATTTTATCCATCAAAACTTTAAAAACAAACATTTCAGCATATTAAGGCAAATTATATTTGAATTAGCCTCACTGCTGGAAAATACAAGTGTTTTGTTTTTTTTTCAACAAAGTAATGTTACCATACCATAGATAATAGGTTGCATAGGGTGGTTTTGCAATGCCCTTATACAGTACTCTACCACACAGCATTAGTCATCCAGGCTTGTTGAGCTTAGTCAGATAAACACTGCATTGTATTCAGTTTGTGTATAATTTAGTCAAGGCAAGACACTGGCATGTGTTATACATTGGTACAGAGCAAATGAATTCTTTAAAGGTTTACAAATTTGAATAGTTAGCTTTGTCACTTTCCAAGACCGTTTCACACTGTCTTCTACTATAAAAGAACACTGGACCACAGATAGTTTGCAAACAGGGTGGAGCCTGTATATTTGTTCACAAAACAAAATAAACAAAACAAAAGCCTAACTCCTTCCAGGAGTGGTTAAACTAAACTTTTCAATTTCTAAACTTATAGAACCGGATGGCTAAGCCGTTTACCGGTATAAAAAAAACAAACAAAAAAAAAACACTTGTTACATACAGATCTGATCACACAGGTCTCTTCTCAGGTCTTAACCTTAATGCAGACCCTGACCATGCCTTACAAACCTGTTTAAATTCCTGGCAGGTGAAATTCATCCTGGCTCACTTCCATGGCCTTCTGGGGGATGTAGTCCTGAACCTCAAGGACTATACAGTACACATACAGATTCAAAAAGGCAGGAGCCTATGTCAATTCCATCAGACATCCCACCTATCAATCCACCCGAATACCAAATGGAGTACTGTGCACCTAAGTGGAAAGAAGTAGAGCAAGCTGTGAAAAAAGCAAGTGTGTCATCATCTCCAGGGCCTAATGGAGTTCCATACAGAGTGTACAAGAGTGCTTCTGGAGTTCTACGAATCCTGTGGAAATTGATGAAAGTGGCATGGGAAAAACAGGTTGTACCAAGAGCATGGCGCCCAGCAGGTGGAGTCTTTATACCAAAAGAAAAGGATTCTACAAGCATTGGTCAGTTTGGTCCTATTTCCCTATTAAACGTAGAAGGCAAGATTTTCTTCAGCATTATTGCTCAGAGATTGTCAACCTACCTATTAAAGAACTGCTTCACTGACACTTCAGTACAAAAAGCAGGCAATCCAGGTTTCCCAGGATGCTTAGAACACATCAGTGTAATCTGGCATCAAATTCAATCAGCAAAAAAGGAGAGGAAGGAGCTTCATGTGACATTCCAGGATTTGGCTAATGCATATGGTTCAGTGCCATATGAACTTCTTTGGGCAGCATTTGATTTTTTCAGCTTACCGATGACAATAACAAAATTAGTAAAATCCTACTTTGGAGATTTGCAATTTAGTTTTTCATCTTCAGAATTCAGCACTACATGGCAATGCCTAGAAGTTGGAATAGTGGCAGGATGTACCATTTCTCCACTGGATTTTACCATGGCAATGGAAGTAATTATTAGGGCATCAAAATGGGTAGTGGGAGGAAAGCGCTTGGCTTCTGGAATGCGACTACCTCCAATTCGAGCATACATGGATGACATGACAACAATGACTAAAACAGTAGCCTGCACTAATTGTTATTGGGCAAATTAACCAATAACATTGAATGGGCAGGAATGCAATTCAAGCCCACTAAATCAAGGAGCATCTCTATAATTAAAGGTAAAGTAGTAGATAAAAGGTTCTACATTAATGGTGAGGCAATACTAACAGTCCGAGAAGCCAGTGAAACGTCTAGGGAGATGGTACGACGGGGCTCTAAAGGACACAGTTCATGTGGGAGAAGTTAGACAACAAGCAGTGGAATGGTTGAAGAGCATAGACAGCAGCGCTTTACCAGGCAAACTGAAACTCTGGTGCTTTCAGTTTGGTTTACTGCCAAGACTGCTGCGGCCACTGACTGTGTACGAGGTTTCCTTGCCAACAGTTGAGAAGCTGGAAGCTTTAATTAGTTCATACATCTGGAAATGGTTGGGAGTTCCACGCTGCCTCAGAGGAGTGGGACTTTATGGTAAAGGAATACTACAGCTACCAATCTCTGTTCTAACCGAGGAGTTTAAGTGCGCCAAAGTCCGACTGGAAATGACATTAGTAGATTCACACGACAAATGCGTAAGGGAGGCAGCACCTGTGTTGAAAACTGGAAGAAAACCGACGGCAAAGAAAGCTGTGGAAGAGGCTAAGGCAGCCCTTAGAATCTGAGATATTATGGGGCAAGTTCAGCATGAAAAAGGAGGTTTTGGTCTCCGTTCAGCTCCTCCAACATGGCACAAGGCAACCCCAGCTCAACGGAGGAAGCTGGTAGTCAATGAGATGCAAAAGCAGGAGGAGAGGATCAGGTGTGTAAAGGCCATTTCCCAGGCCGAGCAGGGAGAATGGATGAGATGGGAGTGTGGAACAATGCAAGATTGGCTGGCAAGACATATGGACAATGGAACAGAGCAGGATCAGTTTCCTCAACAGATCAGCATATGATGTTATCCCATCACCACCGAACCTAAACCCCTGGTTGGGTGAGGATCCTTCGTGTCCTTTGTGTTCATCAACTGCAACATTAAGGCACATTTTGACAGGATGTAAGGTGGGTCTTAGCCAAGGAAGGTTTACTTGGCGCCATGACCAGGTGCTGCAATGTTTGGCCTTAGCATTGGAAGACAAGCATAACCTGACCAATAAGTTGCCACCAGTTCCATCAAAGTGTTACACACAAATGACAATATTTCTCTGTCCAGGAGAGCAACCACTAAGAAAAGGTATTAAAACCAAGCATCGCCCACAACAACTGGAAGCTGCTAAAGACTGGAAGATGCTGGTAGATGTTGTTCAACGGCTTATTTTTCCAACTGAGATTGCCACCACTAACCTTCGACCAGACATTGTCTTGTGGTCTGGATCAGCACACCTTGTTCATCTGATAGAGTTAACAGTGCCATGGGATGATGCTGTGAATGAGGCGTATGAGAGGAAGAAACTTCGGTATGCTAAACTAGCTGCTGAAGCGGAATAGCGAGGATGGGTGGCACACTATACAACTCGGTTTCTCAGAGACGTCGGGTTCAGTGGCCAAGAGTTGCATCGCACAGTGAAGAAGTTATCTGAAGCAGCAGAAAGGAGCAGCAACTGGCTGGATGGGGATCTCAAGCACAATAGAAAGAAAGCAACGCTGATGTACAGGTAAGTAAGCTGGGCTGAGCTGAGTGGGGGATGGAGGGGGGTAATGCTGGGACACCAAAGTCACTGTTGAGCCCTCTTGAGGCATCGTGGGCTAGTCAACGAAACACCGAGGATGGAAGGTGACCACTTGAAGAGAGACCCCAGAGATGTACCCTGCTTAGCTCAATCTGGACGGTTGTCATGTTGATACGCTGGGCAGACCGCACTGGGTTGATCCCCGGAGCCAGCATTACAACCGTTGTGTGTGCTGATGCGCTTGGGAGGCAGAATGAGCTGATCCCTGGAGCCAGCATTACACTTCAGCAATCAACACCAGATAAAAGGATATCTAAATCATCAAATAGAAAACAACGCAAATTGATGAAGATGCAGATGGATCACATTAGTTTACTGCAAAACTACATCTTAGTTGGTGTTTATCTTGGTGAGAGTCGAGTTCAAATCAGCATGAAGTTCAACATCTACTCTCATGTAATGGAAATCATTGTCATTTGGTGAAGTTGACCTATGACTGTACCATGGTTCACTATCCCACTTCTTAAGAACATAAGAAAGTTTACAAACGAGAGGAGGCCATTCGGCCCATCTTGCTCGTTTGGTTGTTAGTAGCTTATTGATCCCAAAATCTCATCAAGCAGCTTCTTGAAGGATCCCAGGGTGTCAGCTTCAACAACATTACTGGGGAGTTGATTCCAGACCCTCACAATTCTCTGTGTAAAAAAGTGTCTCCTATTTTCTGTTCTGAATGCCCCTTTTTCTAAACTCCATTTGTGACCCCTGGTCCTTGTTTCTTTTTTCAGGCTGAAAAAGTCCCTTGGGTCGACACTGTCAATACCTTTTAGAATTTTGAATGCTTGAATTAGGTCGCCACGTAGTCTTCTTTGTTCAAGACTGAACAGATTCAATTCTTTTAGCCTGTCTGCATATGACATGCCTTTTAAGCCCGGAATAATTCTGGTCGCTCTTCTTTGCACTCTTTCTAGAGCAGCAATATCTTTTTTATAGCGAGGTGACCAGAACTGAACACAATATTCAAGATGAGGTCTTACTAGTGCATTGTACAGTTTTAACATTACTTCCCTTGATTTAAATTCAACACTTTTCACAATGTATCCGAGCATCTTGTTAGCCTTTTTTATAGCTTCCCCACATTGCCTAGATGAAGACATTTCTGAGTCAACAAAAACTCCTAGGTCTTTTTCATAGATTCCTTCTCCAATTTCAATATCTCCCATATGATATTTATAATGTACATTTTTATTTCCTGCGTGCAGTACCTTACACTTTTCTCTATTAAATGTCATTTGCCATGTGTCTGCCCAGTTCTGAATCTTGTCTAGATCATTTTGAATGACCTTTGCTGCTGCAACAGTGTTTGCCACTCCTCCTACTTTTGTGTCGTCTGCAAATTTAACAAGTTTGCTTACTATACCAGAATCTAAATCATTAATGTAGATTAGGAATAGCAGAGGACCTAATACTGATCCCTGTGGTACACCGCTGGTTACCACACTCCATTCTGAGGTTTTTCCTCTAATCAGTACTTTCTGTTTTCTACATGTTAACCACTCCCTAATCCATGTACATGTGTTTCCTTGAATCCCAACTGCGTTCAGTTTGAGAATTAATCTTTTGTGCGGGACTTTGTCAAAAGCTTTCTGGAAATCTAAATAAACCATGTCATATGCTTTGCAATTATCCATTATCGATGTTGCATCCTCAAAAAAATCAAGCAAGTTAGTTAGGCACGATCTCCCTTTCCTAAAACCATGTTGACTGTCTCCCAGTACCCTGTTACCATATAGGTAATTTTCCATTTTGGATCTTATTATAGTTTCCATAAGTTTGCATATAATAGAAGTCAGGCTTACTGGTCTGTAGTTACCTGGTTCAGTTTTGTTTCCCTTTTTGTGGATCGGTATTACGTTTGCAATTTTCCAGTCTGTCGGTACCACCCCTGTGTCAAGAGACTGCTGCATGATCTTGGTTAGCGGTTTGTAAATTACTTCTTTCATTTCTTTGAGTACTACTGGGAGGATCTCATCCGGCCCAGGGGATTTGTTTATTTTAAGAGCTCCTAGTCCCTTTAACACTTCTGCCTCAGTTATGCTAAAGTTATTTAAAACTGGATAGGAACTGGATGACATGTGGAGCATGTTGTCAGTATCTTCCTTTGTAAAAACTTGTGAAAAGTAATCATTTAACATATTTGCTATTTTTTTTTTTCTTCCTCTACGATTTTGCCATTTGTATCTCTTAAACATTTAATCTCCTCTTTGAATGTTCTCTTGCTGTTGTAATATTGGAAAAACATTTTGGAATTGGTTTTAGCTCCCTTAGCAATGTTTATTTCTATTTCTCTCTTGGCCTTTCTAACTTCCTTTTTGACTTGCGTTTGCAGTTCCGTGTACTCTTTCTGCGTACTTTCTTTTTGGTCCTTTTTTAATGCTCTGTAAAGTGCCTTTTTTCGCTGAATATTTTTTTTAATTGATCTATTAAACCATTTTGGCAATTTAGTTTTACATTTAGATTTGTCTACTTTAGGGATGTAATTGTTTTGCGCCTCTAGTACTACATTTTTGAAGAACAACCATCCTTCTTCTGTGGGTGTTTTCTCTATTTTACTCCAATCTACTTCTGTTAGTCTCTGTTTCATGCCTTCATAGTTTGCTTTTCTAAAATTGTAAACCTTAACTTTAGTCTTTACTTTTGGGGATTTAAAAAACACTTCAAATGAGACCATGTTGTGGTCTGAGTTTGCCAGTGGTTCTCTGACCTCTGTTTTAGTTATTCTATCTTCGTTATTTGAAAAGACTAAATCAAGGCATGCCTCCCCTCTAGTGGGTGCCTTCACAAATTGTGTTAGGAAGCAGTCATTTGTCATTTCCACCATTTCTATTTCATCCTTCGCGCTACCCACCGGGTTTTCCCATTTTATTTGGGGGAAGTTGAAATCCCCCATTAGTATGGCTTCTCCTTTGCTACACACATTTCTAATGTCATTGTATAACAGATTATTGTGCTCACCGTCTGAATCTGGCGGTCTATAGCATGCTCCTATTATTATGCCTTTTGAATTTTTGTCTGTTATTCTGACCCATATTGATTCGGTTTTATTTTCTTTGTCCAGGTTTAACACCTGGGCTTCAAGACTGTTTCTTATGTATAGCGCTACCCCTCCTCCTCTTCTGTCCTGCCTGTCTTTCCTATACAGTGTATACCCACAAATATTATATTCGTCCCCATCACTCTCAGATAACCACGTTTCTGTAACACCTATCACATCATAGTTACCTGTTAGTGCAGTAGCTTCAAGTTCTAGAATTTTGTTTCTGATACTTCTAGCATTTAGATAAATACATTTAATGGTTGTCTTACCTGAGTTGTTGTTCTTGTTTTGATGCGGTCTCCCTTCTGTTTTTTTGTTGATTTCTCCCCCCTTCCTTTCTAGTTTAAATGCTTCCGAACCTGCTCGAGGATCTTTTCTCCGAGTAGACTAGTTCCCTTGTTATTTAAATGCAGTCCATCCCGTCTATACAGATAGTCCTCGTTGTAGAATGTGGTCCAATGATCAAGATAGGTGAAGCCTTCCCGTGTGCACCACGTCTTCAGCCATGCGTTTTGATTAATTATTTCCAGCTGTCCATATGGTCCTTTGCAAGGTGCGGGTAGTATACCAGAAAATACCACAGTTTTGGTTTTCTCTTTTAATTTCCTTCCTAGCTCTCTGAATTTATTTTGCAGGGATTTTGGTCTGTCTCTTCCAATGTTGTTTGTACCGATGTGGACGACTACTACCGGGTCGTCTCCTGTTCGTTCTAGGAGCCTGTCCACGTTCTCAGTGATGTGCTTGACCGAGGCTCCCGGAAGGCAGCACACTGTTGTAGTAAGGGGGTCCAAACTGCGAACTGAACTTGCTGTGTTTCTCAATATGGAGTCCCCAACAATCATGACCTCCCTTCTTTTTGCTGTCTGGTCACCACTGTCAATAGGGTCCTGGATGTTGTTCCTTTCATTCTCTTGTTGTTGGTTCTGCTCATCAAAATTCTGAAGTGACTCAAATCTGTTGGTTGTTTTGATTTCTGGTGGTGGTGTTTGACGAAGTTTCTTTTTTTCCCTGCTTCTGCCTACCTGAACCCAGCTGTTCTGACCTTCTATCTCCCTGGTGGCTTTCAGTCTGTTAGGGGTGATGCAGACTTCCATGAATTGTGGGTGTGCCAGTTCCTCAAGATCCTGTTGCTGTCTCACTTCTTCCAGCTCCATTTCTAGCATACTTACTAGTTTATGCAAATCCTGGATCGCGCGGCACTTTACGCACACTTGGTTTAGCTCGGCTGGGTTTTCTCGGATTTCCCACATCAAGCAGGTGTCACAGATTACTGGCTTGAAGACCATGTTGAGGTTTTTTTTTTTTTGAAGTTTAGTTTCTTCTGCAGCTGTCAACCTGCTTTCAAACTGCTTCGAAACTGCTGTGTACTTTTCCACGCCTGTACTTCTTCCACTCGCTGTCGCTTCCACTCGCTGTCGCTGGGAAGACTGCCTCGTTTAACTGCGTTGTTCTGCTGTGCTGTCGGCTCCTCCCCTCGCCCGTGTCTCAAAACGGCGCTGAATTTGAATCAGCTGCTCCGAGTTTCAGCTTGTTTGTTATCAGAAAAACACACGCGGCTGTTTGACTTTGAGCTGCTGCTGTGTTTCCCCAATGTCCTCTGTTTTCTGATTAAAGCAATTCAAGATGCAATTTCTCCTTTCTGCTTCGAAACTGCTCTGTACTTTTCCACGCCTGTACTTCTCCCACTCACTGTCGCTTCCACTCGCTGTCGCTGGGAAGACGACAGCGACTGTAATGTGCATGTGTGTGTGTGGAGAATGCTTCCTCCCAACCTGAAGTTTAAAACTTACATAAACAACTGAAACACAGAAAGTTTGAATGTTTACTATATTAAATGAAGATTTTTAGCTTCTTAGAAACATTTTGGGGACACAAGGTTAGTTATACTGCGATCCCTATTTTTGAAAAGTACAAAATAACAAAAACTATGATATTTTCTGTAGGGCAGGCAACACTAAAATTTCCTCCCAACTGCAACAGAAAAAATTGCATTTCCACCAACACATTTAACCTTGAGTGCACAGTGTATGTGAGCAAGCTGCTCAAAATACTTGAACAATGTGGAGGATAACATTGTTGTGAAGATGTGAACTACATAACAATGGGCTAATCCAGATGTTGATCCAGGATCTATAGATAAGCAGCAACATCATCTGGTATTCCTAGCAACCCTACTAACTTGAACCAATCCCAGTCAATCATGTTGACATGGGACCCATAGCAAACAAATCACTGTTGACTTGAACAGATGCACAGAGCTACATTTGTAGCATGGTGGGTTCAGGCATGTCAAAATGAACCAAATTAGAGCAGGAAACCTTGATTTAGCATCCCGGTGTTTAAAAGCTTTTCTTTCAAACTCTGTTTTCAGGTGTGTAATCTTTTAGTGATATTTCATAGCTTTTTATGACAGCAATATGTGACCATAAGGTGCAAGATTAAAAAAAAACAAAAAACAAAACAAAACAAAGAAATGAAATGAAATATGAACTGCTTCTTTTCCATTGAGTATTATTTAAAACCCTGGGGTCATTGGAGCCCACTTAGTTTAATAAATTGCCTTGGCAGTGTGCACTACATTTTCCAATTAAAATACCTTCCCATAATCCCTAACTGTTTATTATTCAAGCAATACAGTACTTGTAGCTTAATTTTAGCCATCATTTGCTCAATTTATTGACACAAGCAAATCTACTATTTTGACAGTAACTTTTACCAAAGGCAATTGTTTGTCCTTGTATTCTGTTCAAACCCATAGATATTGTTAACTCTCTATGGCACAGACCTTAAAAAATACAACAGAACATTTTTTACAGCATTAATGTTTATTGGCTTAGGTCTCAGAAACATGAATCTGGCCATATATTTTTTTATATATATATATATATATATATATATATATATATATATATATATATATATATATATATATATATTTTTTTTTTTTTTTTATTATTATTATTATAAATATGAATGTGTATTTTTAAACATACATTGTACATTTACAATATGTGTTTCTGGATACATTTCCTCAAAGTGCTCTGCAAGTGCCCAGACCTGTTATCTTGTCATTTCACATGTTTGAAATCAACATCATCTGCAGCTGTTTTTTTTTTTTTTTTTTTTTTTTTTTGTCTTGCTGTAATGTCTGCTGGGTCATGTGCCTGTGAGGAAGGGCTGATGACTTCATTCTCACTGCCATCACATATATTACAATCTGTAATTCATTAAATAAACTGGAAGTTACTTTTAAGGCTGGAGAAAATACACATATGATAATAAGTACTACTACCACTTTATTATTATTTTTATTTGTATTATTATTAGTATTAGTGGTGCATTATTATTTGTATTATTAGTAGTCATAGTAATGCATTACTAATACTTATTATTATTATTATTATTATTATTATTATTATTATTATTATTATTAATAATAATAATAATAATAATAATAATAATAATAATAATAATAATAATAATAATAACTACAAATAATAATAAAGTATTACATTTTGTCATTTGTACTAAGAGAAACAATATTAATGAAAAGAGCCGCAATATACTAATTTAAATATGTGTTGCTTTGTCCTGGTGAGATCTCTGTTGCAAGAGTCGTGTGGCATTATTCAAATAAATAGTGGGAGTTGAGTTGTGGTTTGCTGCAGCAGAGGGAGCGCGAAGGATAACATCTATACATGCAAGGGTCCAAGAATCAAAACAACATTTAACATTTACCACTAATTCATATTATCATTAGCAGCCTATAAGCCAAATGTACACTGTCTGTTTTTATTTAAGTTAGTCAGTGGTGCAGTGCTAAATTGTGCACATTTACAAACCATTTGCACATTAATAGAATATGTTTCCTATACCAATACAGATGTTCAGAATGAGCTGGAGGGGTTAGCGGCACAAGTGTGCAGTCTATTGCTCCCAACACGCTGGGGACACTAGAAATATTTTCAAGGCTTGTAAGTAGACCCTGCTTTTAGGGAAAAATAAGTATTTGGCTGTTTGCCCCAAAAATGCATTAAGCAAAACTGGCAACACACGAGAAGAAATGGACTGGGAAATGCCAGTAACAATTGCGACTGTTTAAAACATGCTTTCAAAAGTTCTTAACAAACTGATGCAATTGTAAGTGTCGCAATTGCCTGCAGCTTTTGTACGTCTCATTAGAATATTTGAGAAACCTCATTGTCTTTATCTCCACCCCATTTTTGTGAATTTATGCAGGAACACCCATAATTACATTGAGATGAGTGGTAGTTCCTCGTACAATTAAAAAAAAACTTGTTGTAAACTAGCGGAACTCTCTATACAGCTACAAGAGTTTTGCTGTTTTCACCACGTTGCAGCAGCAAAACTAAACCACTTAGAATTATCATCTGTACCAGTACCAAAAGTCTGAAACATTCTTCATCAAATGTGAAAAATAAATGTAAATATATCTTATAAACAATGAGATATAAGTCGTCAAACTAAGGTAAAATTGTTCTTCTTTCTCTTCCATTTCTTACTTTTTAATTTAAACTTGTGTAGTGACTTTTCAAACAGAAAAGCTAAATAACTAGACATCTACCAATCATGTGATTCCACATGTTGGTCAACGTCAAAATAAACCAAGGAACGCAAACAGTTTAAAATCCACACCATTTATATTAAACAATTTATTTATGTTTTAAAACAGCACATATCTCTATCTCATGGTTTGAACTTGCAACATGACATCCTTGAAGAGCGCATGGCCTTAGCCTGCTGCACAACTACGCTATTGTTGAAATGTGTTAATTTTTTAAGCTTACATCCATGCCTGACCAGCTTTTGTTGAAAATCTGAAGGTTTTGCTTGATTGTAGAAATGCTCTATTTCCTGTTTGAAAATATCTTGTTTCCTGTTTGGTAGATACCATAGAATGGAATTGCACACAAGAGTTGCTTCCTTGTCTAAATCTCTGATCTCTGATAAATTGTAGTTCCTCATTTAATTAAAAATAAATAAAGGAATATTTTATTTAGTAGAAATAAATAAATGATTTAAAAATGCATAAATAAATAAATGTAGAAATTAATTTTTATATTATAAATGTATTAATAAATTAATAAATAGCAAACCAGAAAAATATGTCATATTAATTGGTTTGACTGATGCTTTTATCCAGAGCAATTGACATTTGTATACCTACATACAAAAAGTATGTTATATGTAAAAACAAATGTTATATGACAAGACATTAGCGCTTCTTCACATGTAGCATATGTGGAGTAGAACACTGTGCTCTTGACTGGAAGGTCATGAGCTCCATCCCAGGTAGGGGACACACTGCTGCTTTACCTAGATTGGTCCAATAAAAAGCCCAACTGTACAAATGAGTAATTGTATGATAAAAAAATAAATACTAATAAGGTCACAATTGTAAACTGGCCTGGATAAGGGTGTCTCCTAAGAAATAAAATAAGAATTTTTCAGGCCTGATTGGTACTTGGATGGGAGACTGCTTGGCAATAGCAGGTACTTCAAACTTTTCTTTGGAGTTTTACTCAGTGGTGTAGTCGAGTGTATATGCAGGTAAACAGCGTTTTTATTTTCTCGTTAGGAAATGTCGTATATGTGGCTGCTGTACTGTCTCACAGTGCAACAGCATACTCTACTGATTTAGAGTGTGTTGTTTGAGTGAGTTGTTTGCATTGCATAAATGCGGCTATCCAATCACGTTAACCTGCAACCATATGATGCGGTATGTATCATGTGTTTCACTTGGTGTGTCTAGTTTTACTGGCGAAGTGTCATAGTGGCTGGTGTTGACAAGCCTGTCACTAAAAAGCAAAAAAGACAATGCAGGTACCGAACGCTGTGGGGGAAAAAAAACTGGATTCAATCATATGACTGTGTTACAAAGGCATTTGATAAATTGTGAAAAAAAGAACGCGGCATCACATAGCGGCGAGTTGGATGTGAAGCATCACGCCTGTGGGATACAACATTATTATTATTATTATTATTATTATTAGTAGTAGTAGTATTATTATTATTATTAATAATAATAATAATAATAATAATAATAATAATAATAATAATAATAATAATAATAATTGTGACTGTGAATTGAAGCTTGCGCGACTAATCAAAGCATGCGCTACAAGGAGTTCTACAGTTATGTCATCGGCAAAAAAGATGTTATGCGTATGGCCAAATCATCCAGTTAGGATTAAGATTATAATAAGGATTTCACTGACTTTTCGCTGACCTGTTTAAACATTAAATACACCTAGATAATATTTCAGAGCACTATAAAAGCCTAACAATAGTGTTACTTGTTTCGTTACTAAAACAAAGTGCTGCCATTTGTTAAAAGGCAAGCATCCCCAGCAGTTGCTGCCGAAATTCTCTGTCTGGTGTGGATTTGCCCATACATTAAGATTGCACATCTGTATCCTCTGAATTGGTTGGAAGTGTAAGGCAGCGCTTTGCCAAGTTATACAGATGTGGAAATCAATTAGAAAGAGTACCAAAACTCGGCTACCCAAAGGTTCCTGGCATTGTTTAATAAAGTCCATATATGCAACAAGTTCGTTGTCATGGTATTTGTCCCATCCAGGAATTTATTTTGTCAGTACCGAGTCAACCAAAGAAAACCTGCCTATACTCACGTCTAAAAAAAAATTCTAACTGCATTTAAAAAGTAAACAGAAGGTTGTTTGAACCGAGGTAGCTGTGCTTGATTGTACCTGTAGTGCTGATTGATCTTGGGTACAATTAACACAGAAATACTTTTTTGTCTGCATTGACTTTCCAGTTTGTTTTTTGAAAGCTGTGTTGTTTGTTTTATGTTCTGTTCAGCAACTTCTGTAGTATCCTTTGATTTAATGTGTGCTTCTGAAGTTCTAGTGATTGATTGTATTTTCTTTAAGTCACATTACAAGATGTGCAAAACAATTACCTCCATCTGCATGTAGAGTTTATTTGGGAAATGTCTTGTCACGATCCACAGACGAAATATACTTTGCTTGTTTTGCTTTGTCGTCCATTTTTGGTATTTTTCATCTAATTCTAAAAACTAGATTTTAGCAACCTAAATCAAAACTATGCAGCACTGACTTTGTCCCACCCCCTAGTGTACAGTACAGGTCACAGAGAAGCCAATAGAGACACACTGATAGGGTTATTAAAACATTGTTGTCATCTGAACAGTAAAGACACTTTTTGCCTAAGTGCAATGCATACAGGAAGCCGAAGGAATAAAAAGAAACCTGTCTACAGAAGAAAGATATGTAGATTGCATCACTTGCATTGTGCAGTAGTTCATTTAAATGAGGTTTCTACCCTCCCTGGACCAACTGAAAGTATCCCGATTTTTCACTCTTGCTATCTGGTCACCCTACATATAAGGGATACGGAGTTTACTCACTTCTACTCTCCTGTGATGTGCAAATCCTGTGTTAAAGACAATATGTTTCAATGGCGAGCATCTGTGTTGTGTTCAGAGAATGTGAGCGGAGCGAATCGGTGACAATTCCACTCACCTCTCATAATAATATCCTCCGCTCTGCTCCACTCTTTCTTTCATTCTGCTCTGCTCCCCCGCTCCAGACAAAATGGTATTAAAAATACATATAATAATAAGTAAATAAACTAGCTGTTTTTCCCCCATCGTTGCCGATTGCAGGTGAAAAGATGTAATGTACATTCAGAAAGGAATACAATTTAATTGTCCTTATTAATCGCCTTCCTTGACCCAAATAAAACATAGAAATCCCCACCTATGACCAGCAAAGAAATCTCCCGACATGCAGTGCTCAGAGAAGTTATCTAATTCAATGTGAAGACGCTTTCTCATTATTATTGTTTGGTACTGAAAAAAAATGTGTACATTGCAAGCTTTGCACATGATTGGTATCAAATTAGCTTTATAAGGGGTTATTTGTATCAAATTAGCTTTATAAGGGCTTATTTGTATCCAAATATCACATAAAGAGCTCAAAGCAACCCACAAACACACCCTGTACTAGTGTATGATGAACAATCCTTAATATATATATATATATATATATATATATATATATATAAAATGAAACTGACATAACAATCATAATTAAAGCTTAAGTGCTATGGATGTGTGCAAAGTAAGGCAGCCATAAATGCAATTTTTGAAAAATAAAATGCTACAAATTAGTATAATAATGATGAAAAATAAATACCTTATGAACAGTTTTTAGTGGCACCTTGTGGGTTCCATCAATAAGCCACTACTAATTTACTGCTATTTATCAAAATCAGAAGATGCTTTATTTAAAAATCTGAACATATGGGTTTTTGTTTGTTTGTTTTAATCTGGTCAATACAATTATTGGAGCAGTGTACATTTTCAATCACTGATTGCATCTATAAGTAAAGGTAATGGCAATGACAAATATGTTGTCTATCCACTGTGTGTACTGGATTTCAATAATCTGTTCAGCCAAAAAGAGATTTGGGTAACACTTTACAGTATGTCTCTAAACACTGTGTATTTACATTGTAGTTACATAGTAATTACAATGTTATTGTGCATTGATACAATGTACTTAATGTGTACATCTTTTTTGCCCAATATATATATATATATATATATATATATATATATATATATATATATATATATATATATATATATAAGTACACAATTGTATCAGATAAGGGTCAGGATTAGGGTGAGGTTTAGTGTTAGGGTTATGGGTGTTAGGTTTAGGTTTAGGGTTAGAGTTAGGGTTGGGGTTACGGTGAGCATTATAACATGTAAAGAAATGTGCAAATCTATTTACTAAGTAAATACTATGTGAATGCACAGTAATTAGAGACACCTAAAGTGTACAGTGTTACCGAGATTTGTACACCATGATGGCTACCATTTACAATTTATTTTTATATATTAGTAAAAAGCCATTCCATGTCAATTCCGGGAAAGGATTATTGAATTTAGGATGTGTTGTCACAGACATTGTGAGTTTCAGCTGTGACATAACTGCCACTTGAGATGCCATCCATTTTGCAATTCACTTGGAGGGAATATGGTAACCAAACTGAAGGACAGGAGTAGCTTTGGAAGCTCTGGATTGCAGCTTGTTCTGTGATTACATTCATTCAGATGCTGTCGAGGCTCAATCTAAAGCTCAATTAAGTGCCACTACCAACAGGGAAATATTGATTTGCATTATCCTTAAGGAACAACACAAGAATCTGTAGTGAGTAGCCTAATTTGAATTGAAAAAATAATGTTAAAGGATTTAGGATTTCCATAAGAAGTTTCTTTAAGTAAATTGTCTTTATTATATATATATATATATATATATATATATATATATATATATATATATATATATATATATTATATTTTTGTATAATCTAATTTTTATTTTCAGTTTAGCCCAGTGAAACAACATTTAAAGTTGATCCAAGCATCTTTTTATCAAGTGTACCCTAAAGTGTTTTTACATACACAAATCTCTTAATAGCTACAGTATTTAAAGTACAGTAATATGAAAAGCCCAAGTAATTTTCCTGCCCAAGGGATCATAATGAAGTGCCCACCATCCTACTGGATACAAATGTGAATAGACAAATGTGAATCCAATTTTTTAATCTTCAAGGCAGAGTCCCTGGATGGCATTATTAGTCACAATTTTCATATTTGGCTGTGAGAATATACTGCAGTAGTTACTATATTATATTACAGACTAATAATTGAGGATAATTATAGTCCATTGGTCAGAGCATCAGGGAGGGTTTAGTGGAAAGCAGTCCATATAGTGGCCTGAAAATAAACAATTATAAACACTGCAATTAAAACACCATCACAGGTTATGTTGGCTTAAGCTCCAACAGTATTTGCAGAAGAAACTCCCTTGGGAATGATTAAACAAACTGTAAAAGAAAATCAGTATAGTTCATTAGACTCATGAAGCGCCATGCAGACTTGAGCAAGGGCTACAGTGCAGCATCAGTATTTGAGATTAAAAGGAAAAAAAAAGGCTTAATTGTTTGTTTGAAACTGTTGAGGAAAACTCAAAAAATAATTTCTGTCTAGCACTTTAAGCCTTGCGTTTACTTGATTGTACTTTTGTTTATCTATCTATCTATCTATCTATCTATCTATCTATCTATCTATCTATCTATCTATCTATCTATATATATATTTGCTTGAAACTTTTTTTTTTATTTAGTCGTTGCCAATGGTTTCTACCCCAGTTTTCTCCAAAATTGGAATCACCAATTGTGTTATTATTAATCCCGGTTCACTGCTGCAACCGCCTGGCGACTCGGGAAACGGAGGCTGAAACACATGTCCTCCCTAACCTGTTCATTTTTCACACAGCAGATCCAAGGCGAAGCCGTCAGACCTATAGTGCCGGAGGACAACAATGATCTGAATGGCTCCACTGCAGACCCGCAGGCGCCCTATCACAGCTCCAGGGTCCTAGGTTCAATTCCGGCCTCGGGGGTCTGTCTGAGTGGAGATTGCATGTTCTCCCCGTGTTCGAGTGGGTTTCTTCCCACAGTCTAAAGACATGCTGGATAGGTGGATTGGCCTCTCTAAATTGCCCCTTAGTTGCCCTGCGATGGACTGGCATCCCATCCAGGGTGTAGTGCTGCATGTCTAAATTGGCGTCCCACCCAGGGTGTAGTCCTGACTTGCGCCCTGTGTCTGCCGGGTTAGGCTCTGGCTCAGCGCGACCCTCTACAGGATTAAGCAATTATAGATGGATGGATGGATGGATGGATGGATGGATGGATGGATTTCTCCCTTTTTTAAGACAACTTTCTTGTGAACCATAACCATAACCCTAATACCCCAACCACATTCACTGTATTTTACTACAGTAACGTGTCTTGTTTACAGTACAATACTACAATAAAATGCTTAGTTTTTATAATGACTTCCTTAATATTATCATGTATAGAGGTTTGTATAACCACTATAAACTTTGAGAGCAATCAAGGTGCAAGAGAGAAGTGCTATAGAAGCACCTCCCAAGAAAACCTTGCTTGTAGCACATTAATTTATCAATAAATACAGCACAATATAATATTGCAAAGCATTCCATGAGGTGATCAAAAGGTTAACTTTTAAAACCTCAATCTGTCTCAGAAGCAAATCAACATTTCAAAGCACCGTTTTAAAGGAAATTAATCATCATTTTAATCTGACAACACAACTGCTGTAAATTACATAAATCACCAGGGAGATACCACATTGTAGAACGCCTGACTGCTGAATGTAGGAAGTGAGTGATATAGATCCAACCCCAGGCTGCCAACCTTCCAGGAGGGGGGAGTATTATAAAACCTGTTTTGATTTTTTTTAAATGTATATAAGCTTCAAAATGAGGAAAACATCTGTTTATGAAACTGAAAATACCTTTTCAACTTGCACACATAAAAAGGTGAGTATTCCTTGTTTATGTAAACTAACTACACATGTAGTGGTTCTCTATTAGAACAGTTTACCTGTAAAGAGTAAGAGAGTTACTACAATAGATATACTCGTCTTGACATCAACGCATGACTTGAGTATTAAATTTTGTAGATACATTCCATATTTGGTGTTACCCGGCAGCCATCTAGGTAGGCACGTGGCTCTTTATATATATATATATATATATATATATATATATTGTATTTGTATACGGCGGACTGTTTCCCGTCCGTCCGTATTATTATTATTATTATTATTATTATAATAATAATAATATAATTATTATTTGCGAAAAAGCTGGTCTTGTAAAATGTAGCAAACATGGATGGGGGTAAATTCCCCATCCTAATAAAACCTGTGGGAATGTGGCTGGAGCCGTAATGAGGTAATTTATTAATGGGTAGTTAAGGCTCCAGCCACAGATATAAAAGCCCCTCTCGGCTCATGAGAAGAGGGTGTATAAGGAGAGACAAGACGTGAGTCAGTGAATAAGATATAACAATTGCTATAGTAATATATACTTAAATATACTTTTGTTCCATGTGTCTATTTTGTTTTGGCCCTTGCGCCATTTTGTTTTGTGTATTTTGTTTAATTAGTAAAACGCTGAGCATCAGTGTGCGTCAGTTTCAGCCCAGTACTTTTTGTTTTGTTCTACTTCCTAGTCTGTGACATCACCACACACCTACGCACTGAAACCACTCTGCCACACCCCATCTAAAATACTTTGGAAAGACTGTTTTGGTTTTCAAAAGAAATACATAAAAAAGCCAGAAGCTGGATGAAACTGCTTCTGTAAATTGTACAGAGTTTAGCTGGATTAATAGTTAGACTGATAGTTTTTGTTGTTGGCGCCAACAAAATAAAATAAAAAACAATTCTGTCTGTTGATTTCTTATTGCCTGAGTTACCCCAAAATCTAACTCTGGCTATGTGACCCTGTCACAGAGACGGCCGAAGTGGGCGGCGTCAGAACCAGGAAAGTAATGCAATACACAAAACACAGGACGGATGAAATGAAGTGATGAAGACGCCTGTTGGCGCCGGTTTAATACAATATAAAAGGTTTACACAAACACGAAAAACACAGGACACGGCACTCTATGCCAAAATAAATAGACAAACGAAAACAGACTAAACTTAACACAACGGTGCACGGACAGACACTGACAAACACGGTGAGCCGATACTTTGTTATTATTATTACTACTTTACTTATTTCCTCCGTCTCCAATCCCGTTCTCCGCTTACCGAACACCCAACCGCCAGTATGTGACAACGTGCATCTATATATACTATTGTGCTGGGATTCAATTACCAATTAATTATTCACTTGAATCCCAGCACGTGAATTAATAAAGTGCAATTCCCCGTGCTCACATATTACTACATTTTACTTGCACGTGAAGTGCTGTGCAATCCTCGTGCCTAAATACACATATACATTTTTAAACACTCGTGTTACACAGACCCGTTTATATCCCGTGTACCAATGTCTATACACCAACATTTAAACACACCACACGCAACACATAACAGATAATATACACAGGGGCGGGCACTTTGTTACATATACCCCCTCCTGTGCAAAGCACACATGGCCTCAATGGCCACCTCCCCCCTTAAAAGCCCAAAAGTCCCGCCCAAAGTCTTTGGCCAGGACCAGAGGCTTCCAGGGGCCCACAGGTCGTAATGCTGTCAGCAGGGTAGCATTCTCCTGCCAGGGTAGTCCTAGCAGCGGAAAGGCTGCTTGGGGTGTGGTCTCCTGACCTTCCCCCTCCTTCGGCGTCGGTAGCTCCCCTTGGTGGGGCTTCAACCACCGTTCTTCCTGCAGGGAAGAAACTGCAGAGGGAGCAGGTCTCCGGACCTCCCCCACGATCTCCGGCGGAGAAACTGCTGCTGGGGTTGGCGGTCTCCAGACCTCCTCCCCCTCCTCCGGCAGCGAAACTGCTGCTGGGGTTGGCGGTCTCCAGACCTCCTCCCCCTCCTCCGGCAGCGAAACTGCTGCTGGGGTTGGCGGTCTCCAGACCTCCTCCCCCTCCTCCGGCAGCGAAACTGCTGCTGGGGTTGGCGGTCTCCAGACCTCCTCCCCCTTCTTCGTGGCCGGCAGCTCCCCTTCGTGGGGTTCCGGCCACAGTACTTCCGGCTGTGATGCAGAGCGGCGGGCAACCCCAGGCGATGCCGAGCGGCGGGCAACCCCAGGCGATGCCGAGCGGCGGGCAACCCCAGGCGATGCAGAGCGGCGGGCAACCCCAGGCGATGCAGAGCGGCGGGCAACCCCAGGCGATGCAGAGCGGCGGGCAACCCCAGGCGATGCAGAGGCATCCTTGGGCGAAGCGAGGCTGGCATCCTTGGGCGAAGCGAGGCTGGCATCCCTGGGCGAAGCGAGGCTGGCATCCCTGGGCGAAGCGAGGCTGGCAGTCAGGACAAGCTGGGGTGCGGGTGTTGGCCCTCTTTTCGGCCACTGCAGCCGGGAGGTTCTTCCCCGTGCTTCCCTCAGCAGCCTATGCAAGGGCTGCTGAGGACCGCCAGCATCTGGTCCTGGCCCTTGTGGTGCAGGGAGAGGCAGCTCCTGCTCCTCTCCCCCTGATGGAGGTAGAGGAAGCTCCAGCTCCTCTCCTCGTGATGGTGGGGGGAAGTGATACCAGCAGGCATTCACCCTCTGCTGGTGGGGGAAGTGATACCAGCAGGCATTCACCCTCTGCTGGTGGGGGAAGTGATACCAGCAGGCATTCACCCTCTGCTGGTGGGGGAAGTGATACCAGCAGGCATTCACCCTCTGCTGGTGGACAGGGACCCAGCAGGCATTCACCCTCTGCTGGTGGACAGGTGACCCAGCAGGCATTCACCCTCTGCTGGGGGACAGGGACCCAGCAGGCATTCACCCTCTGCTGGTGGGGGAAGTGATACCAGCAGGCATTCACCCTCTGCTGGGGGGAAGTGACCCAGCAGGCATTCACCCTCTGCTGGTGGACGGGGACCCAGCAGGCATTCACCCTCTGCTGGTGGACAGGGACCCAGCAGGCATTCACCCTCTGCTGGTGGCGGAGGCAGAGGCAGCTCCTGCTGCTCTGCTCCTGCCGGTGGAGGTGGCGGAGGCAGAGGCAGCTCCTGCTGCTCTCCCCCTGCCGGTGGAGGTGGCGGAGGCAGAGGCAGCTCCTGCTGCTCTCCCCCCTGCCGGTGGAGGTGGCGGAGGCAGAGGCAGCTCCTGCTGCTCTGCTCCTGCCGGTGGAGGTGGCGGAGGCAGAGGCAGCTCCTGCTGCTCTGCGCCTGCCGGTGGAGGTGGCGGAGGCAGAGGCAGCTCCTGCTGCTCTGCTCCTGCCGGTGGAGGTGGCGGAGGCAGAGGCAGCTCCTGCTGCTCTGCTCCTGCCCATGGAGGTAGGAGCGGCGTGTAGTCTCCTGGTGGTGGAGGTGGGAGCGGTGTGTAGTCTCCCCTTGATACAGGGGACTGGTGCGGCTCTCCCTCACTTGCAGGGGACTGGTGCGGCTCTTCCTCCCTTGCAGGAGACTGGTGCGGCTGTGGAGACAGCGGTGGGACCTCTGCCTTCCTCTTCCTGTGGCAGTTCCTCCTCTCCCTCCTGGTAGGGGCAGCGGAAGGGACAATTGGCAAAGAGATGGTCCTGGTTGCAGAGGAGGCACCCCGGCAAGGACTGGTTACATCGCCGGGGATGTCTGGCCCTTAGGCGGCACTCCTCCTCCCTGTCCCTCACCTCTTTATCCTCTTTCCTGCTTCTCCCCCATTTCTTTCTTTTTTTTTTTGTAATCCAAAGACGCCCCCTTTTTTTTTTTTTTCTCCCACACAAAAAAAAACCTCTCCTGGTCTGACGCTTGGAGGCGCTGTTAAATCCCACGCAGGACACCACGTGTCACAGAGACGGCCGAAGTGGGCGGCGTCAGAACCAGGAAAGTAATGCAATACACAAAACACAGGACGGATGAAATGAAGTGATGAAGACGCCTGTTGGCGCCGGTTTAATACAAAATAAAAGGTTTACACAAACACGAAAAACACAGGACACGGCACTCTACGCCAAAATAAATAGACAAACGAAAACAGACTAAACTTAACACAACGGTGCACGGACAGACACTGACAAACACGGTGAGCAGATACTTTGTTATTATTATTACTACTTTACTTATTTCCTCCGTCTCCAATCCCGTTCTCCGCTCACCGAACACCCAACCGCCAGTATGTGACAACGTGCATCTATATATACTATTGTGCTGGGATTCAATTACCAATTAATTATTCACTTGAATCCCAGCATGTGAATTAATAAAGTGCAATTCCCTGTGCTCACATATTACTACATTTTACTTGCACGTGAAGTGCTGTGCAATCCTCGTGCCTAAATACACATATACATTTTTAAACACTCGTGTTACACAGACCCGTTTATATCCCGTGTACCAATGTCTATACACCAACATTTAAACACCCACACGCAACACATAACAGATAATATACACAGGGGCGGGCACTTTGTTACAGACCCTTACAAGCTGCATGGACCTCACAGGTTGTTCAACTGGATCCCATGTACACAAAATCTTATAAAGGTATTCAACTGTATGCAAATTTAAACTAAGAAGTGAGAATAGTCTTCAGGCTAAAATAGATGCTGACAGTCAATGTGCTTTGGAAAATCTGTATTTAGTATGGAGGAAAGAACATAAGAACACAGGAAACTTTACAAACGAGAGGAGGCCATTTGGCCCATCTTGTTTGTTTGGTTGTTGGTAGCTTATTGATGCCAAAATCCCATCAAGCAGCTTCTTGAAGGATCCCAGGGTGTCAGCTTCAACATTAGTGGGGAGTTAGTTCCAGACCCTCACATTTCTCTGTGTACTAATGTCTGTCTTACAAATGCATTGTAAAGTTTTAACATTACTTCCCTTGATTTAAATTCAACATTTTTCACAATATATCTGAGCATCTTCTTGGCCTTTTTTATAGCTTCCTCATATTGTCTAGGTGAAGACAAAATAAACTCCTAGGTCTTTTTCAAAGATTCCGTCTTCAATTTCATTATCTCCCATATAATATTTATAATGCACATTTTTATTGCCTGCGTGCTGTACCTTACACTTTTCTTTATTAAATGTCATTTGCCATGTGTCACCATTCTCCAATGGTGTATTAGGCAGTTTATGTCATTAAGTAACATTTCAAGGTAACAACCACAGTGCCTTTATGACATATAGTCCTGAAATCTTTTTGATCATGATATGATAAAAAAAAAAAAGATTAGCCACCTGACAAGTTTTATTGCTCCCTGTGATTAATGTTTTTTTTTTCTTCTCTTTAACAGCATTGTGGCCTACAGACTTTTTGATAGCAGTGAAAGGGTTAACCCTTTGCAGTCCATTTGTTCAGTGCTTGTCAGGCACGTCAGGTCCAATTCAGTTTCACACGCGCTGTTTATTTTAAATGCGCTGTTTCAATTGTTTTTCTTTTCAGATTAAAACAGGTTTAAAACGCATTGCATGGCAAAATGACATCCATACTGCTTCTCCAGCCAAACCCCACCCCTTGTTCACTGTATTTTTCAATACCTCTTTATATACGTGCATACTGACAAATGCTCTCCTGATCATTCCTTTTACCACCAAACTCCTCAATAATGCTATCCAAGTCATTATTTTATTACTATAACATCTCAAAAAGCTCTGCAAATGTCTGTGGTGCGGAAGCGGCTATTTCCTTTGTTTGTGTTCATCATTATCTCTGTGGTGCAGCTGCTAATACTATTGCTCTCACACTCCTTTTTTTCTACTTTTTTTTTTTCATTTGGCTCCTATCGGTCTCACTTGGTCATTGAATGGTTTTCTTGGCTTTTTCCCGAGAAAAAAACGACTAGAGACCTGTGCGTGACGTCTTTTTGATGATGTTGGACAGAGTCCAACATAGGACTGCAAACGGTCAATACATTCGCTATTTGTTATATCTTGATAATATACAATACATATTTTACTGGGGCTGCTTTATTCCTATCAGCGGGCTGCAGCAAATGTGGTAGTCCTGATTTTCAACAGGTCATTCGGTTTGAGAAAAAAAAAATAATAATTCCCAGTGTATCATCAGGTAAAGGCAGGAGCTGGCTGATCCTGGTCTTGCTGAGTTGCCAGTACTGGCTCTGGGACCACAGGAAGAACTGTATTTGGCATGGTTTAACTCTTTGTGTTCCTGTGTTGGACCAGGTCCAACATTCTGATTTTCCCTTTCCAGTCCGATGTCGGACCCAGTCCAACATCATCAAAAAGATGTAAAGCACAGGTCTCTATTCGTTTTTTTCTCTGGAAAAAGCAGAGAAAACCACAATGGCCAAGTGAGGCCGATAGGAGCCAAATCAAGTGTAAAAAAAAGGGGGCGTGTGAGCAATAGAGCTAGCAGCTACACCACAGAGATAATGATGAACACAAACAAAGGAGATAGCTGCTTCCACACCCAGTGCTCAAAGAATATCACGGACATTTGCACAGCTTTTTGAGATGTTATAGTAGGGCTTTATATCTTACCTCAATCCATTTATCCTCGTACATCAAAGTTCGCCTGCTTTGTCTAGGGGGGAGGGCAGCTATCCTGCACCCTTGCCCGGAAGGGTACCTCGAAGGGTGAGGCCAAAGGCCACAGATGTAATGAAAATAGATACAGTACTGTGCAAATGTTTTAGGCAGGTGTGAAAAAATGCTGTAAAGTAAGAATGTTTTCAAAAATAGACATGTTAATAGTTTATATTTATCAACTAACTAAATGCAAAGTGCGTGAACAGAAGAAAACTCTACATCAAATCAATATTTGGTGTGACCACTCTATGCCTTCAAAACAGCATCAATTCTTCTATGTACACTTGCACACAGTTGTTGAAGGAACTCGGCAGGTACGTTGGCCCAAACATCTTGGAGAACTAACAACAGTTCTTCTGTGGATTTAGGCAGCCTCAGTTGCATCTCTCTCTTCATGTAATCCCAGTCAGACTCGATGATGTTGAGATCAGGGCTCTGTGGGGGCCACACCATCACTTCCAGGACTCCTTGTTCTAATTGTTTAATCATACACCTGACTATATGCCTACAAAATCCCTGACTTTGTGCAAGTGTACCTAGAAGAATTGATGCTGTTTTGAAGGCAAAGGGTGGTCACACCAAATATTGATTTGATGTAGATTTTTCTTCTGTTCACTCACTTTGCATTTAGTTAATTGATAAATATAAACTATGAACATGTCTATTTTTGAAAGCATTCTTACTTAACAGCATTTTTTTCACACCTGCCTAAAACTTTTGCACAGTACTGTATAACAAGTATTTGCTGTCTAAACTTTAATAAATGTTTTTATTTCTATTGCATGAGATTTCCTGACTGAACTGCGGGTCACCAGCTTACCAACAGTAACTGGAATTTCTCAGATAAAAGGGAATTTTCAACCCAATTTTCAGAAGCACACTGAATTACACTCTGCTGTAGCATTAAGATTTCTATGACATTATATTGTTCCTGTAGGGTTTCTCTGGACAGTTTTTATTTATTATATTTATTTTGTCAGGGCAACCTGCTGAGGTGATATATTTATTTTACAGTGGAAATGATAACAAGATATGATTTCACAACATATAAACCTACAGCAAACATAATTCACAATGCAATGTAATATGCCATATCAAAGCAAGATTGAAGTTTCTATAAGGCTCTCTAGGAGTGTGAACGTGAGATTTGTTGTGTGCAGGTGCAGTGGTGATGCAGTGCTCAAGAAATTAAAGACACAAGACAGTTCACAATTAAACAGCTCTTTAATTGGCTAGGTTGCATGTTAACAACACTTAACACTTTGCAGTCCTATGTCGGACCAGGTCCTACATTACAATTTTTCCTTTCCTGTCCAGCATCATCAAAAAGACGTCAAGCAAAGGTCTATAGTTGTTTTTTTCTCTGGAAAAAGCTGAGAAAACATTTCAATGGCCAAGTGAGACTGATAGGAGACAAGAGAAACCAAAAAAGGGGCTGATCTGAGCATTAAATATAGTCCCTTCACCACAGCCATAACAGGGACATAAACAAACAAGATAACTGCTTCCACATCCAGCGCTCAAAGAATATCACAGACATTTGCCAAGTTTTTTGAGATGTTAGATTAATAAAATAATGACTTGGATCGCATTATTGAGGAGTTTGGTGATAACATGAATGATCAGGAGATGATTCATTCATCAGGAGAGGTAAGTGATAAATACAGCGAATAAGGGGTGGAGCGGGGCCTGGAGAGGCAGTGCCTTTTAAACCTGTTTTACTTTGAATAAAATTACTTTTAAACAGCGTGTGTTAAAATAATTGGGCCTGATGCGCCTGACTGGAAATTAATACAAAGACCGCAAAGGGTTAAATAATAAGCATGGGCTTTGTAAAGTACTTTTAGGTATAATGTAATATATCTCCTTTATTTTTCCACTCCCAGGTTTCATGCTTTGTGAGAATATTAATACATAAGTTATAAGCACTGGCTTCTTCAACTGCCAGACCCGCAGTTTATGCAGCATATTGAAATCAATACAATATAGCCTACAATTTAGTCTGGGCTTTGTGATAAAATCAAAGTCATTGTGAAATAATGTATTATAATCCTGTTGAGTACTTGAATTAAATTGATGAAAGTCATTCTATACATCATATATTAGTATTATTTACACTACATTTGTCAGGCAGAACGACTGTGCCACCCTGAGTGTGACAAAATATTTGTAAATGTACATATTCTAAGCTCTCTGCACAGATCAGTGACCATCGGGACTGATGTTAAATGAAAGCTAGAGACTGTTACATTTTACAACGCAACGAAGTACAGTGTGGATATATATCAAATGGCATGGCTGTATTCTGTCAAAGGTGGTACTCGAAGGTGGCCTGTGGATGTTTTTTTATAATGTTTTGGACCTGGCCAGCTATCAACGCTTTGGTTTTGTACAAGGAGTGCACCAGCAACACAATCACCCAGAGGGACATTATTTTGCAGCTAGCCCTGGAGCTACTGCAGAAACATTTTGATAAGAGACACAAAAGCCGGATGGCAAATGCCCCCCAGCCTTCAGCCAGTGCTGCGCCCACTGGCACACGTAATAAAAGACAATTCCAGGTTGCTAAATGCAATAAAAACAGAAGTTTTGATGTCTGCATCGGTTGTGAAAAGGCAGTCTGTGGCAGATGCACTGGTACAGTTGAAAAGTGTGTTTTCTGCGTAGATTGTACTGAGAAAGCTGTAATAGAACTCTGAACAGACAGGGCCTTTGAACTCTGTTTCACTCAAAGCTCTTTCACGTTGCATAAGTTATGTTCTATTTTTGTTTAATGCTATTTTTATAACTATAGTTATTTATGTGTTATAATTTGATGTATGCATACAGCGTTCTACACTTGTTCACACAGAAGTATATTGCGTAAAGTTTATTTTATTAGTTTTTCATGTTTATGTATATGTGCTTGTGGCAGAGCAAAGCTCTGCCCTTTTTAAATTGGCAGGGATGGGGTTAATTTCCCCTACCTGCCTGAGTTTATTATGTTCAGGTGGCTGGGGTTGATTAGTTGATTAGGTTAATTAACGATCAATCAGCACCCAGCCACCTGACATAAAAGGAGGCCTCTGCTTCTCATTTGGGAGGAGGGAGCTGAGGAAGCAGGTTGGTTGTTGTCTAAATTTTTCTAAATCCAGTGACGGCATTGCCCAGCCTGGAAATCTTTATTTTTGTAAGTTTTGCTTTTTTTGTTTGGTTATTTGTGTTTTAACATCATTGTTTTTGCCCTTGTGCCTTTTGTGTTTATTTATAATAAAAGTATATTTTTTTTGAACTGCAGTCTGTCTCTGGGCCTCTATCCACTCGCCGGCCTGCCACAGTGCTCTTTTTGAAAATAAGAAAAAAGTTTAATTTTCAATGTAAATATGGTGTTTCTGCTCTGAAAATGTTATGTATGATGCTCATAAATAAAAATATTAAGTTGTATCTGATTGTTTGTTTTTCATTTCCATATCAAAGCCATTTTAAAATGGAGCTGCACATTTTGTGGGTGTGGCGGTTGTATGTAGTCTGAAATCTCGGCGGCTGTACTGTTAACGTAATAATGGACTGTATAAGAAATGCACACACAAGCAACCCTCTGGAACCTTAATAATTGTATTTATTGTTTTACATTCCCACAGCCCACAGCAACTGGCAGATGATCAATGAAGCTGTTGTAGTATGATCACCTTTGTTTTCCAGAATTCACACAATTCAGTTAATCAGCTCAAGACATGTTTGATTAATTTAATACATCAGGATTTGCATGCTGGATAGATGTTTTAGAGTTCCCTTTCAATTTGAATGACAACCATTACCGAATGGGAAGAGCCTCTCTGACCGTCAATCACTGAGCAAATATACAAAAGCTGCCCTATCAGGGCCCTGCTGTGAGGAGGAAGTCCCACCCACTTCCTGCTGAAGAGGGACGTCCTTACAGTAGCACATTACCATTTTCTTTCTCATCTCTCTGAAACAGGTCGTACATTGCTTTTGCTTTTACGTACCGAATTTGGCAAATTTGTTGGATTTATCCGCAAATTAAAGATTAATTCAAGGTTTATTTTCGCGTCAGTTTTCCTGCTAGAGCTGGTTTCAATCTCTCTGAAGAGATTAGCGAGCGGCCATTGTTCTTTTCACTACACAAGGCCTTGTGTAGTTGATACACCACGTAGAGCTGTTGTGGTGCTGTAAGGAGACCCCGCGGGCTTGCGGCGTCATCCTCTACGCCGATTTAATTGACCACAGCAACCAAAAAACAAACAGCTCAGGACTAGCGCCCCTCTCAATCCTCTGGCTTTCCTAGCACGGCTGCGCTTGCCCTCGGTGACCACACCAATTGAATCGGCTGCATACCCCGGCATCGACCGCTGTTTTTCCCGTCGATCGCGAGATTCAGGAAACAGAACCTACATGGTCCCGATTCACTCGGCACTGGTGTAAACATCTTCAGCGCCGCCTACTGTCGGCACCGACCTTGGAACAGGTCCACTCAACGCCGACTGTCCTGGCATCGACAGCGATTTTCCCGGCTCCAATTGATTCGGCACCTGGGAAGAGCTTTGATGCCGTCTACAGCCCGGTTATGACCGTGGTACACGTCGGCATTGAACTCGGCACTGATCGACTCAGCTCTGCCCACTCAGCACTGACAATGCGCATCTCGACGTCGACTTTGGCGCCGACAGTGCACACCTCGACGCCGATCTCAGCACCGACTGATCATTTAAAAAAAAATAAAAAACTGATCTGCAGGCTGCTCATAAAAAAATAAACCAACTGCAAACATGTCAATGCAGTCAACTGGGTCTTGAGCTGGCTTCCACCAGTGTGACCGGTGCTCAGCTAAGCTGCAGAACGCATACACAAGCCCCTGTGACCAGGGGTGAGCTAGCGCATCTACTCCCAGGGGACCCCTTTCTCGCTCCATGGAGAGCCATAGGGTTCTCCATGTACTCATATAAATGGAAAGTTTTCCAAGACTGGTGCCTTGCCGAAGGTCACGATCCTGTGACTTGCCCGATTGAGACGATATTAACCTTACAAAGGAGGATACGGACAACATGCCCCACATGTCATCCAGTTCCTATCCAGTTTTAAATAACTTTAGCATAACCGAGGTGGAAGTGTTAAAGGTACTAGGAGCTCTTAAAATAAACAAATCCCATGGGCTGAATGACATCCTTCCAATAGTACTCAAAGAAATGAAAGAAGTTATTTACAAACCGCTAACCAAGATCATGCAACAGTCTTTTGACATAGGGGTTGTACCAACAGACTGGAAAATTGCAAACGTAATACTGATCCACAAAAAGGGAAACAAAACTGAACCAGGTAACTACAGACCAGTAAGCCTGACTTCTATTATATGCAAACTTATGGAAACGATAATAAGATCCAAAATAGAAAATTACCTATATGGTAACAGTATCCTGGGAGACAGTCAGCATGGTTTTAGGAAAGGGAGATTGTGTCTAACTAAGCTGCTTGATTTTTTTGAGGATGCAACATCGATAATGGATAATTGCAAAGCATATGACATAGTTTGTTTAGATTTACAGAAAGCTTTTGACAAAGTCCCCCATAAAAGATTAATTCTTAAACTGAACGCAGTAGGGATTCAAGGAAACATATGTACATGGATTAGGGAGTGGTTAACATGTAGAAAACAGAAAGTACTGATTAGAGGATAAACCTCAGAATGGAGTGTGGTAACCAGTGGAGTTCCACAGGGATCAGTATTAGGTCCTCTGCTATTCCTAATCTACATTAATGATTTAGATCCTGGTATTGTGAGCAAAATTTGCAGACGACACAAAAATAGGAGGAGTGGCATACACTGTTGCAGCAGCAAAGGTCATTCAAAATGATGTAGACAAGATTCAGAACTGGGCAGACACATAGCAAATGACATTTAATAGAGAAAAGTGTAAGAATAAAAGTACTGCATGCAGGAAATAAAAATGTGCATTAAAAATATCATATGGGAGATACTGAAATTGGAGAAGGAATCTATGAAAAATACTTTTTTGTTGACTCAGAAATGTCTTCATCTAGGCAATGTGGGGAAGGTATAAAAAAGGATAACAAGATGATCAGATACATTGTGAAAAGTGCTGAATTTAAATCAAGGGAAGTAATGTTAAAACTGTACAATGCATTAGTAAGACCTTATCTTGAATATTGTGTTCAGTTCTGGTCACCTCGCTACAAAAAGGATATTGCTGCTCTAGAAAGAGGGCAAAGAAGAGCGACCAGAATTATTCAGAGTTTAAAAGGCATTTCATATGCAGACACACGAAAAGAATTCAATCTATTAAGTCTTGAACAAAGAAGACTATGCAGCGACCTAATTCAAGCATTCAAAATTCTTAAAAGTATTGACAATGTTGACCCAAGGGACTTTTTCACCTGAAAAAAGAAACAAGGACCAGGGGTCACAAATGGAGATTAGACAAAGGGACATTAAGAACAGAAAATAGGAGGCACTTTTTTACACAGAGAATTGTGAGGGTCTGGAATCAACTCCCCAGTAATATTGTTGAAGCTGACACCCTGGGTTCCTTCAAGAAGCTGCTAGATGAGATTCTGGGATCAATAAGCTACTAACAACCAAACGAGCAAGATGAGCCGAACGGCCTCCTCTCGTTTGTAAACTTTATTATGTTTTTATGTAAAATACAATAGCCATAGAACAATAATATTATCAAAGCTCAAAAGTAAGATAATGGATAAAAATATTCGCTATATGGAGCAACTTGTAATTTAACCTTACAAAGTAATAGAAATAATTAATAATCTCGTTACTTTGAACCAATTCGAATAAGTAAAACACTACTGAAAAAAATGAGGTCTTATCGAATTACGAACAGTTTACAATGTATACTAACATTTCTATGGGGAGCAAAATAAGCAGGAAGGAAAAAATATATATCATAGCATAGCATTTACTTATAAAATTCTGTAACAATTTCCTGTGGAAGAAACAAGGACAATGCATACAATCCAATAATATTTTTCTGTGGAAGAAATAGGGAAAAAAAAGCATACAATTCTTTAACAATAATACTTTAAGTAAGGCACATAAATAATCACTTCAAATAAACACTCTCTCTACTCTCTCTCTTGTACTGATGTTCTGCTTTTTCAAGAGCCAGTGACTTTTCTGGGTTGCTACGCAACCAAATGCTAACATATGCGCTTCACTGACAGCTAAGTTGTGCCTACGTACTAAGCAACTTGTTCACTAGACGTGATGCCACACCAAGCGTGTATGTTTTGCAAAATGCTAGGATGATGGAACTCTCACTGAGCCAGGCGTGCTGGCTCTTTGAAGTCTCTGGGTCAAACTAATGTCAGAGTGAGAGGAACGATTTTTATCTGCGCCTATGTCAGTTCAAAGCAGATCAATTTAACATAACAGTAATAAGCATAAAACAATATATAAAAAACCTTCTTGAATGTGTATAAGGAGTAAAATGTAACGTGTGAAATTATAAGTTTTATCTCACCTGCTTCTGCTGATTTGGATAGATGGGACGAATTTGCTTCTTGCAAAAAGTATTTACAAAAAGAATGACTCGAGTCTAGGTATTGGTTTAAAATCAGATTCTTTGTTTTTAAATTGTGTTAAGTATACAAGTGTGTTAATAAAAATGCAATTACAAGTTAAAAATGATTATTGCAGTAGCAATAATGCGATTAAAAGAAAAAATGATTTATGGCAGTAATAATAATGCTACGACTACAAAAATGATTATAGCACACAAAAATACATCATTCTTAAACAACCCTCTCCTATAATCACACTGTATTCCCAAATACTTATAAAATGCAAATATACTTTTTAAGTGAACAATAAATCTCAATGAGTAGTAAGTTCATAGATTAGTTCCCCAATTATTAAGTAACAGACACAAGAATATTTGCTAGAACAAACCCTCTAAAATAGTTATATACATTTAAATATATTTGCATTCAAACAGTTTTCTCAGAAATACCACTGCATTTTCACAGTAAGAAAAATAACACAAAACATTACAATTTAATTATAACAACAAGCTACTTGGGATTGCTCGGCCACATTTACCAATCAGAAAAGTTGACAAGGATGCTTGAGACAAGTCGAGTTCTCCCAGGAAAAGTTCTTAGTCTGAGGTTCAACGCTCCATCGATTCCATCAGGATCCGTGTAAGTTACCTATCTACGTGTGTGTGTGTGTGTGAGTGTGTTGCTACAATGTGCCTATCTTGAATGTATATGTGTATCCCTACGAGTATCCGTTCCTTTCGAATGAACACTATGACCCCATGGGCGCGTGCCCACAAGTGTTTTCCCTATCTGAATGGAGACCCCTGTCCATGAGCACCATTTTCCAAAGGTATGTCGTTTGCAAGCCTGCAAGCAAAAGTCATTTTCCTGCAGGGCTTAACTGTGTTTCACAACTATGTTGTCCAAAACTGCGTTGCCATTATACTGTGTGAGTTCAAACTGTGTGGGTTAGGTCCAAATTTGGTCATGTCTTATTTTTCAGCATTCTGTTCCATTTTTTGTTAGTATCTGTGTTTTACTGAATACCATTTTCTTAATATTCTTTTTCTTCATGAGAGGTGCATGGTTTTGGTGTAACACCAATTCACCTGGCAGTCTTTTGCTCTTCAACTTTTCTTCTTTCTTTTTGAATGTATCTGTGCACCCTTTCTGGTTCAGGCTTTATGCTGAACTCCTGTTTCTTGTTCTTATATATTTCCTCTCTTCTCTGATCCTTAACTTGTACAAGGTTGTAGGTTCCAGGCCAAATATAGAAACCTTACATGTAGTTATTCTTACAGGACAGTACCTTGAGTATTTTACTGTTGTAATACATATTTCAATTTTCACTGCTGCATTCCTTGCAGTAAGAGTAATTTCATCTATTGCTTGTCTTTTGTCTTAAAGCATTAAAGGTCCGATACTGGATAGGGCTCAGCTCTCTGGTGTGGCCATGCTTGTTCTATTTCTCATTTCTGTTCTTAAAGGAAATGCATGGGGTGTCTAGGGATTAATTCCTGTAATGAAATACCAATGCCAGCAAGTATGGTATGGTAGGTTACCTATTCCATACTGGTGTCCATGTCCCTCATAGTGTTGATATAGAAGTTACCCCTTGTTTGCTTTTTAATTCAGCCTGATTAAACATTGTCTTTTTCCCATTCTTAATAAAGTAGCTGACTTTTATTTGAGCCCTGTGACAACAAGCTCATTGCACTTTTTGCCAGTCACAGGTTGAGTTCAGTTTGTTCGTTGCATGACTTTTTATTTCCTGTGGCTGAAGTCTGCTTTCCTGGGGCCTCTTCCATGCAAAGCCAGAGGTGGTCAGTTTTCATCATAGGACAAAAGGTTGCAGTCTTCAGCAATTCTTTTTCCCATACATGTGTCCCTGGTCACAAAAGTCAGTGTTTTAATTCAGTATTAGAGCCTTATAGTCCAAAATGTTTAAGTATAGTTCTTTACTTGATTGTTTTAGATGAATGCAAGGTTGTCGAAACACTTCAGCTGGTATGTTAACTACCATAGTCCCATTCACTTTTCAGTTGTACATGCTAGTGTCTTTTTACATATACTGATAGGGCAGATCAGATTTGGATTCGTAACAGTTCAAATCTTGTATTTATTATTATTAAATATACGCACCAGTGCTTCCTACCTCGTAGTCTGTGTGTCTCTCTTCCTGATCTGACATCACCACAAGCCATCCCTGCCACAAGTACTGAAAGATATTTTAAGTGATCCGGAAAGAGAGTAATGAGCACAGCAAGGTCCAATACATCTTACAGTTATTGTTATAATTTATATGATACTGGCTCTTGATGGGGTGATAGTACAGCGTCACGCATTGATGTTGCGGCATTCAGACACTGCCTTATTTAGCTTTTTTTTGTCTTGCGGTAACTCAAGAACCATTTAAAGTAATTCCATTAATATGAGGGTAGATTGTTACACTAGTCACTAATTTATTTTGGAGTGAAAGATCAGTATACTTACCCTATCCATTATTAATATATACTATAGAACAACTTTTACAATATTTTAGATTCTGTAAATTTGTTGTCATTACTACACTATAAAAACTGTGTTTAGTTTCCAAGCACTTTACTAACACCTACTCTGTATCTGTTTTCTTGATCAATTCTGCAAACTAAGAATTTTCTTTAACCTTATATAATTCCAGAAATCTGAAATCTAAATACATGTTTGCTTAAACATGGGCATCCTTTAAAACTGCATTCGAGAGAGTCTTTGAATTATTTAATTAGCTTTTGTATAACTATTTCAACATAAAACTTCTTGTCCAAGTATTTAAAAACCACTTATTGTTAGGGTGGGATAGGGGCCAAATTTAATCTGGAGGTTTTTTGTTTTGTGCTGTCTTTTACTTCTGTTTCTTGCTGTATAATTGATAGCCTTTAAAGAGCTGCTGTCCTGTACACATTACAATTTAATATGATGCTACTATAAAACCTGATATAAAAACAGCAACTACGCATGTAATGTTACTATACAATTGCCAAGCAATTGTATATGTCATCGAGCACAGTAGGTGTGCCTTCTCAATGCTTCAATCAGATGGATCTTTGTCTGTCTTTCTGCCCTAGGTCTCACCTCTATGAAGCTGCTTTCAAACTCCTTGGTATAACAGAGAAAACTGTAACTTTGCTCACAATAAAACTGGCTGCAAGGAGCTGATAGGATTGTTACCCTTGCCACTTTATATCTGCATCACTTGTATTGTATAATCAATTACAATGGGGATCAAAAAAAAAAAATCCACCCAAAAAGAATAAATAAAAATAAGCTTAAGCTCTTCCCAGGAGCTTTTTATGCTATCTTCCCTATTTACAGGGCCAGATTAACACACAGGCAAACTAGGCAGTTGTCAAACTAATTTTATTTATTTATTTGTTAATGTATTATATATTTATTTATTTTTTAAGCAGATATGTAATTTCGAGCAAACTAAAAGAACTTCACTCACCTCGCAGTGAGACATTAAGATAATTCAGTTTGTCAAAAACATCAGCATTATATTTTTACCCTGATTGTTTTTTATCAAGCACCTTAACCATATTAAAGGAAATTGTGTGGCATTTAATTTGATATTTGATATAGAGATCTTGCTTCTAAGCTTAAACCATAACATCTAAAAGAAAACAGTAATAGCTAATGCAACTGATGCAAAATCAGAGTTTTAAAACCATTGCATACTCACACATTCAAAATCAATAAATCAATAAACTCAACCTAATTTACTTAATACTACTAATAAACCCTACAACCACCTATAACAACCACCTATACTTAGCACTATAAAATCCTGGTTGTTTGTCTAAATAAAATCATCAATATAGTTAAAATGCACAAATGTACAATAATGCTAAGAGGTCGTTTGTATTTTGAATAACCCTACTCATGTAAAAGGCTGGTATTGTAGTAGCTGTTTCATAAACACGTGCAACATACCCCAGTAGCACAAACACATTATTTTTTTTTACCGGTAGAGTAATTGATCTGTTATGACAAAATCCACTATGACAAAATCAACAAACCACGTCTTAAAAATTAATTGAAAACAATGCAGTTCTGTACTCAGCCTCCTTTCGTCTAGCAATATTGATTGTGCCTAAAAAAAAAAAAAAAAAAAACAAAAACAAAAAAAAAAAACCAAAAAAAAAATGGTCAAAAAAAAAAAAAAAAAAAAAAAAACAAAAAAAAAAAAAAAAAAAAAACAAAAAAAAACAAAAAAAAAAATTTTTACACCAAAAAGAATAAATAAAAATAAGCTTAAGCTCTTCCCAGGAGCTTTTTATGCTATCTTCCCTATTTACAGGGCCAGATTAACACACAGGCAAACTAGGCAGTTGTCAAACTAATTTTATTTATTTATTTGTTAATGTATTATATATTTATTTATTTTTTAAGCAGATATGTAATTTCGAGCAAACTAAAAGAACTTCACTCACCTCGCAGTGAGACATTAAGATAATTCAGTTTGTCAAAAACATCAGCATTATATTTTTACCCTGATTGTTTTTTATCAAGCACCTTAACCATATTAAAGGAAATTGTGTGGCATTTAATTTGATATTTGATATAGAGATCTTGCTTCTAAGCTTAAACCATAACATCTAAAAGAAAACAGTAATAGCTAATGCAACTGATGCAAAATCAGAGTTTTAAAACCATTGCATACTCACACATTCAAAATCAATAAATCAATAAACTCAACCTAATTTACTTAATACTACTAATAAACCCTACAACCACCTATACTTAGCACTATAAAATCCTGGTTGTTTGTCTAAATAAAATCATCAATATAGTTAAAATGCACAAATGTACAATAATGCTAAGAGGTCGTTTGTATTTTGAATAACCCTACTCATGTAAAAGGCTGGTATTGTAGTAGCTGTTTCATAAACACGTGCAACATACCCCAGTAGCACAAACACATTATTTTTTTTTACCGGTAGAGTAATTGATCTGTTCACTCACTATGACAAAATCAACAAACCACGTCTTAAAAATTAATTGAAAACAATGCAGTTCTGTACTCAGCCTCCTTTCGTCTAGCAATATTGATTGTGCCTATTCCCAAAATCATGCTGCTATGGTCTGGTCTGCCCATTTTCATTTTTATGAATTTATTCATTAAAAAAGCAAAAACTTTTTTAACCAAACTAACGTTAGGTTATTACCATAACCCTAGTTCCCTGAAAGAAATGACAACCATTACCAAATGGGAAGAGCCTCTCTGACCGTCAATCTCTGTGCAAATATTCAAAAGCTGCCCTATCAGGGCCCTGCTGTGAGGGGGAAGTCCGCCCACCTCCTGCTGAAGAGGGACGTCCTCACAGTAGCACATCGCCATTTTCTTTTGAAATCAGAGGTCAGCTGGGGACACGACCTCGAAGGATAGTGGTTGTCATTCTCTTTCAGGGAACCAGGGTTATGGTAATAACTTAACGTTCCCTTTCAATTCGAATGACAACCATTACCAAACGGGAAAGCTGTACCAAAGCTATCGTGGCTCCAGATTATCGTTAGTACAGCCCCACGGCAATAGCAACAGAGACCACATGACGCCTAAGGGCATGAAACTCTAGAGCCCAGAGAGGGTCTCGTTCGGTTTGTCACATCAAGGCGGTAAAAACGCACAAATGTCTGACTACCTGTCCATGTAGCAGCATTGCATAACTCATCTAAGGAGGAGCCACGAAGGAAAGTCCACAAAGTTGCCTGGCCCCTGGTAGAATGGGGCGTAAAGTCCCCTGGTAACAGGGAGTCCGTCAGTTCATACGCCAAGCGTATCGCATCTGTCACCCAGTACACTATACATTGCTTCGATAGGGCCTGACCTCTAGAACGGGACCCATAGTAGACAAACTGCTAGTTGGACTGTCTCCAGGACGCCATTCTATCCAAATAGCAGCACAGAGTCCGAACTGGCCATAAGTTGTCTACGGTCCTCATCTGACTCGTGCAGGAGAGGTCTGAGAGTTTCCAAAACCACTGATTGGTTAATATGGAATGAGGATATCACCTTTGGCAAAGGATGGATTTGATCTTAATGTTACCCATGAGTCACTTCTAGTGAAAGCCATACTTGTTTCATCGATGGACAGTGCATGCAGCTCACTTACTCATCTGGCAGATGTAATGACTTTTAAAAATGCCACTTTTAATGAAACAGGGTGCAATTCTGCTGACGCCATGGGCTCAAATGGGGGACCCATAAGGGCCTGCAGTACCAGTTCTAGATCCCACTTGGGGACCATACTTTTCATGGGAGGTCAAAGCCTCCGAGCCCCTTTAAGAAATTGCACTGCCAGGAAATGTGCCCCAGGGGACACCGAGCCAATTTTGTCATGGCACACTGATATTGCTGCCAGGTATACCTTCAAAGTGGACGCTGATTCTCCTGCATTAAGCAGGTGCTGTAAGAACATATAAACATAAGAAAGTTTACAAATGAGAGGAGGTCATTCGACCCATCTTGCTCGTTTGGTTGTTAGTAGCTTATTGATCCCAGAATCTCATCAAGCAGCTTCTTGAAGGATCCCAGGGTGTCAGCTTCAACATCATTACTGGGGAGTTGATTCCAGACCCTCACGATTCTCTGTGTAAAAATGTGTTTCCTATTTTCTGTTCTGAATGTCCCTTTGTCTAATCTCCATTTGTGACCCGTGGTCCTTAATTTTTCTTTTTCAGGTCAAAAAAGTCCCTTGGGTCGACATTGTCCATACCTTTTAGAATTTTGAATGCTTGAATTAGGTCGCCACGTAGCTTTCTTTGTTCAAGACTGAATAGATTGAATTCTTTTAGCCTGTCTGCATATTAAATGCCTTTTAAACCCAGAATAATTCTGGTCGCTCTTCTTTGCACTCTTTCTAGAGCAGCAATATACTTTTTGTAACGAGGTGACCAGAACTGAACACAATATTCAAGATGAGGTCTTACTAATGCATTGTACAGTTTTAACAATACTTCCCTTGATTTAAATTCAACACTTTTCATAATGTATGCAAGCATCTTGTTGGCCTTTTTTATAGCTTCCCCATATTGTTTAGATGAAGACATTTCTGAGTCAACAAAAACTCCTAGGTCTTTTTCATAGATTCCTTCTCCAATTTCAATATCTCCCATATGATATTTATAATGCACATTTTTATTTCCTGCGTGCAGTACCTTTATTCTTTATTCTTACACTTTTCTCTATTAAATGTCATTTGCCAAGTGTCTGCCCAGTTCTGAATCTTGTTTAGATCATTTTGAATGACCAGTGTTTGCCACTCCTCCTATTGACTGTTGCATTATCTTGGATAGAGGTTTGTAAATAACCGTTACCAAGATTTTGATCTGTTCTCATCAATTGTTTTCTGATATACATTTATTGGTTGGTAAATGGTTCATAATTAGGTTGATTGATAAGATGGTTTTTAAGTACTTATAGTTTTGAAGAGTGATGTATTAAATTTTGCATAGTAGTAAATTGATTTGCTACTTTTACAGACAGTTTGTAATTTCTTGTATTGAGATTGTTTTGATTTTAATTTGTTGGATTTTCTGTTTGGACTTTGAGTAGAGTCAAGGATAACTTAGAGGTTTCATGAATAGGCAGGCCTGACTATTTCATTAAACGTGATATCCTGTTCACCTTTTAGTCTTGTTTAATTAATATTGTATTTCCATCTATTACTTTTACATTTCCTTTTATTAGTTTCAATTGGTATTCATTTTATATTCAATTTAATATCTGTTTTTTCTGTTTAGTCTTTTTTAATCTATATTGTACTGTAACTTTTTTTATTTTATTTTAGTCTTAGCTTGCTTTGATATTTTGATTGAGTTTAATATTCCATTGTTGTTATATTTCTTTTATTATCTCAAATTGGTATTAGACTTAACAGTTTTTTGAATTTGTATTCTTGTTTTATTAACATTGTATTTGATTTTGATTTATTTTAGTTTTGTTTTGATATTTTTGATTGACTTTAATAACTTGTTACCTTTCATATTGTTTTTATTATTTTGGATTGGCAGTTAGTTTATATTGAACTTGATATCCTTTTATTTTTATTCTTGTTTAATCTACATTTTATTTGAACTTGTTTTTAGTTTTAGTATATTTTCATATTTTGGTTGAATTTGATATTCTATTACTTTGATAAATTTCTTTCATTAAGTTAAACTGACATATATTTTAATTTTAATATTTTACACTAATATTTTAATTTTATATTACTTTATTATTTTTGGATTATTTCTTTTGGCTATACGATTGTAAATTAGTTGATCATTTCTTTCATTTGAAATTTCAATATTCTGATAATTGGGTTTTACTTTTTAAAATTAATCATTTGATTGATTTGATGTTTTGATTTAAATTGATAGTATTTTATTTTTATTATATCATTTCTTTATTAGTGTTATTTGTACTGGTTTAGTCAGTAGCACTTGTTCTTATTTGCTCCAGGTGCAAGTGCTAGTGTGGTTGTCAGTATTGTGCATTTCATATCTTTGTCATCAGTAATATATCCATCCTTGCTCATAGTATTTGTTTTTGATATTGTAATTTGACCGTCCAAAATTAGTGAATATCGTTCTGAGGGTAGACCGAACTCTTTTTAAATGACTGAGCCGACATATTTTATTTTTGTTTCTCTTTTTAGTTGTACAAGTTTTACAAGTTAGGGGTCTACACTCGGTCGGTCAAACGACTGATTCCGGAAACCTAAACACGTGACAGAACAAAAACAAAAAGACTTCAAAACAAAAGACACAACTGGCAAAACCAACAGACACACAAAACAGTGAACAGAATCAAGTAACTCCTCTGAAGCAAGCTCAACCCAGAGTGAGAGATTTTCCCTTCTTTTATGCAGCTGTGTCTGGACTCGATTGCTTGGTAAATTATTCAGTCAGGCCCAGGCACAGTCTGTACGTGAAGTGATTTGGAAGGGAAGATAATTACTTCCCTGCTGACCTAAAACAACAGCGCCCAAATACATGCATTTAAATAGTAATAACAGCACACAAACACAAAATGAAAGTAAATCCCCACCACGGTTCTTTTCATCATAATGAGCTACTTCAGGCAACTCCAATCGATCCCTGAAACTTGGTGGATGTTTACTTTTTTGACTTCAGTTCTGGAATTAGTATCATCATTCTTCCTGGCACAGTGCACCACAATAAAAGTCTTTAACTCAAGAATTTTGGCAAACTAACTTTTACAGGCGCTGATCAGGTTGCTAGGATATGGTTTGCCTGGCGACCAATGCAGCAGTGCCATCTGGGATGAATGGAATCAATGGCCTATCGGTTTTGACGTGTTTTATTGAGACAGGCAATGGGAGAAACCATTGGATCTCTGTTAGGCCCCAAACAAGTGGAGAAAAAACAGGTACTATGTTAAAAGCATTGGAAAGATAGCACATTTTCTTGTTGTCAATTATTCACCTTCATGGGGACAGTGATAAAATAGTACTTGTGGGCTTTTCATAAATCTGTTTGAATACCCTCTACAGAAAGACTCTACATTAGCAGAGGTAGTGAAGGCTATACCACAGAATACAAAGTATACATCCAAAGACATATATAATGAGATGATAGAAAGATTCAGTAAAATGGTATTTTATCAAATTAAAGACAAATGTATGCATTCTGAATCTTGTGGGTACTGCAATGTCATGGAAGAGCGCATCATTAACACATACTACAAATAGATTTGTTAAACAATGTTAAACATGGCATTATCATTTTTGTTCCCATTTTTTCTCCCTGATGACTAGATCAGAACCAGTGTTCAGTTGTCATCGCCTCCTTTCCTAACCAGAAGTTGTCATTCCAAACTGTAATTCCACCGTTACTGCAGCGTTGTTATACGAGAAAAAAAAAAAGCCTTACAAAACCCATATTCGAAATGTTTTAAATGTAAGTTGTACCATCTTCTTAACTGTTTGTAGGCTTGTTTTATTCATGATTCAATCTGAATAATTTTAAAGACTAATAAGGCAAATGTATTTACTTATGTAAAGACATGCAGGCAACAAAAACATCCATTTAAAGCGCCAGTTATTTTTTTGTCGGTTGAGTGGCAGTACTCTTCTGCCTTGTCAGGCAATCTGGGCTTTACACTGCAAAAACAGCAACATTGTAGGTCAGACATAAAGTAATTACTAGGATATCACCAATGCTTTTGATATCTGGTATTCTCTTTGAGTATTCTGAATATACATTGTAGATATGCTTGTACAGTAGATGCTTTCTAAAGGATTTGGGAAGTCGATGGATTTTGGGAACATAACACACTGGAATATCACTAGGTTAAAAGACTTGGTACACGCTAGTGCTATGCCAAATTTTCATAGCTGTTTTTGATCCTTCCAGATACAGTAATCGATGGTATCAGAGGTTGCTGTAATATCCAAATAAATGAGCATTGAAGAGGCACACAAGTCAATATTCTTCTTGAGATGAGTCAGCATTTTGTGAATTGCCATGTTCCTTTAAAGGACAAAAAAAACCCAACAATATTACACACAAACACCTTTGAAAAACAAACAAAGCCAAGTAATAAAAAAAAGCTAATGTAATCTGTTTTTTTAAACCTACAGTATGGTGGTCTTGTAGTTTCAGCATCAGCACTTTTAAGTTATATTTTTTAAATAAATGAAAGGTTTCAGTAGCAAAAAATGAAATACAATATTGTATGTATGTGCAGGTTGATTTATATGTGTCACTGTGACAGGATGTCTTGCTGTGTGACTTCAGACCAGGAAATCCACTGCGGGGTGAGTCACTAATGCGCTCGTATTTATTAAATTAAACACTAAACACTAAACACCTTACTGTGTGATATCTCTCTCTCTCTCTATCTCTCTCTATCTCTCTATCTCTCTCTCAAAACCCAAAATTCACAATACTATATATTCCCTCAGTACAATTTAACAATTTAATCAGGTTGTAACATAAATACAAATGCCCCTGTTGTACCACAGTCCATTAATTCTTTTAAATTATCCGTTACAAAAAATATATATGTCCCAGACTTTAAAATAATAGACACAGTCCTTTTATATTAAAAAAAAAGGTTCTTCTTACAGCACGCAACAAAACAGAGAATCAGAATTCCAGATGGTACTGCATTTTGTGCATAAAGACTGGACTAAACACCTTAAAAGAGTGCCTCACAGCATCAGAACATACAGTATTCTTAGAAAGAATCAAACTGACAGAATCTAAAGGACTGTATGAGGATAGGGTCATAATTCCCTGAGACATGCGTCAAGACATCATGAAAATACTTCATGATGGTCACCAAGGCATCACTAAATGGCGTGATCATGCTAAGATGCCCGTATGGTGGCCAGAAATTGGGAAAGACATCCAAGAAACAGTCAAGGTTTGTGAATTTTGTCAAGAAAACAAACCAAATTAGCGAAAGAAACTGTTGATAACCATTCCATTAACCGACAGACACTGGGACAGTGTGGGGGCTGATATCTCTCTTGGACAGGCAATACTATCTGATAGTGGCAGACTACAATATGTTTCTAGATAGAGCTTGCCCATCTACTAGATATTTAGAGATTTCCCATCTAAATTGTATAAAGAACATATTTGCAAGATTGGGCTGCCAGACAAAATTATTACTGACAATGGACCAGTTATGAAAAGAAAGAATTATAGGAAAAGTCTTTTTGTAACATGTTTTGCTCTTGTGGATGAGGAGAAAAGTTATAATTATTTATTTCAGCAATTTTTTGCAAAACTCTAAAAATGCTAATTCAAAAGTATTCATATCCTTTTATGTTATGATAATATTGTCTACAAGACCCTTGTTCTTGTCTACCACTCTGTTCATCACACAGACTGTGGCAGAGCAAAGCTCTGCTCTTTAGAAATTGGCAGGGATGGGGTTAACTTCCCCTACCTGCCTGGGTTTATTATGTTCAGGTGGCTGGGGTTGATTAGTTGATTAGGTTGATTAATGATCAATCAGCGCCCAGCCACCTGATATAAAAGGAGGCCTCTGCTTCTCATTTGGAGAGAGGGAGCTGAGGAAGCAGGTTGGTGTTTGTTTTGTGGTTTTTGAATTTTCTAAATCCAGTGAAGGCATTGCCCAGCCTGGAAACTTTATTTTTGTGAGTTTTGTTTTTGCTTTATTTGTGTTTGAGTATCTGTTATTTTGCCCTTGTGCACTTTATTTTTGTTTATTTATAATAAAATAGTTATTTTTTTGAACTGCAGTCTGTCTCTGGGCCTCTATCCACTCGCCAGCCTGCCACACAGACCCTCTAGACTGCACTTGTAGGTCTCTTGATCTACCCCTCTTGCTGTGCATGGGACTTGCCTGACCTATGCACCATGTTACTGGATCCTCAGCTAATGCATTATCCTTGTACTATTGCACTACTAATATGTCATTGTAGATATAACCTGTAATCCTAACTTGTTGAATCCTATTTCATATGTATTTTAGTAGTATTATTTGCACTTACTGTAAAGCCCTTTCCATACTTATACCAACAACAGTATCATATACAAAAATGTTTTTGTTTTCCACAAAAAGTAACTGAACAGTCATGGTGCCTTTATCTCGGAAGGTATGCTAGTGCCATTAAATTAAATTGTCAATTACATAGGGTGCAGGGGCACACAACAATTATGAAATGCTATTACAACTAATGGCCATCAGGGGTCAAGGTCTTCACCCATTATGTGCTATTTGCAGAGCCGGCAGCTCTGTTATGACCTACTTTAAAACAAAAATCAATAAAATGTATCGTACTAAACCAGTTAGAATAATGACATGGGTCCCAGTAGGACAATCCCATATTAATATCATATGTCTTTGTCTATTACATGAAATGTATTTTCTGTCTAATTCCACACATCACAACAATAAATAAAAGCACCAATAAGAAAGTAACATTCTCTACATTTATAAGACAATTAAGCAAAGCCATGGTTCTGGGAGGGAATTCACTTTAACTTTACATCAAAACATCAAGTATATGGTAGGCATTTCCAATACTAGATCAAATTGTCAACCGAATAGCTAGCAGTTTATTTGTCCTTTGATAAATAATATGTCCAGTAATTGACAAGGAAAGGATTTATATCTTACTTCAATCCATTACATCAATGAGATAGCATTTTGGAAGGCAAGCTTCAAAGAGTTAACACAGTTTGTGTGCCTTACCTACAACCTTTGTAGTAGATCTGGTTAAAAGTGTTCTGGAATCGGTGTTAACGACCCAAACCCCACAACATGTCACACAGACAACAGAATTAAATATCAGAGAAATACTTATATTAAAATGAATTTAACCAGGAATTTCCTTGACAACCAGGTGTCATCTGATTTATTTATTTTTTTCGTGGGATTTGAAAAAGCCTTGGCTGTAGAGCTTAAAGCCTTGGAAACATACTGCTTGATGGTTTGTACAGGACAATTTTCGAAATCTGGCTGCGAGTACATTCGTATATCGGTGATATCACTATGCAACACAATTTTTGTTCCTGGGTAGTAAGTGTTATTTCCTAATTGCTTATGCCTCAAAAGTATAGAAAATGGCTATTATTCCCCACAAACTTTGCCTTTGTGACCAGGACAGTGATATTTCAAAATATCACTATTTCCAATGGGAAAACGGGCAAATTTGTGTCTTTTCGTTCACATAAAGTCAGAAAAAAACAACATATGAATCCAAATTAACATGTATTTATACTAAAGTAATACAGAAATGACTACAAAAGATTTAGAAGTGAGTAGTTTTTCGAGATTTACGATTATACCGTAAATTTACATTTTTCCCCATTGGAAACAGTGATATTTTGAAATATCACTGTCCTGGTCACAAAAGCAAAGTTTGTGGGGAATAATAGCCATTTTCTATACTTTTGAGGCAAAAGCAATTAGGAAATAACACTTACTACCCAGGAACAAAAAAAAAAATAAATTGTTACACGGTGTATTGGGACTGTTTTTAAGACCACCTTGGTGATTTTTGGTCTGTAATGTTGTGGTTGAGTGACATATTCATGGCCAGTGACGTCGGTAAGTAATATTTCCCAATTACATATCCAAATTAAAACAAAGTTAATAACAGGATTTTCCATTTTGATATACCTTTATTTAGAGCATTGTATTTTTTAAATACTGATCATTGTATGCACGAGATGTCATTTGTACACAAGATATAATAATGTTTGGAAATGCTGCTCTGTAATAGGCTTATTTCTCATGTGTGATTTTAAAACCCTGTGATGGTTACCATGGTGATCACACACTCTGTTGTCCTAAATCATGTGAACTTGACCTGAGTGTGAATGGGACCGGAGCTTGCTGACATGCTAGTGCCTTATGCTTTCTTGTGCGCTGTAAAGGAAATGAACATAAGAACATAATAAAGTTTACAAACGAGAGGAGGTCATTTGGCCTATCTTTCTCGATTGTTTGTTAGTAGCTTCTTGATCCCAGAATCTCATCAAGCAGCTTCTTGAAGGATCCCAGGGTGTCAGCTTCAACATCATTACTGGGGAGTTGGTTCCAGACCCTCATAATTCTCTATAAAAAAGTGCCTCCTATTTTCTATTCTGAATGCCCCTTTGTCTAATCTCCATTTGTGACCCGTGGTCCTTGTTTTTCTTTTTCAGGTCGAAAAAGTCCCTTGGGTCGACATTGTCCATACCTTTCTAGAATTCTGAATGCTTGAATCAGGTCGCCGCATAGTCTTCTTTGTTCAAGACTTAATAGATTCAATTCTTTAGCCTGTCTGCATATGACATGTCTTTAAAACCCAGAATAATTCTGGTCGTTCTTCTTTGTACTTTTTCTAGAGCAGCAATATCCTTTTTGTGGTGAGATGCAGAACTGAACACATTATTGTAGATGGGGTCTTACTAATGCATTGTACAGTTTTAACATTACTTACCTTGATTTAAATTCAACACTTTTCACAATATGTCTGTGCATCTTGTTGGCCTTTTTTATAGCTTTCCCACATTGTCTAGATGAAGACATTTCTGAATCAACATAAACTCCTAGATATTTTTCATAGATTCCTTCTTCAATTTCAGTATCATCCATATGATATTTGTAATGCACATTTGTATTGCTGCATGTGGGACCTTACACTTTTCTCTACTAAATATCATTTGCCATGTGTCTGCCCAGTTCTGAATGCTGTCTAGATCATTTTGAATGATCTTTGCTGCTCCAACAGTGTTTGCCATTCCTCCTATTTTTGTGTCCTCTGCAAATTTAATAAATTTGCTTACTATGACAGAATCTTAAGTCATTAATGTAGATTAGATCCTGATCCCTGTGGTACACCACTGGTTACCTCACTCCATTTTGAGGTTTCTCCTCTCAAGAGTACTTTCTGTTTTCTACATGTTAACCACTCCCTAATCCAGTTTGAAAATTTATCTTTTATGCAAGACTTTGTCAAAAGCTTTCTGGAAATCTAAATAAACCATGTCGTATGCTTTGCAATGATCCATTGTCGATGTTGCATCCTCAAAAAAATCAAGCAGGTTAGTTAGACACGATCTCCCTTTCCTAAAACCATGCTGACTGTCTCCTAGGATACTGTTACCATATAGGTAATTTTCCATTTTGGATCTTATTATAGTTTACATAAGTTTACATATAATAGAAGTCAGGCTTATTGGTCTGTAGTTACCTGGTATTACATTTGCAATTCTCCAGTTTGTCAGTACAAACCCTGTGTCAAGAGACTGTTGCATGATCTTGGTTAGTGGTTTATAAATAACTTATTTAATTTCTTTGAGTACTATTGGGAGGATCTCATCCAGCCCAGGGGATTTGTTTATTTTAAGAGCTCCTAGTCCCTTTAACACTTCTGCTTCGGTTATGCTAAAGTTATTTAAAACTGGATAGGAACAGGTTGACATGTGGGGCATGTTGTCCATATCCTTCCTTTGTAATAAGTAATAATTTTATATATTTGCTATTTTTTTCTTTGTCTATGATTTTGCCATTTGTATCTCTTAGATATTTAACCTCCTCTTTGAATGTTCTCTTGCTGTTATATTATTGGAAAAACATTTTGGAATTGGTTTTAGCCCCCTTAGCAATGTTTATTTCTATCTCTCTCTTGGCCTTTCTAACTTTATTTTTGACTTGCGTTTGCAGTTCCAAGTACTCTTTCTGTGTACTTTGTTATTTTGTCCCTTTTAAACGCTCTGTAAAGTGCCTTTTTTTGCTGAATATTTTTTTTAATTGATCTATCAAACCATTTTGGCAATTTTGTCTACTTTTGGGATGTAATTGTTTTGTGCTTTCAGTACTAAATTTAAAAAAACCCATCCATTTTCTGTGGATGTTTTTTCTATTTTATTCCAATCTACTTCTGTTAATCTGTTTCATACCTTCATAGTTTGCCTTTCTAAAATTGTAAACCTTAGCTGTAGCCTTTACTTTTTGGGTTTTAAAAATCACTTCAAGTGAGACAATGTTGTGGTCTGAGTTTGCCAGTAGTTTTCTGACCAGTTATTCTGTCTTTGTTATTTGAGAAGACTAAATCAAGGCACGCCTCCCCTCTACTCAATGCCTTGACAAATTGCATTAGGAAGCAGTCATTTGTCATTTCCACCATTTCAATTTAATCCTTCGTGCTCCCCAACAGGTTTTCCCATTTTATATGGGGGAAGTTGAAATCCCCCATTAGTATGACTTCTCTTTGCTACATGCATTTCTAATGTAATTGTATAACAGATTATTTCGGTCCGCGTCTGAATTTGGCGGTCTATAGCATGCTCCTATTATTATGCCCTTTGAATTTTTGTCCATTATTCTGACCCATACTGATTCAGGATTGTGTTCTTCATCCAGATTTAACACCTGGGCTTCAAGTTTCTTATGTATAGTGCTACCCATCTGCCTCTTCTGTCCTGCCTGTCTTTCCTATACAGTGTATACCCACTAATATTATATTTGTCTCCATCACTCTCAGATAACCAAATTTATGTAACACCTATCACATCATAGTTACACATTAGTGAAGTAGCTTCAAGTTCTAACATTTTGTTTCTGATACTTTTAGCAGTTAGATAAATACATTTAATGGCTGTCTTACCTGAGTTGTTGCCCTTGTTTTGATGTGGTTTCCTTTCTGTTTTTTTTTTTTTTGTTGATTCCCCCCCCCCCCCCCTTCTTCCTAATTAGAGGATTCTTTTTTTCTCAACCACAAGTAGAATATCATGAACTGTAACAAAACATTACGTTTCTGATGGTTACAGTTCTTTATCAGAAAAGGCATGTGCATATATTTAGTATATATATATCTATATGTTTTTACTAGTATATATATTCTATATATATATATATATATATATATATATTATATATATATATATATAAAAAAAAAAAATTTTAATCAAAAAACATATACTGCAGCTACCCTAACCTCTCACTCGTATCCAGCATCTGTGTGTGCAATTATTATTATTTTTAAAACTGACATTGCGATACTGGCACCTCTGGTGACCTACACCAGAGGTGAGGGTCCGTGTAGCCTGCTTACATCTCAACCCAACATCGAGGGAAGCCTTGGTGAGGAGTATCGGCTGGCCCAGCTGAAGCAGCCGCGGTGCAGCTAGTCCTCTGTGCAAGCACAGGGACATGTAGCTACAATCAAAACAAGGCCCAACCTGTGGCCCGCTGGTGGCTGGCGAGCTAGCTCAACAAAAGGGACAAGGCAAGCCCTGCCCCGTGGATTAACAGTACTCTCTGAAGCAAGAAAGGGTGAAAAACACACACAATTCTTAACAATAATACTTACCGTACTAAGACAGACAGACAGAAAGAAGCAGCCTGAGATGCGGAGCAAGCAGCTGCTGATAGTCAGAAATAGAATAAAAAGGCTAAGAATTTTTAAACCACTGATTTCAGCACCAAGTGCAGGGGAATTAGCGTAGCTTATGCAGCACTTTTTAGAAGAAAAAAGGCTCAATGCAACACAGAGAGGTCTTACCATACCAATCGTGAGAAGCGAAAGAGAGCAAATCTCCCCTGCATGCCAGTTTAGTACCCTCGGGAGGCGGGACCAAGGGGGTCACCGAGGGGAGAGGGCTTATGGGCAGCTTTGATATAAAGAGCTCAGTGACACCTACCAATAGGCAGGAGTGTATCCCATAGCGATGCTTTGGTGGCCATCTTCGAATTGAAAGGGAACATTTTTGAGATTCTGGCTATCAAACGCCGTCAGGATATTTAATTCCCTTAGACTGGTGTGCCTGCTATGAGGGGTATGGGTATGGGCTGAGGTGCCCCTACATGGGGGCGACTGGAGCAGAGGCAGAGGTGTGGTGCACTTACTGCTGCCAAGTCGGGCATGAAGAGGAGTGATGCCTAGAACTCTATGCTTATGCAGATGAGGGGAAGGAGCCGCTGCTGCCATCCCGTGAGCCAGAGGGAAAGGAACTATTGCTGCCATCCCGATAGCTCGAGGGAGAGGAGTTATCGCTGCTGTCCCACGAGCCAGAGGGGGAGGAGCTATTTCTGCCATCCCGATAGCTCGAGGGGGAGGAGTCATCGCTGCTGTCCCACGAGCTCGAGGGGGAGGAGTCATCGCTGCTGTCCCACGAGCCAGAGGGGGAGGAGCCATGACCATTGTCTCCAGGACCATAGGGGGAGGAGTTGCAGGCTCACCCCCCAGAATCTTTTTTTGGGGGGGGGGGAGAAGGGCAGGATGTTGGTGTCCCGCAGCAACCTCTGTTTATGCTGCTGAAGGGAGCATGGCGCAGACCAGCCCAGCCGCCACAGCAGAGGGAGCCAGCACCGCCACAGCCTCCCTCTGAGTGGCCAGCATCAGCCCCACCACCGCTGCCGAAAGAGCCGGCAGCCTGTCCACTATTGCCAGAGGAGCCGGCAGCCTTTTCACTGCTGCGCACAAGGGAGGTGTGTGACGCTGCAGGGCTGCGTATCATTACTATTATACTTATTGTTTAGATTTGTTAATTATTTCTCGTGCACATGCGGTCGAGTTTCAATTGAATAATGAGAATTAATGGAAACTCAGCTGCATAAAAACATCACCAGCTCCACACAATAGGAGGAAGAGAGAGTTAGCGAGAGAAACAGAGATAAAGGAGAAAGGAAAACAGGGATCGAGATCTAGATCTAGATCCAGAGTAATTAAATATATAACTGTACCTTTCTTTAGACCATCGAGCCCTTTTTTTTGTGTTCCTGTTTGTTTTGTTTGGTGCCTTTTCTTTCAGTGTGTTTATTAAATATGCGCTGTAGTGCTAAATGAATTCACCTGCCTTTGTGTCTATCTACCGGGTCCGTCAGCAGGGGCTGACGTCATGGCTACACCTTCACCTCGCCACGGGGCCATTGTGTTGTATTTAACATCACATGTATCTTGTACTGACTTGTACTGACATCATCTAAAATAGTGAACGCTGTCCACCTTGAAATGCACTTATTTACAATGCTTTAAAATACAAAACTTTTACCATTAATCTTATACTCAATTGAGGGTTGTATGCACATCTGATTCACATCACTGTTTAATGAACACTACCTGCAGAAAATGTCATAATCCAGCCTCTGAGTATTGTGTTAGTCTATGGCCTAAAGAAATTATGGGAAATAATTTCCCATGGGAAATGTTTAAAGTACTTTTCATTCATAACAGTGAATAATGTTGCTAATTCCTGCAGGGTAAATACACTTTTAGAGCAGGCTGAACATTTTAAGGATTATTACCATATTCAAATTCAGATTGTGTTCCTCTACCAACAGATGTGTCTGTTTTTTTGAAGGCGTCCCAGTGAAAATACAACAGTAAAACAGTTTATCAGAACCTTTATAAAATAGAGTGCCTTTACAATGTAAAGTATAGTAAAAGGAAAACCATACGTAGTACAGCATAGTGTGGTGAATCTTAGAGAAGTATGGTTAAGCATTATAGAAAGCACAGTTAACAATGCTGTGTAAATTCACAGAATAAGCTTGGGAAAATAATTCTAAAGTATAAAATTTAAATACAAATATAGTGTTAAGCCTATAAGCACTGAACAACAAATTTAGAACAACCATATGCAAAAGCAGTATTATATATATATAGCATATATAATGAACAGGGATCCTAGTTTTCTGCAATAAATAATAAAAAAAAGCTATCTGATAATAAAATAATAAAAAAAAAGATTTATTCCGCAATTAAAATAAAAGGCTAAAATTGACTGTGTCGTCCCCCACCTTGTTAATCACATTAAGCACATTTTTAACATATGTAGAGTGCTGTGTTCATTTAGTTTGACAGCTAGTTTATTTATGTTTGTTTGTCTGTTACTTTATTATTATAGTTTATTAACATACACTTACCTATTGTTTTTCTTTTACTTATTCAGTTGATTTCATATGTTGATGCACGTGCTGTCATGACTCGGTCTTTCAGAACACTTTACTTGTTTCCTGAGGGGTGTTCTCTTACCCGGAGATTACTGTATTCATATTAGTTTATCTCCAAGTTAGTCTTTGTCATCTGGATGGCTATTGTCAAACTCACTGACCAAATCTTTTAGGGGTGATTTTTATCGTTTGACATCATTAAACAGCTTGTTCAGTAACAACAACCCACGTCTGGATAATGAAGTAAACAGCAAGCCACTTATCAACATGAATGTGACAGTGTGCCTCGTTCCACTTTGACCTCTACACTCGAAGCAGTTTTATTGAACAGTATGTTTACGTAAATTTAAAGTAAAATTGCCTGTGTTGATGATTATAATTAAGTGCATTGTTCTGGTTATCAAACCAAAAAAAAAGCATGTTTTTTTTTCCCGCCTGAAATGAAAAATTCTCTGACACCGTAGAAAATCTGTGTTTTTCTGCATTATTCCACAGCAAATGGATTCCTAGGATCACTGTAATGAGTTCAGGTCGAAGGTCCTGATTATATTTACCCTATAACAAAAAGGCATTAAGAGGTAGTTGAAATCTTTAAAATGTTAAAAGGAGTTGACAAAGTTCATCCTAGTCAATATGTTAGGCATAGCATAGCAGAAACAAGGACCAGGGGACACATATGGAAAATAATTGGAGACAGCTACTAGGAACCAGATGAGTTTTCATGGGCTGAATGGCCTTCTGTTATACATATATTTTCTTATGTTGTGTTGTTAAATATTCATGTTACATGCCTGGGAACAAGCAGAAGATAAATACAATTCAACATGACTGTTACAAGCGCCTGTTTATTGCAGTGCAAGTCCCTTTGGAAGCACCTTTTAAGCAACATGAAGATTTTAAATACAAAAAGGCAAAACAAAACAAAGCTAAAAAAAAAAGTTTTCCAAACAATTGCTCAGCATTGCTCCCACTATAATGGAAGTCCTGCTTGAGGAACCTTCTCTCTAACACACAATGAATAAACTGAGGTGGGATTACAATTTCGTAAATTAGGAGTGTCAAACATATGACCCGCGGGCCAGATCCGGCCCTCGGAGTGACGTCATCCAACCCACGGAATATTGTTTTTTTAACCAATAGAGTGCAGGTAAAAAAATGGCCAAAAAATTTGTGCTGGGACGAATATCCGAACTAACGTTTTTTTTTTTTTTTTTCGAAGGACAAGAAAAAAAAAAGTCTGTGTCCAGCAGCAATGAATTTGATCTGTTTGGGATTTTGTATATATTTTCGCAGAGGCTGGTGGAAGAACTTACTTTGCTGGAGCCGCTGCACGCTTTCCTTTGCTTGTCACCTGCTTGCCTTTGTCACTGTTGCTGCTGCCATTGGCAGGCGTGGAGCAGTGGAGGGCGTTCTCCTGGGGCATCCTGATTGTCAGCTAAGATCAGCCCCATGCGCTGCTGAGTTTTGCTGTTCACTCTATTTGCTAAATACAATAGCTATCTCTTTTGGAAGATAAAAGTTGTATGCTTGGATTCTTATCGCAGCTACAATATATTGTAATGATCTGTGCGTTTGTGTTGTACTGTACTTCTGTGTATGCATGTTTACGTGCTGTGTGTGTCTTAAGTCGTTCCCATTGTTTGTAATTATGTTCCCTCCCCCCTCTTTATTTCCTGCCTATGTTTAACTCTGCCTCTGTTGCTGTGTGACCCTAGACTGTGTGCAGGGGCATGTTCTTTGTCTCCCCTGTGATTGGCCCTTCCCGGTGTATCATTCATGTAGTGCGTGGTCTGTGTCTTCCCTGTGATTGGTCCCATTCGTAAGTCACTGTGTGTTCAAGTGTTCAGTGTGTTCTCATTGAGATGAAGTGTGCGGCTGAGGCCCAAATTGATGTTTAAGTTTTGAATAGAGTAGCGGGGTGGGGACTGAGGTTATAAAAGGTGCTTATAAAGGTGGAGTCTGTTTCTGTCTGCAATATTATGATCCAGGTCATACTTACAAAAGAAATGACCAGTATAGTAATTAACATTTTAATTTTATTTCATGATGTAATCCTAGTTTTGTTAAGTGGAATTAAAATAAGAGAAATAAAACAGTGAGCAAATATACATTTTTTCATTGTACAATGCCCCCTTTGTCACGTTTATTTTAATTGAAGTGTTTAATTCCAGTTAAAAACCAATGTTGTTAATTCATGAAAATGGTGTCTATGGCCACTTTGTTTATTGCAAAGACACAACAATGGCAGCGATAATTTAAAGAAAAATGGGTTGTCTACTTTGTTTTTACTTGAAATACACACAAGATTTAACTACTGTATTGCTTTCTTTGTTTTGTAGTTAACCCACAAGGGTAAAGTAGAGCCTTTTTTACTTCTGGGATATTATTCTTTATTACAGTGTTACATCTAATTGCTTTGATAATAACGAATATTTGAACAAATATCCCAACATGAAAATTTCATGTTCGTTCCAGCACAAAAAAAAAATATTGCAAAATATAAATAGACACAGATCAATTTTTTATTTAGCACTCACCATAAGATAAAGACAAAGAATATTAATGACTGCTGCTGCTGCTTCCTGATACCTGGGATCTTTGCTTGAACCAGCGCATCAACATCTGAATCAAATGACTGGGCTGAGGATATCTTAAGTATTGAGTTAAGTTGAGAATAACATTTTGATTTGTTGATATTCATGATGGAGAAAGCTTTTCGCTTCTCAGGACACACTATTCCAGCAGCTTTTAGTAGTATTTCTTCAAGAACTCTCCATCAGAAAATGTTTTTGAAGAAACACCTAATTTGTGAGCAATCACATAGCTTTGTCAGTCTCAACAGCAGCATCACTTATGCTACAAGCATTAGTAAACATTGATTTCTGCTTTTTCAATGATTTATCTTCACATAACTTTCCTGTATATTTATCATATTTCTCACCATGGTTTGCTTCATAGCGTCTTTTAATGTTGTATTTTTTCACAACAGACACATGTTGTGTACAAATTAAGCACACTGGCTTTCCATTCATATCCACAAAGTAATCTGAAATTCCCCATTTCTCTGGAAACGCACAGCACTCTTGATCCATCTTGCCCTTCACGGATAAAGACATGATGACACTTATCACTACAGAACCTTGTTCTGGTGTCACTGGTGTCGCCTCAACTGTCGAATCAACTGACGCACTGCTGTCTCACCAATGTGGTCGGCGATTGACAGCAATCATAGCAACATGACAATTAGTGTTGCTCATGTGAAGGAACTCGCGGGAGGCATGTTTGCACATGTGTTCTAGAGGTGACGGTGAGTAAAATAAGCAATATGTGTTATTTAGAGGAATGTAAATATACTATGTATAATTTTTATTAAGTACAATCATTTTGAGGTTATGGTTTGTCTTTGTATATTTATAACTGTCGCTTGTACCATGCCAAACGCCAGGGTTTGGGATCAGGCCTGCCAAACGAAACGAGTTTGACACCCCTGTCTTAAATGAATCCCTTTTCTAAATACCAAGGATCCCGGTTAAACACACGGGTTCTGCTCATGACCCTGGTTCAACACACTGTGTTTACGTATTTGGTTCACTCACCCTGGAACACACAGTCATGAGGCTTTCAGCTGGTAAACAAGAGCACAGAACCAAGGATTTGTTTTTCAGACCCTTTTTAAAGGCATGTGGCCAGGGTTAATTGAAAATCGATTAGTCAATCAACACCTGGCCACATGCTGTTTATGAATTTCAATAAGGTAGGGAGGGAATTCAACTCTCAACACTGCCATATCTAACACAAACTATATTTTCAAATTATACAAATTGTATTTACAAACCCCAGAAAACATTATTTACACGTGCAGGGCCTTAGCCCTGCCACAGTGGCACTTGAAGTGCACTGAAGAGGAGAGAGCATGATCTGTAAGAAGTGGTATGCAATAGATTAAGGGCAGAGAAATCTAAATTAGATTTCTGCGTCCCCCTCAAAACACTTTTAAACTTTCTTCATTAATTTGAGGGTTAATCATAGTCAGAGAAGTGTAGGTTCATGTCCTGGCTATGCAAAGTTTTTAGTGTTCACTGGAGATTCCGGAGGGAATGTCGCATTGGCTCTGATGCTCCTTCAGGTTAGGGAGGCAACAAAACCAAAAGAGACAGGCATCTAGTGAGCTCAGGCGAACACCTACATGGCTGGCCTTTGTCCAGCAGAGGCTGGTAGCTTGCTGACATCCCCTCTCAATTTTCTGGGTGCAGAAGAGGAAGCTGCCTTGGTCATGGGAGCAGAGGACAACCACTGAGTCTTCAGTTCTCCTGAGCTGTGTGGGAAATTGCTGTGGTGAGGGGAAATAATAATTCTAAATGGGGAGAAAATTGAGGCTAAAATAATTGGGCACTACATTTTTTAAAACTCAATTCTCTTTGAAAAAGGTTTTCTGATTAACTAAGGTATTTCTGCCATTTGGTGATTCATGCACAAAAAAACAAGAACTGAATGCATACACTGTCTGACAAGAGTACAGGTTTTTGACATATGGGTGAAAATGAATGTCAGTGTCTTAATTAGGTTTTTGTTGGTTTGGACTGATTTCAAGGACTCTACTTACAGGACATGCAGCTTTTTTTTTTTTAAATTCCAGTATGGGTGGAACAAGCCCATTGCATCCTACAGTATATCCAGTGTGCAGTGGCACTACTCAATTTAAAATCAAGGCCATTATTTTACGTGACATATTTATGTGCTTGCTTGGCATACGTGCCTTTGTATTTTTATTTGGTCAGCAGTTCTGTGGTTTCTCAAGGTATGCAATCGTTTAAGGTCTATATATGAGTATTGTTTTTTGAAGGTTGTTGCCTAATAAGCCCATGTTTGTAAAAGGAGTCCTCTTGATTTTATTTGTAAAATGTATCTTTGATTGATTGCAGCTAGACCTTTGGGGTAATTTTGAGCTATACTGTAACACTGGAAGAAAATGGATATTAAAACCTCAGTTAGCAATACTTTAAATGCAACTGTTAACGTTGAGACATTGATACTTTAGATATAATGTTGCATATAGGGTATTTAAAAGGTTAATCCCATGTTAATGTACTTATTTATTATTATTTTTAAGAAGTTCCTGTAGTATTCTCTACTGCAGTGTGTGATTATTTTTCAGTTAAATTCAGAAAAAGGCATTACCGAAAAAAAATAATGTATTACTCTGCTCATCTGTTTGTGATACAGATACCTGAGATGCAATAGACAGGTAAACCCTTGTCTCCAGCCCTACAAATTCCGAATTTGTGGAATACTGATGTGTTCTACACTCACAAGTGCCATGTCAAGTTTGACAACTCGATTTGTGTTGTAATAGATGTAGTATTTGTGTTATTTTCTGATCCTGTACAGTTTGTTTGTCGTGCTAAAGGTCTGTTTGTATGCTCTGCTACAATCAATTGTGACTCAGTTAACAATGCTGGGCTGAACTGCTGCTGTGCTGTCAGAATTTTCTATTCTGGGAAACTCTTGCTGTCCTTGCAGCACAAGATTAAACAAAACATTTATTTTGATCATTATCATTTAATAACGCTACTCAAGTGAACAAAACAGTTCCACTGAACCATTATAAAATGAAAACACTTCTCATACATTTTAATTATTGTATGGGATACACTTTATTTCTATGCTTTAAATTTAAAAGTGATATTGTAAGAGTAATAATACACCCCCTTATTTGTGCTTATGCGTGACATTCACAATCAGCTTCATCTAGCCTCTTTGGCATGTCATGCTGTGGTTAATATTACAGATCCTTAGTGGAGACTTGTGTACAATGAATCAGTTTATTTATAGACCCATGGTAGTTTTGTTAGAGTGAGTCTTGCAGGATAATAGTGAGCAAGTATCATCAATACAATAAATATAATGAATGTTAAGTACGATTTAAAGTCTGTAACTTTAATAAAAACTGACAGGATGCACTTGGCTTAGACTCCTGATAATACAGATTACTGACAGTATAATAGTTTTTTGCTGATCCCTTGAAATTCATTTTAATAAGAATTGATTGTAATGTATTTCTATCTAAATTGAAGAAGAAAAAAAAAAAAAACCTCAACAATATAAAACTATCAGGATGAGAAATGTTCTACAGCCAGCTGATATGCATTGGCTATTCTCATGTCCAAAAGTTCAATGTGATGCTTCAAAGTTGGTATGGATCCAAGATTTAAGAGAGAACCACTACAGCAACGTTTAGCCTTCACACAGCGGCAGTAATAGCATCAAACTGTTATCTCACCCGTCTGTATTTTCACATTACAATCAAGTGTCCTTGCTCTGTCATTTAAAAGGAGATTGGTTATTTTTCAATTAGACAGGTTCTAGCATGTTTTCATGTAGCAGTCACCTACTACTGGAAGACATGTACCATCTTCTGGAAGATGACACGATGAGGTCAAGCCAGTGCAGTATGTCTGTCAGCAGTTAGTCCTCCAGGTGAAAATGTGTGGGTCCTTTGGAGATATGCAGGTAGGTGTAAGCAATGAAGGACAATCACTTTGTTGAGTTAGAAAAGATCAATGACAGCAAGGCTCCCTGTTTTATTATTGTCATGTTGATTTGAGAAAGCCCAATTGTATTTCATATTCACCTCTGTATAAAGACGAAAGCACAGCATATGTGTTTAGAATAAGAATATTCCTTAGTTTGAATGAAACATGGATTCTTGTGTGTGAGTCATTGTTCATTTTTAAGGAAGATAGGGACCACAAGTCTTGGGTTTTCCCATATATGTTCAAACTAAGTCCCACCTTTTGTTCACTGTAGCATCCCCATGTAAATATATTAAGATTAATGTAAAGGAAAAATAATAAAGCACTTTCTTCTGCCTAAATACTATACTGCAGTAACACTAGCTTCACTTGACTGATGCCCACTTAAGTAACAGCATCAGTCTCATTTGTAACCTGTTTTGTGCACAATGTTTTTTAGCTGAGACAGTGTTACCTCCTTAAACTAATTTACTTAGCATTTTACTTTGATGTTGTAATTTTATTTTTTCCGTTCCACATCATGGATCATTATTGCTGTGTTACCGGGTTGACAAGGTGGGCAATACTCCTTACACTATCACTGCACTAGAGCGGAAATTTTGAAGAGAGTTTTGCAACAGATTTTAAGCTAAAATGTTGTCAGGATGTTAAAAATGAAAATAAAAAATAACAGGTAAGTTATTTAAACAGTTGTAGCAACACGTAACGCTATGCTATTCAGAAACCCACTACTTAGTCTTTCATTTTCTATTTTATACTTTAAATTAATATATTTGGTAGCTCACATAAAAAGTATGTTATACAGTTCAATGATATATATATATATATACATATATATATATATATATATATATATATATATATATAAGAGATATATAGAGAGAGAGATAGAGAGAGAGAGAGAGAGAGAGAGAGAGAGAGAGAGAGAGAGAGAGAGAGAGAGAGAGAGAGAGAGGGCAAAAAACTCCATCTCTCGCTCTCCTGTCATACCGGATATACAAAGATATGTGTGAAGGCAATGAATTCCAAAGATGTCATACCGGATATACAAAGATGAGATACCAGATATACAAAGGCATGCTGGCATGTTAGGGATTTTAAAAGTAAACACATCATTTCAGCATATAAGAAGAGTTACATGCCTCTAACAGAGATGTATGGTAACTTGGAGCAGTAATGGGAAAATATATAGGTCTTATTTGTTCGAGGTCCTGAAACATTTTGGTTTAGATCAGAACCTTGGTTTAAAAGGAGAAAATCATGCTCTCAACTATTATTATATTTTCTGTATCTTGTACTTGATTTTACTGATAAAGGTAACAGTGTTTACATTTTTTGTAATTGCTCTTATTTTAAATCGTTCTTATCCATGTATATTACTTACTTCTTGCTCTTGATGGACTTTCCTCGAATAAGAAAATATTTTTATTATAACTTCAGATGCTCTTAGTCGAAATCTCTCTCAAAGGTAATTATCTACAGTATTTAATATCTCATTTGATTTTGCTCTTACTATTGACTTTATTGTGTTTTATAACTGCTCTTATCTGTAATGTGCTATTTTGTAATGGGATATTTTTTAACAACTGTAAGTCACCTTGGATAAGGCAGTCTGCTAAGGAATAATAATAATAATAATAATAATAATAATAATAATAATAATAATAATAATAAATAATAATAATAATAATTTGTCTACCCTGTAGTTTGCTTTCCTGGTGTAGGGCAGTGACTAATTGGTGAAATATAATTAACTTTCTATTTGACAAATGTGAAGGTGCTAGTCACTTAGTTCTTGAAGTCCGAGATATTCCGCTTCAATACCAAAGCTTGGCTGAGTGCTTGCGAAAAACCGAACTGGAGAGAACAGCAAACCCTGAGGACTGTCAATGCAGCTCTAAAACATTTTAAAGGCTTGTGTGTCATTTTCAGAAGCTTCAAATTTCCATTTCTTTTTTTTTTTTTTTTTTTGACTGATTTCTATACTTTTTATTCAGATACTGTTTTTATAGCAATATTCTATGAGGTGGGGCTGGTGTTTAAAATAAAAAAAATAAAAAACTCCATTATGTCTATGCCTGGTTTTCACATACCACCAGGATCTCATTTGAAATCTGCCCCGTTCATTTCCATTGGCGGCAGAGCAATATAAGTGCAAATTGAACCTGGACATGATGACTCAATATTGAAGTAGAATTTGTTCTGCCCCATTTGCTCTGGTGGAGTAAGTGACAAAATTAATGTCCATATATAAATGATGCACGGTGACATAAGATAGACTGAAATTTCACCATCGCATTTCTTATCAGAAAGTAATCCTGAGAATTCAACTGTTCAATATAGGTTTAATCATACTTCTTTTTTTGAGTGCTGTGATTATTTCATTTATGAGAATAGCCAAAAACAACTGCCTCAAACCCTTTGTAAACACCTAGGAGTATATTGAATTCCAAGCTCATTCAGATCGACCCCTGAAATAACCCAAGCCAATACTTTAAGCGCAGTACAGAGACCAGGACCAGAGGACACAGTTGGAAATTAAGCAGAGACAGACTTAGGATAGAGAGAAGGAGACACTTATTCACACAGAGCATGGTAAGGGTAATTCATGGGCTACCTAGTTATGCTTTTGAGGCAGAGTCACTTTGATCCTCTAAAACCCAGTTTTGTACAGTTTTGAGATCAATTAGCTACCAGGACCAAACATGTTTAGATGTGCTTAATAGCCTTCTCTTGTTCATCATTTTTTTTTTAAAAAATGTTATGTTCTTGTGCTCTTAACTGGAAATACTGCAGAAAACTGATCAGCAGATCCTGAAGTCAAAGTGAGAGCATCGTATCACAGACTTTAAAAAAAAAAAAATTAAAATCACAATGTTTGAGTAATTGTTGTAAGAAACACTCAGCATAATTGCAAGCCATAATGAATCAATCAGTATAGGCCTAATGTCCTTGGTTTACAAGTATCATTTAAGTAGAAATGTATTAGTGCCGATGGAGTTACCTACAGTATGACCATGTGAGGCAAAAAAATCAGTGATAAGCAGATTTTTACAAAATGTAATGCTCTTGTACTTTCTAACATAAGTTCAATACAACAAGCTTAAACAAAGATTTGCTATAGCTCTGTTTGTACATTATCATCATAAAATGATACCAACTTTTTGAAAGAAAAGCACTGCAAGATAGTTTGCTAGATTATCATCAACAGAAGACTGAATTCTTTTCTTGTACTTCTTAGTATGTGGCTTATATTAAAGCATGTTTTTTTAAAGTATTATTATTGATCAATTAACTACAGCAAGGTTGTGTTTTGTTGATGAAAGTCTATTGTAAAGGACATTCCCCAAGTCAACGTTATTTTCTCAAAGTCATGTCAGGTGATATTGACGTCTTAATGATCTGTAAATGGCACTGTCAATAATAATACTAATTGGCCTGACAAGTAGGGTAGTTTTATTATTATAAGTTGCACTAGTAATTATGTCTGTACATTTTTTTTTTTTTTTTATGTGAAGCATTTATTAATTGCCTGTTTTATAATTATGGAGGTGGGACTATGGGTGGTAAAGCAGGCAGTTAATATTTTCTTAAAACAATAACTGCATTTTATTATTATGTATGAACCCATACATGGGCAAATGATTTACCAGGAATCTATTTTAAAATGAAGGATTTTATTAAACATGCATTCAGTCTAAAATAAACACCCACATGGCCAGGTCCAGCCCTTTTTATACCTTTAGACCCACCCTTTATGCAGATCAGGGTACCGGAGCTCACGCACAGCACATTGGTCCTCAGCCGCACACTAGGACCAATGGGCACAGACAAACAATAACCAATGGGGCAGACAGAGACAACCAGTGGTAACAGACCATGGAAAGACAAGCAGGCAGGCTGATTACAGTGGGGAGGAAATAAAACACAGCATGCAAACACATATTCACAGCAGGAATTACAGAGCAGGAATTACAGTACACGGATCGCTACATTGCCTCCACCTTAGCTGCTTTTTGTCCCTAAAAAGTTCACAGGGCTCAATGCCTGAGTTCAGCTCAACAGTTAGAGTGACACTAGTTCCAATGGCGTCGCTGCGATCTGTGCCAGATTTTACATGTAACCGCTGTCAGTCAACAACAGCAGCAGTGGAAGCACAGTCAGGATGGAGCTGGCAAGCGATGCAATGAGGTCCTCGAACTCAAGAACAACCCCTTCAGGGATTTAAAGAAGTGTAGAAGGAAGAGTGTATAGTGGAGTGTACTGAGAGAAGTATGTAGTGTGTTTAACAGAGTGCTGATGGAGTATAACAGCTATGTGAAATATCAGATTGGATTCATAAAGACAGTGCAAACTGTGTGTAGCACTGTGGATTGAAATCCGCGGATAGCACTGGAAACCTGAAGCAAGAGGAACGACTTGCAAATGTGGGGAGCCTTAGTACAGAAAGGACACTGAGTAAAAGCACAACTAACAATAGAGGTGTTTGTTAGTTCAGAGGATACTGTGAGGCATCTTAAATATGTGGTTTAGGATTACTGGAGAGACACAGAATTCAGTACTAAGAAAAGTAAAATGTGCGCTACTAAGCTGACACCAGTTTCCTTTTAAAAGTTGTATTGTTCATATACTGCTGTGTGTATGCATTGACAATTGAAGAGAAGAGATAAACACTGCAATGTGCCAAAGGACTGTGTTTGGGCACAAGGGAAAGGAGCTTGAAGACCTAATCCAGTGTGATATAAAAATTGCATTGTATAACAATGATGTGGTTAAGTACCACAAAAGGAAAAGAGACACAAGACTGGAGTATTAAAAAGGACTGTTTATTGTTCCTCCACAAAAGTCAAAGTACTGTGTTGGGACTGCTGAAACGCGTTACATGATTTCACCAGCAATAGCCGCCAAACTGGAAAGAAAGAATATTTACCTGTAATACCTCAGTTTGTCCGAAAGTGGCTGACAAACTGACTTGCTGGTGAATTCCTGTGGATACAAAAAATTCTCATAGTACAGAAGACAGCAAAGCAACCCACTTTGTGAGTGATAGACATTCAAACCTTACCTTACTTATCTTCTGTGTAAACATCCGCCAACTGGCAATGTTTCTCCAGGTTGGATACAGTCGGACTGTGAACTCTTGTGGTTAAATAAACTTGTGTTTATTCATTTTTTTATTGTGTTTGGGTTTAACCAAAGGCAATTGAATAGCCAGGGAATCACAAGTGAGTTAGTGCCATAAATGAGGGTTAGCCTTTTATTTTCAGTTTTTGAAACATTTACTTTGTGTACTAAAATAAATAACCCTCTACTGGTTAACCCATGTTTATGTGTATTCATGTCTCTATACTGTCAGTTGGACGTCCTGAACAACAATAGAACTACAAGACTGTGGGGTAGGTGTACTAAGATGGGCCAGTTGCAGAGCAAACATACAGCAATTTGCATTTTGGTTACGACAATTCACAAAGTGCACATTTTGTCATATCTACTAAGAAAAAATATGTTAATGAAGACAGCTGCAATATACTAATTTCAATATTATTTACGCCATCTTAGCAAGATCTCTGACGAGAGTGGTGCGACATTCTTCAAATTAAATAGCATTGTGGTTTGTTATAGCAGAGGGAGCCCGAAGTCTAACATCTATACCTGCAAGGATCAAAATAACTTTGGTTTTGTTAAATGTGAATGTAATCTGTACAATGAATTCTGTTCTGTCTTCATTTAACCTATGTTAATACTGTTATATATATATATATATATATATATATATATATATATATATATATATATATATATATATATATATATATATATAATAACACTAATGTGTTTTGGGTAGGCTGCACATTACATTATGTAAAAATATAAATCTGTACAGTAAGCCTATACAGTATACAGTACAGTAGTAAAATCAAAGGAATACCTAGTGCACTTTCTTTTTACTTTTTTTTTTTTATTTTTTTTTTATTATTATTATTTTTAACTTGGTCTACTTAGTAGCCTAGACAATTAACACACAATAGATCATGGTTCTATATATATATATATATATATATATATACACACACACACACACACACACACACACACACACACACACACACACACACACACACAGTGCCTTGCAAAAGTATTCAGACCCCTGACCAATTCTCTCATATTACTGAATTACAAATGGTACATTGAAATTTCGTTCTGTTCGATAATTTATTTTAAAGCACTGAAACTCAAAATCAATTATTGTAAGGTGACATTGGTTTTATGTTGGGAAATATTTTTAAGAAAAATGAAAAACTGAAATATCTTGCTTGCATAAGTATTCAACACCCATACCTTAATATTTGGCAGAGCCACCTTTCGCTGCAATAACAGCTTTAAGTCTTTTGGGGTAAGTATCTATTAGCTTTGCACATAGTGTCAGAGTGATTTTGGCCCATTCTTCTTGGCAGATTTGCTCCAGGTTGTTCAGGTTGGTTGGATGACGCTTGTGGACCGCAATTTTCAAATAATTCCACAGATTCTGTGACATTCCTGGATTTGGCTAATGCATATGATTCAGTGCCACATGAACTTCTTTGGGCAACATTTGATTTTTTCAGCCTACCGATGACAATAACAAATTTAGTGAAAGCCTACTTTGGAGATTTGCAATTTAGTTTTTCAACTTCTGAATTCAACACTACATGGCAATGCCTAGAAGTTGGAATAATGGCACTATGTACCATTTCTCCACTGGCTTTTACCATGGAAATGGAAATAATTATTAGGGCATCAAAATGGGCAGTGGGAGGAGAGCGCTTGGCTTCTGGAATGAAACTACCACCAATTCGAGCATACATGGATAACATGACAACAATAACTACAACAGTAGCCTTCACTAATCTGTTATTGGGCAAATTAACCAATAACATTGAATGGGCATGAATGCAATTCAAGCCCACTAAATCAAGGAGCATCTCTATAATTTAAGGTAAAGTAGTAGATAAAAGGTTCTACATTAATGGTGAGGCAATGCCACCAGTATCAGAGAAGCAAATGAAAAGTCTAGGGAGATGGTACGACGGGGATCTAAAGGACACAGTTCGTATGGGAGAAGTTAGACAACAAGCAGTGGAAGGGTTGAAGAGCACAGACAGCAGCTCTTTACCGGGAAAACTGAAACTCTGCTGCTTTCAGTTTGGTCTAGCGCCAAGACTGCTGTGGCCACTGACTGTGTATGAGGTTTCCTTGACAACAGTTGAGAAGATGGAAGCTTTAATCAGTTCATATGTCAGGAAATGGTTAGGACTTCCACGTTGCCTCAGCAAAATGGGACTTTATGATAAAGGAATACTGCAGCTACCTTTCTCTGCTCTAACTGAGGAGTTTAAGTGTGCCAAAGTCCGACTGGAAATGACATTAGTAGATTCCTGGAGCCAGCATTACACATCAGCCATCAACACCAGGCAGAGGGATATTTACATCAACAAATGGAAAGAAACGCAAATGGATGGAGATGCAGATGGATCACATTAGTTTACAATATATATTTACATATTCATTCACCATACTGACTTGACACATTATTATTATTTTGTACTGTCAAGTAAAATTGGCCCTACCTCAGCACAGACCATGTGTACCTTACTCGGTTTGGTGCAGAAATTTAGTACCGTGTATCCTGTACATTACTAAAAAACAGGCATCCAGATCTCAGATGGCATGAAAATCGCCATGCTTTCACAACATTTCAAGTCAATGGAACATTCAAAGCTGTGGGCAATTCTAACAAACCACGGCAAAGTTATTATAGTGCAAAGTTAGGGGTTTAACATTGAGCACCCAACTCCACCCTATTATACCGCTCCACTATAATAATATATACAGTGTATGTGTGTGTGTGTGTGTATATATATATATATATATATATATATATATATATATATATATATATATATATATATATATATATATATATATATGTGTGTGTGTGTGTGTGTGTGTGTAGAGGCACCTCCAAAATTATTGGCACCCTTGATAAAGATGAGCAAAACAGGCTGTATAAAATAAACAACACAGGTAATGAGCTATATTGTAATTTTCCAACATGTTGAACATTTGGTACTTTATTAATGATTCAAGGGAATCATCCAAAATTACACTTCTCAAATTATACATTTATTTCCAAAAAAATTAAGTGTCACAATTATTGGCACTCTTGTTTTCAGTACTTTACGCACCCTCCCCTTGCAAGGATAACAGCACTGAGCCTTTTTCTATAATTTATTATGAGATTGGAAAACACATTGGAAAGCATCTTTGACCATTCCTCCATACAGAATCTTTCCAAAACCTTGATCTCCTTCGGTCTGCGCTTATGGTCCTCTTCAATTCAAACCACAGGTTTTCAATGGGATTCAAGCCCGGAGACTGATATGGCCATTGCAAAATGTTGATTTGTGGTCAATTAACCATTTCTTTGTGGATTTTGATGTGTGCTTGGGGTCATTGTTTTGCTGGAAGATCCAGTTGTGGCCATTTCAGCCTCCTGGCAGAGGCAACCAGGTTTTTTGGCTAAAATGTCCTTGTACTTGGTAGAGTTCATGATGCCATTGACATTAATAAGGGCCCCAGGAGCAGTGGAAGCAAAACAGCCCCATAACATCAAAGATCCACCACCATATTTTACAGTAGGTATGAAGTTCTTTTCAGCATACGCATCCTTCTTTTGACGCCAAACCCACTGCTAGTGTGCATGGCCGAAGAGCTCTATTTTCGTCTCATCTGACCATAGCTCCCGGTTCCAATCCAAATGTCAATGCTGTTTAGCAAACTCCAGGCGCTTACATTTGTTGGTTGCTCTCAATAAAGGCGTTTTTTTTTCTGGCAGCTCTTCCAAATAGGCTATTGGCATGGAGGTGGTGTCTGATTGTAGATTTGGAGACTTGGTGACCCCAAGATGCAACCAAGTTCTGTAATTCTCCAACTGTGGCCCGGATTCTTCTTTGCCTCCTGAACCATCTTCCTCACTGTGCGTGGGGGCAAGATGCACTTGCGTCCTCTACCAGGCAGATTTACTACTGTTCCACTGCTTTTGAACTTCTTAATTATTGTCCTTATAGTGGTAAGTGTTATATTTAGGTTTTTAGCTATTTTTTGTACCCATTGCCTGATTTATGAAGGTCAACAACCATTTGTCGCTTTTCATTTGTGAGTTCTTTGCCTTTCCCATGGTGATGGATGACAAATGGATTTTACATGCATGTTACCTCATTTGTATACCCCAGTGAAACAGGAAGCCATGGAGTGCCACAATACAGTTCCTTAAGACTGAGATGCAACAGAGATTCTAATTGGCTGCTCATTTTCTTTAAAGTGGTCAGGAACAAAAGGAGTCCACAGAGTTTCTGATTGGCTGGTCATATCAGGACTGAGGCAGTTTGAAATGAAGGTGTCAAAAACCAATTCCTGTGTCAGACAAACTTTGAGTAGGTTACCTTGATTCATTGGTGATAATCCGTGTCTCCTTATTTGCATACTCAGTAAATTATCTTGATTAATTGGCAATAGCCAGTGTCTGTGCATTCATGACTTAAACTAATTACTGAGAATACCAATCTGTTCTGCAATATGACCTACAGGACTATGCTTCCCTTAGGGCACATATGATATACAGTATATTTCTTTATTATTTTTCTTTTTAAATTAGTTTTAATTTGAATAATTTTTTCAGAGATTACAGATTTGTAGAGTTGAGCATTTTAAATTATTGCATGCAAACAACTGGAAGAAGGGTTAAGTCCTGTAACTACCCCACTGCAGGTAATTCAGAAGGTCAACCACCAAAGAGCCTCTCTCAGATAACTGTTCACCATCCAGCATAAACAATAGAAAATGAATGCAGTAGAGCAAAGTTCACATGGGACAAAATGCACTTTAACCACAAATAATTGTACGACCAATAGTTTAGCAGTTTGACCTCACTGATTGCAGCTTGATATCCCTTAATATTCCTCAGGCGGAATGAAGTTTTAGTGCACCCTGATGTTTTTTACTTTCTGCACTGCATACATGTCCTTATGCTAATGAGAGCAGAAGGACAGGGCAGAGCTGCAAGGTGCATTTACAAATTGTGCCAAAAGCTACAGCATATAATGAGGACATAATGACTCAATGCTATGACAGCAAGCACCAGGTCAGGAGTATTAGAGATGTAAGGGAAACAGTGTATCTGCAGTGAGATGGTGCTGTCTCTTGACTGCTGCTGTTGGCTCACAGAGCAAAGAGCAAAGACTCAGAACTCTGGAGGAGTGGGAGGACCAAAGCCAGTTTTACTTCTTATGGTGATGTAAAGCCAGAGTAAAAAAAAAAAAAAGTATCTTCAACTTCCTGTGAATTTTAGTAACATCTATAGAGAGAGCTTGCTTCTCCTTGGTTACCTTTCAAGAATTGACTTGATGTCTCCATGTTCCTTGGTATACCAGCTCTCTCACATTAGCATGCCATCTGGGTACACAATCTGATAAAAAGGAAGGTCTGACTTACCACCATAGTCCAAAAAGAGAGGGTGAATTTCTACAATCTAAAATGACAGCTGATAAAATCATTCTAAACTCTTGGGTGTCTCCTCTGAAAATACCACTGATCTTGTTAAAGACATTTACTACAGTCAGAAAAAAGACTCAGTGATTTTCCAAAACTAGAATCAAACAACAGTGTAAAGTTATTGTTGCCTGAAGTCAAGTTAATATGGATTTAGTTAACACTTTGATCCCATTAATCTTACCTGCCAAGCACGTCAGTGGGCAGTTTTTTTTTTTTGTTTGTTTGTTGTTGAATTCTGAATATTGCAGCATGTCTCAGATAATTAATATAAGATACAACTATTTGACAAGGATTAAGGAGTGCTTCTCCATTGAATGCAATGGGCAATTTCTTTTCAAACCAGTTTAATTATGTGGATGTAAATAAATACAGTGGTAGCCAAAAACAGTCACATGTCGCGATACTGTCACAGTGTGATAACGCAAAAATGACGCAGCTTTGCCAGCCTGTTTTTTTTTTTGTGTTTATTTTTTATGACTGTCATTGAATCGGCAACACTTCATTAGTCAGCCAGCAGGTTGCAAAAGATAGCAGAAAATGCATAAAACAAGGACTTTAAGACTGATTGTTTATGCTCATTCAAACAAAGTGCTCTTTGGGTATACTGATTACTGAACATAAAAATTATTTTGTATGTAATTAATTGAATGATTGTATTATTTAATAACTTAATTTATCTTGTATTTGAATCTGATGCTTATTTATTTGTGTTTTTGCCATGCATATATTTTTCAGCATTTAACATATACTGCTATGGACTTGGGTCTATGTAAATATGGACTGCTGCTGATAAATGTCTTTTGACTTAAAAAAAAAGAAAAAAAATACTAATCTGTATTGTGCTGTGAAATGTAATTTGCTTGCCTTCATGATCTGACTGCTGCTGTTTGCCTAATTCGGTTCATTTTCTCCATCAATTGATAAATATTTTTTGGATACTAAGATCTAAAACTAAAAATGTTTATTTATTTTTTTAATACCAATTTTAAAAAAATTAAAAAAAAATTCTAATTAAATCAATATATTGTGTTCTAATACGTAATTTGTTTGTCCTAATGATTTGATTGCTGTAGCTAGTCTAATTATCAATTGGATTAATAATAATAATAATAATAATAATAATAATAATAATAATAATAATAATAATAATAATAATAAACTTTATTTTATATGGTACCTGTAAAAACAACATCTCAAAGCATTTTACAAACAACAAAACAGAAAATAAAAACAGTCATAAAAATGCCTTTCTATAAAATTAGGTCTTTAAGCTAGATTTAAAAGCATTAAGAGTGGCAGAATCCCTGATCTCTTTAGGAATGGTACATGTATATTGTTAATACAATATTTGAGACTATATCAATGGCAAACATGGGGTTAGTGTTATGCACTGATGTGATGATGGGCTGCTGAAACGTTTGTATTTTTAGCATTTCTGAGCACTTTATTCACTTTTTTTTGCACATGTGAGTGTGAATAAGATTAAATAGATTTCTGCTTTGGACTTTTTTGATCTTTATGTCATTTTGTGATACACGGTGTGTTACTGAACTAAAAATCAACATAGCAGGCTGTATAAAAAGTGCTTACAAGTGCAAATACCCACAAAACACTGACCCTTGGCTATGGTCTCAGTACTATAAACATATTTACTGTTTTCAACATTGGGACTTTATGGTCGGGCAGTGGCTGCAAAGTATCCCCTCCTGTCCTCTGAACTACTGCAAAAGCACAAATATGAATGCAATAAACGTTTAGTTAAAATTTTATTACTACATGCCCCACCTACAGAAACTGTCCCCTCCACTTCTGAAACCAAAGTTACACCACTGAGCCCAGTTAAACCAATGAAGGACTACAATTTCAAGAAAGTTATCAGCTTGTATCTAACATTGATTTTCACATAAGGAAGTGTTTTATTTTAATAGTTAAGAATTATCACTTGTCATTACCCTACAACATCGTGCTGTTAGGGAATGGTGTAATGAGATAATAAAAAGTATAAAAACTAGACCACATGATTACTCCCTCTCTATAATATACATATTCAAAATAATTATCATTATATGAGTGGTCATACTTTGTTAACCCTGTGGTATAATTTCTCATTGATTTAGTGCCCTTTCCCTGCTGCATTTGTTATATTAGCATTTTGACTGATTAAAAAAATAAGAAAATGATAACTGTTTTTAATGAGCCTGAATAATTGTGTGGTATTGTTTTATATTGTTTTTTGGAGCCCACATGTAGCTAAAGCAATTTAACTTGATCAGTTGATTCACACAAAAGGGAGGGAAGTGCATGTTTTGGAGTGGTTGACACAGTGAATGGAAGAAGGACCACATATATCCAGTGTCATACTTTGGTGTTGCAAACATGGTGATTAGTAGGGTATGGGGTTAAAAAATCTGTGATCGTTTTTCTTATCTACCTTAAAGTGCCTCGATATGAGGATTATTTGACAAATCCAATAAACACACATATAAAAGCATGTACTGTGAATAAAAATATTTGAAAAAAAGTTCACACAAGAATGAAAAATACCTTAACTTTTTACAAAATAAACAACATGGCCTTTAGATCAACTCCACTACTTTTTAGGCATAGTTAGGGCTGTGTATCAAGGCATACAAAATGATGAACCTGCCTACATCTTTCCTCAGGACTGGTTAATATGGGGATTCTTGCAAGTGATTGACATATGCATTTGACAGGGGTTCTTGTCTGATTGTGAAATAAAGAGAGATACAAAGGTTTTGTTTTATTTATTTTTTTTATCCATCCCCAATTTAAGAACTGTATCAGTACAGTTAAAATTGTCTTTGTTTTTATATTTATTTTTAAAGACTGTATCTGCTGACAGTTCTAGGCAATTTAATCTTGCACTACATTCCAAATAATAATAAAAAATAAATTTCTGGACCTACTGCATTTGATCTCCTCAGAAAAGAAACAGCAGTGCTTGCACTGTAAATCGCAAGATAAAAACAGAGGAGATAAATAAATACATAGTTTAGAACAGTATTTGTAGCACTTATTTATGCTTTTGTAATATATATTTAATTTATAAATGTAAGTGCTGGTTTTTGGCAGGTTACTTCCAAATTCCAGAATTTGGTGGGGGTGTTGCAAAACAAATCTGGCAGCACTGCTAGCACAATGAATTTCATACAATAGTCAAACTAGATAAACAAAATAATACATTACATATATTTAATTACTGTACTCACTAGTCCTACATTTTAATTCTTACTCTACATTGTTGACCTTTGTCACCCTTGGGAAATGTGTTGTTGACAAGAAACCCATTCATTACTTCTTGGTCTTGAATGGTAAGTGAAAATAAATGATGAATGTGTATTTACAACCAATGTATGTATGTTGTAAATACACAACAAATGTAACATCAGATGAGAAGTGGGATATTTATTTATTTGCTCTGCTTGCTTTTGGTGTGGATACACATTTTAACCCCCCTGTTAGGTTTCGAGTCTATTTGACCCGACTCTAGTTTCCAATTCGCTTAAATGCATGTATGTGAATAATACATTTTCTTTTCATTTTCTGTATAATATTTTATGACTTTTCCTAATTTGGGGTCATGAACTTAGAACACAGAAAACAGAAACTTTGACATGTTTTTTTTTTTGGACAGGTCATGTAAGATGTTTCGGGTCACTGTGACCCGTGGCATTTATCTATGTAGATTTGTGTGTAGGAAAAAAAAAAAAAAAACTTTAATTTGTTATTTTATTATTATTATATATGTATTATTATTTCTACAAATGGCTGCACCTGTTTGGAGATATTTATAAACAAAAAACAAAAAAACAAAAAAAAAACAAACAAACAATATATATTCTACAAGGCAGAACCTAATTTTCTGTCAGTATTGCAACAGCATCTCACTGGTAAAGACACACTCCAAAATGAGGAGCTAACACGTTGGCAGTCAAATAAGTTTTATCACAGCTACTGGACTAAAAGAGCATAAAAGAGTAACACCTTTGCAAATAAAAACATTTAATCAATTTAAGGCTATTTAAATTAGTTCGGGGCAATATGACCCAAAACATAACAGATGTACCTAAATTCTGAACGCAATAGGAAGGTTAATAACATATATATATTTTTTACTTTTAGGCAACTTTTAGCAAATAGATTGCTGTTCAATTTGTTACAATTCCTGCTGGATGCTCCTCATCCCCTATTTTTCCCATGTATACTCTAGCCCCAGAGCACCCACTGACTCAGTAACTATTATCATTTGGGCCGTAGCATGCTGCATTTATCCATCGCCTCAGAGAAAACATTGCTTAAACCTCCACTGACTTATTACAGACAGAAATAAGAGACAGAGTGAAATAAAAGCTCACAGTCAAGTTAAAGGGTTTATTTGAGAATTATAGATACAAAGGCATGTTAGACACCGTTGTTCCAAGCCAGCCATACATCTACTCTTACTTATCATTTAGTTCTACAAAATAATCCACCAGGCTGCAATATCTAGTGTTATTATAACAATAAACAAACAATTTAAAAGGCAAATGTCAGTAATCATATTGTACTGCATCCACACCATATGGATTAATGGGTACAAGTAAAGACTATTTTGTGAACATGTTCAATTAGTCATCATAGCACTACAGTTAAACATTAAAACCAAAATTACTGATAAGGTTAGAAGGTTTATCAGACTTTCAAAATCCATTCATTGTTGGCTGTATATATTTAAAATTCTAGGGCTGACTTTTTGTCAAAATGTTGTTTACATGATCAGACAATAATAATAATAATAATAATAATAATAATAATAATAATAATAATATTATTATTATTATTATTATTATTATTATTATTATTATTATTATTATTATTATATTATTAGTCATTTACTTCGGAAATATTTACATACCTGTAGGTTAAAACATAACTGTATTGACGTCCAATTTTGAATACCTGCCAACTTTTGTCTAACAACATGTACTTGTATTACATAGTTTCAATAAATATCTATATATTTATATAATATATATAATATATATAGATATATTATATATATATAAACTTTTCCTGATTTGGTCCTAACAGCAACCTATCACGTTTAACATAATAAATTATACTCAGGGAATTACTGTCCAAAGCTTGCCAAATAATCCAGGGTTAAAGCATTATCTTCTCAATACACAAAATACATGCGTGTATCATAAAGTAGTGCATCTTTTGTTTCATGCCAGATGTATCTGAGTTGGCAGGTATGCCTTTGAAAGGAATAGGTTTCAAGCCTTTGCCTGTTGCATCTTTAAACAATCAATATGAATCCATGGCCTTAAACTCGCTGAGTGCCTGTACAGGGGAGATGTGCTTTTTCTGGGATCCCCTCCTGACCCTGGTTTGGCATTCCTCTGGCTTCTCTCGCTTAACTAAAGGTTTCTTTTCAGGGGCTTTCATCCTCCAGGAGACGACGGGCGAGTTCACGGCAGCTGTTCCGTATACCTTTTGGTATTTTGTTGATGCCACGTAGGAAGCCTTAACGGTCAGGACAACAGCATTCATCAGGTTCTTAGCTGCCTGGATTAGGGATGTTGCACTGTCCAGCTATGGAAATATAAAGCAGTGTACAAGCAGTTAAACATCAGGGGAACACATGCACAATGTTCTTGTGGTAATTCATTCAGACCTGATACAGTAATGTATGCAGACAGAGAAATGAATTAGTTATTTTAAATTCTATACACACTCCCCATGACATGTTTTGAACATACAGCACTCTCACAATTAAAATCCACTGGGGTCCTGGATTTCGATCTCTCTGTTTTGTTTAGCTGCTATTTTAAATCTATAACGCAAGTCTCCCTGGAGAAATGAAATCGGGTGATTTAATGACCTCTATTTCCAATTTACCAAATAAATAAATAAATAAATAAACAAGAAAACAACAACAACCTTGGGCTCAATTCTCTGAAAAACCCATGGATGTGAAAATAATAAATGATAATTGATTCCTAACAGGAAACAAAATATATTAACTAAATAATACTAACCATTTTGCATTAGATGTAAAAACCTATGAACTGCTTCCAAAGCATGAGTAAGATCTTAGAAGATGGAGATGTTTGACCTAAGACCAGGTCTGGCTTCTTGGTATTTCTATTAATTCTCTACACAAATGTCTCTGTATAATTTTGATTTAATGAAACTTTGAGGATTGAGGTCGCACTGCTACATAGCCACTTTTGCAAGCACAGCAAACACATTACAAAAAAACCAAATAGATTAGACAAATAAATTAGACAAGATACAGACATAAAACAAAGTCTGATACAGCCACCAACACTGCTTATGGTGGACAATGGTGCTTGCCCTGACGAAGAGGATTTCTGAAAGGATTTTGCCAAAAGCTATATTTTGCAATTATTAAATTGAAGGTAAAAGGAGCAGAAACTATTATCAGTCAAATAGATGAGAATTCAAGCAATATAACCTTGGGCAGTGTTCACAGAGAAGAGTAAAATCTTTCTCGGAAACACATTGGTTTTCAAAAGGATTGCTATGAAAACAGCAGAGAAATACCACTCCTGTGTATCCATCAGGACACACCAGCTGACATATCCTAAATGTTGACATCAAAAGCAATACATTGGTTGTGAGCATTTCATGCATTGTAATTGTCCATATATTCTGATTCTAGCCCTAATATATACATCACATATTCTCAGCATTTCCAAGGCTATTCTGTTGACTGCTCATGAAATAACTACTGCATGAAAAATTAGAAACTACAAAGCAAACATTTTTTGTCAGTGGGCCTTACTTTAAATAGAAAATATTAACATATTTTTAAATGTTGTACTCATATGTGTTAGCATACTTTACTACACCTGGCTGTGCTTTTACAATGGTATATCAAATTACATTCTTACTGTATAAAAGTGAGGAAGATTTTGAAACTCCAAGGGCCTGATTTTAATGATGGGGCAATCGATGACTTTTTGCCCCTGATGATGATGAAAAAACTCACATAGGAGCAAACTGCTATTGCCTTGTAATGCGAATTAGGTGACATGCCTTGCTGCTTACTTTTCCTTCTGCATTATCAGCATATCTTTCAGGGTGTGGCCTCATTTGCATTTTAGCTTTGAGCAATTGCGCATACTGGGGTGACTGCCTCTCAAAATGAGGGTTTATTTGAAACGCATGCACTATTACAGAAAGGAAACAGCACCTGGTAAAGGAGCGAGGGCGTGAGTGAGAGAGCAAACACACTTTTTTCAAACAATTTTCTATGTTATATATAGTTCTTATATTTTAAAATAAACATTAAATAATATAGCTGTGCAAAGTGTGATGTGGAACATGCCCACGTTATGTTCAGAGCTGCTCTAAAAAATATTAATTTATGCCTGTACACTGTCACTTGGGAGATGTCTTAAAAGCTGTATTGAAAAGACGTGATTTCTACCTAAACTTTAGTGATACCGTAACAAGTTCATCCTTTCAGATTATTTATTAGATTAGAAAATAACTGCATTTATAATGATGTATGGAGTACACAAAGATACACATGTATTGCTCCCTCATCTGTCATGCAGACAGCAATGTACAAAGTGCAGCTGTCAAATGCAGGGAGCCTGGTTAGACGTTACTGGTGTATTGTAAAACTATCGTAAACAAAAATATCCAGGATTGTTTTTTAAATCTAAAATCTCCACTCGAATGATGTATTGGATCAGCATATACCTCAACTTTATTAATTTCCTCTCGGTGCATTTGATCAACTATTGTAAGACCTAACTTAAAGTCCAGCATGCTATGTCAAAAACAATGTTATAAGTACCTCCAAATGAGTGCAAACATCTAATATGACTAATTCTGAATAGAATTGTGGCAGAGCGAGATCTCTGCCTTCAAATATTGTGGTGTTTTTGTGTGTTTTGGTAGTGGTTGGCAGGGATGGGGTTAATTCCGGTCCCTACCAAAAACATGTGAGAATGTGGCTGCTCCTTAATTGAACTTTTAACCACTGGGAGTACCCACATCCGACCAAGGAGAGCTCAAGAGGTTTTATTAGAAGAGACTACCATGGAGCTGAACCTTGGCAGGGGGGAGGGGGAGGGGGAGGGGGAGGGGGGGGGGGGGGGGGGGGGGGGGGGGGGGGGGGGGGGGAGAGGGGGGGGGGGGTGATCCACTTCTAAACAATAAAGGTTAGCTTAGACCTGCAATAGTTTAGTTAGTACTTTTGGAAGGACAGGGCTCGCAATATTTTGGTAATGGTACTTGCCCTTCGGGCAGTCCATTGTCGACATTTGATTGTCCAAAGAAACGTCAAGTTGCCCATAGTTGACCTATGGACTGTGATTTGTACAAAGTACACTGTACTCAATATAGGTACAGTATCTCAGGATATCTCACACCAAGGAAATGCATGTACATGAATTAGGGAGTGGTTAACATGTAGAAAAAAGAAAGTAATGATTAGAGGAGAAACGTCAAAATGGAGTGAGGTAACCAATGGAGTACCACAGGGATCAGTATTAAGTCCTCTGATCTTCTTAATCTACATTAATGACTTAATTTCTAGTATAGTAAGCAAACTTGTTAAATTTGCAGACGACACAAAAATAGGAGTAGTAGCAAACACTGTTGCAGCAGCAAAAGTCATTCAAAATGATCTAGACAGCACAACTGGGCAGACACATGGCAAATGACATCTAATAGAGAAAAGTGTAAGGTACTACATGCAAGCAATAAAAATGTGCATTATAAATATCAAATGGGAGAAACTGAAATTGAAGGAATCTATGAAAAAGGCCTGGGAGTTTTTGTTGACTCAGAAATGTCTTCATCTAGGCAATGTGGGGAAGCTATAAAAAAGGCCAACAAGATGCTCGGATATATTGTGAAAAGTGTTGAATTTAAATCAAGGGAAATAATGTTACAATGCATTAGTAAGACCTCAACTAGAATACTGTGTTCAGTTCTGGTCACCCCACTACATAAAGGATATTGCTGTTCTAAAAAGAGTGCAATGAAGAGCAACCAGAATTATTCCAGGTGTAAAAGGCATGTCATATGCAGACTGGTTAAAAGAATTGATTCTATTCAGTCTTGAACAAAGAAGACTACGTGGCGATCTGATTCAAGCATTCTAAATTCTAAAAGGTATTGACAATGTCGACCCAAGGGACTTTTTCGACCTGAAAAAAGAAACAAGGACCAGGGGTCACTAATGGAGATTAGACAAAGGGGCATTCAGAACAGAAAATAGGAGGCACTTTTTTACACAGAGAATCATGAGGGTCTGGAACCAACTCCCCAGTAATGTTGTTGAAGCTGACACCCTGGGATCCTTCAAGAAGCTGCTTGATGAGATTAAACAAACTACTAACGTGACATACCTGACTAGATACGATTGCTTGAGTTGTCAGGGGTGTTGGCAAAGGGCAATCCTCGCGGGATTTGGTCACAAGCAATGTGTACATCTACCCAGAAATCACTCAAGCATTACCAATGAAACACACTGATCCCTCTAAACGCATTTTACCAGGATGATCTGTGAGCGGAATCTCGATTGGGAAATCGCTATTTGATTAAAGCACAGAACATTATCTTGTTATAGAGTAAAAAAAAATCGAATTGCCCGTCGGGCAAGCAGTCAAAAAAACATGTTGTCCGACAGATTTTTTTGGTTGTTTATAAATGCCCATAACACCTTTTTTTATTTTTTTTTATCTAACAATATGAAAGTTTAACCTTTTCAGTTTTCACCTTCATATTTACAGTATATTGTAGCCTATCACATCTGATAGGGCTGCGACTCATAATTTATTGTAGTGAAAACACTGTCTTTCACAAACATAGATTTATATTGTATAAATCACTTTATTTAGTATACATAAATAATATGTTGTATTTTCTGGTTGTGCTCCAATGAGGTAATTTGTATTTTAAACCAGGCAGATGTCTTAAAGTAGGGTACCACTTGCTTTTGGACTAAGGCCTTGTGTAAATCATGATTTCATGGGCTGTGGGAAAATTGTGAAATTAGCCCATTATCAATAGCAATTGTTACAATATTCTTAAGAAATACAAAAATACATTATTTCATAATTATTTGGATTTCATACAAAAAAAAAACACATTACTATACTGTGAACTATAGTGCTGCATGCTATTGTAAAGTGCTTGAGTAACTTTGACGTTGATTTTGATGATGTCAGTGCATTTATCTCTACATTTTATGTTTAAAAAATAATAAAAAATAGTTCCGTGCACTTTCCGCGAAATACAATACTTTACCCTGTGACACTGTCGTGCATTTTAAAGAAAATCTCTGATTTCACAGGGCCTTATTTTGGAAACACATTTAGGATATTTTTTTTACAGTTACTTAATTTAATAAAAAAATGTGTTTACAATGTACCATTGATTTTTTACTACAGCTCTGCTAGTTTGTTTTTCCACTATACCCAGGCTTCATTAACTTTAGTTCCCTTTTAAGTCAAAGACGACCAATAACCATTCTTTTGGGATATGCCTGCCACAGGTCAGGTATTTACTGAGCATTTTATGTCAAAGCTACCGATAGGCCCCTCCATGGAGTGATGTCCTCGGTCACATCTGGGAGTGGTTCGGCAGAGCAGACGTAGATCTCTTCACCTCGCAGGAGTCTATGCACTGCCCTCTTTGGTTCTTGTTGAGAAACCTTGACAGTCCCTTAGGAGTCGACACCCTGGCCCACGAGTGGTCGGCTTGTCTCCTATATGCCTTCCCTCCGATACCACTGCTCCCCGCCTTCCTAGAGAAGGTCAGGGTAGAGAAAGCTACAGTGCTTCTGGTAGCTCATTGGTGGCCCCGAAGGACCTGGTTTTCGACCCTGGTGCAACTCATGCATGGCCAGCCGAGGCAGATCACCCTGCGGGCGGATCTCCTCTCTCAGGCCCAGGGCGATCTGTGGCACCCGGACCCCCAGCTGATGCAGCTATGGGTCTAGCCCCTGAAAGGGAATGCCTGTCAGCTCTAGGTCATCGACAGTTATTGCCACTATTCAGAGCGCGAGAACTCCCTCTACCAGGTCACAGTATGCGTATAAGTGGCAGTTATTTCAGGACTGGTGTCTGGCCTAGGGCCAGGACCCAGTTACCTGCCCCATGGCAGTTATCTTACGGTTTCTCCAGAAACTATTAGATGACGGTAGATCCACTTCCACATTGAAGGTGTACCTAGCAGCCATATCTGTTTGTCACACAAGCATAGATGGGTTATCGCCTTACAAACGCCCCATTTGAGCCACTCCACACTCTGGATCTGAAGCTCATGTCTTTAAATACTGCATTTTTGCTGGCTATTGCTTGGGCAAAATGTGTGGGCGAGCTGCATTCACTTTCAATACACCCTTCTTGCACTCACTGGTCTAAAGTCTCCATGCGACCAAACTGCATTTTTGCTGAAAGTAATATCCCTGTTCCACATGAACCAATCTGTGGAGTTGATGGCATTCCATTCTCCTCCCTTATCTTCTCTGGAGGAACAACGGTTGCACATGCTCTGCCCGGTTTGGGCATTGAGGTGCTATATTGACTATACAAGGGGTGTCAGACACACTGAACAGTTGTTTGTGTGCTATGGTTCTAGGATTCTGGGTCAGGCATTGTCTAAACAGCGCCTGTCCCTTTGGATAGTGAATGCCATTGCTCTGGCTTATGAATCTTCTGGCCTTTCCCCTCCGGGGCAATTGAAGGCACATTCTACCAGGGGTATGGCGACATTCTGGGCCCTCTTTTGAGGTGTCCCAGTGTCTGAAATATATGCTGCGGCTAGCTGGGCTACACCATACTTTCATAAGGTTCTACAGACTCAATGTGCTGGATTCCTCTGCTCCACTTTTTGGAGTTTCAGTCTTGGATTCTATTACACCAGTGGAAGAGACCACTTAGTGGTAGTCTGGATTAGACTGCTGTACTCTTTGAGAACACTCTCCAGCATTACCCATGTGGTAAGAGTATCCAGGTACGGTATTGAACTGTTAAAGACCCCCTGTTCATAGAACAGTTTTAGGACATATGTCTTTCGAACCAGACACTGAGGTGCTGTTCCGTGTATTTTTTACATATAGACCGATCCTGTCCTACTGCCGCATGGTCTCCCTTGCAACTGCGTTGGTACACAGTACCCGTTTATTGATGGCTATTTTCGAATTGAAAGAGAACGTCAGGTTGCGGATGCAGCCCCGGTTCTCTGAAAGAGAAAATAGCCATCAAGCAGCGAGGTCGCTTCAGTAGCCCTTATGGCCTGAAGCAAAACATGATGACATTCACATGCCTTTCTGCAAAACAAACATACCCACCAGAGATGTCATTTTTGCCACACTTTATTACTTTTGGTTGAAAAAAAGATCCTCTTATGCTAGCACACATTTCCTTTCCAACCCATAAGAGAGAATAGTAGGCAATGGAGTGTCAGCAAGCTCAGTTTCTTTTTCTCAGTGTACAGCTATTCAACTTGTGAACATAACATTATTTAGCAGGTTTCATTCGACTTTATGAATCAAAATTAGTTAATTCTGTAGGGTGATGCAAAACCTTTTGTCACAGCTGTATATGCTTAAAACTTTCCTTGGGCCTATCAAGTTCCTTTCTGATGCAATATCAGTGTACATCATAGGCAAAGTGTGTGTGTGTGTGTGTGTGTGTGTGTGTGTGTGTGTGTGTGTGTGTGTGTGTGTGTGTGTGTGTGTCTAAAATCAGTTTCTCAAACAGTAGACTGTACCATACAAAAAAAGCTTCTTTCAAACCAAAAGTAAATAAATACAGCCAGTCATGCAGTAATACTCAGTTTCACTGCAAAGTTGGATTAGAAAACGTGACATATTTCTTGTAATTTCTTTGTAGTTTCTAAAATACAATCTATTGAACTAATTAGGCCTACAGAATGAAATTTTTTTAATAGAAATAGTAAACATGTACAATACATGTTGGAGGAAAGTATAATATATAATTTACCTTAAAATGACTTGAGCTACTTCACACGGCAGATGAGCTGCTATGAAAACAAATATGTAAAGCTAAGTGCTAACTGACTTCTGCGCACGGACAGTGATCAGTATAGGAATGGAAAATGGTGGGGGTTAGACTAAGAGAAAAATAATAATGTTTTACCTCTTTGTAAATTCATTAGCCAATTAAGTTACAGATTATGATCGTCTTACCAGCCACAAAAAAACGATTATTATGAAATTTTGAACCGGTGTTCAAATTCTACAGTTCCTACATAAGAACATAAGAACATAAGAAAGTTTACAAACGAGAGGAGGCCATTCGGCCCATCTTGCTTGTTTGGTTGTTAGTAGCTTATTGTTCCCAAAATCTCATCAAGCAGCTTCTTGAAGGATCCCAGGGTGTCAGCTTCAACAACATTACTGGGGAGTTGATTCCAGACCCTCACAATTCTCTGTGTAAAAAAGTGCCTCCTATTTTCTGTTCTGAATGCCCCTTTGTCTAAACTCCATTTGTGACCCCTGGTCCTTGTTTCTTTTTTCAGGCTGAAAAAGTCCCTTGGGTCGACATTGTCAATACCTTTTAGAATTTTGAATGCTTGAATTAGGTCGCCACGTAGTCTTCTTTGTTCAAGACTGAACAGATTCAATTCTTTTAGCCTGTCTGCATATGACATGCCTTTTAAGCCCGGAATAATTCTGGTCGCTCTTCTTTGCACTCTTTCTAGAGCAGCAATATCTTTTTTATAGCGAGGTGACCAGAACTGCACACAATATTCAAGATGAGGTCTTACTAGTGCATTGTACAGTTTTAACATTACTTCCCTTGATTTAAATTCAACACTTTTCACAATGTATCCGAGCATCTTGTTAGCCTTTTTTATAGCTTCCTCACATTGTCTAGATGAAGACATTTCTGAGTCAACAAAAACTCCTAGGTCTTTTTCATAGATTCCTTCTCCAATTTCAATATCTCCCATATGATATTTATAATGTACATTTTTATTTCCTGCGTGCAGTACCTTACACTTTTCTCTATTAAATGTCATTTGCCATGTGTCTGCCCAGTTCTGAATCTTGTCTAGATCATTTTGAATGACCTTTGCTGCTGCAACAGTGTTTGCCACTCCTCCTACTTTTGTGTCATCTGCAAATTTAACAAGTTTACTTACTATACCAGAATCTAAATCATTAATGTAGATTAGGAATAGCAGAGGACCTAATACTGATCCCTGTGGTACACCGCTGGTTAACACACTCCATTCTGAGGTTTTTCCTCTAATCAGTACTTTCTGTTTTCTACATGTTAACCACTCCCTAATTCATGCACATGTGTTTCCTTGAATCCCAACTGCATTCAGTTTGAGAATTAATCTTCTGTGCGGGACTTTGTCAAAAGCTTTCTGGAAATCTAAATAAACCATGTCATATGCTTTGCAATTATCCATTATCGATGTTGCATCCCCCAAAAAATCAAGCAAGTTAGTTAGACATGATCTCCCTTTCCTAAAACCATGTTGACTGTCTCCCAGGACCCTGTTACCATATAGTAATACATAGTAATACAGTAATACCATATATGTTTGTGTACAGCATAGGATAGGAGGCTGTATGGTCTAGTGGTTAAAAAAAGGGCTTCAAATCCCAGCTCACTCACTGTGTGACCTTGAGCAAGTCACTTAACCTCCTTGTGCACCGTTTCTCGGATGAGACGTTGTTGTCACTCAGCAGCTGATGCACAGTTCACACACCCTAGTTTCTGTAAGTTGCCTTGGATAAAGGAATCTTCTTAATAAACAAATAATAATGATAGAGTAAACCAGTCAAAGGTGCCTATTTTCACTTTCACTATGGTGAGTAATTACATATTGAAAATATAGGGCCTGCTTCTGATGTTTTTTTATGCATGCTTTTGGGGGGTGGGAGCACTGTATACATTTGCTGTAATTGATGAAACCTTAGCTACACATTACATTTTCACTTGTATCATGGATAACTAAGCAGTTTTATTTCTTTATAAAATGAATTTAAATACAAAGGAATAGAGAATGGGATCTAGAAATTATCCAAAAGCAATAATACGTTATTGCTATTCTTTAAAGGATGCTTTCTTCTCATATGTCATACGAGATTTCACTGTCTGATCCCATTCAGATCATCTGCTGAAGCCTATATGGATAGAGATAGAGGGAATTGGACCAGAATTTAAATTACATTTAGATAACTGTAGGAACTAAATTATTTAGCCTAGAACAAAGAAAAAGTAACTTAATAATTAACTCTGACAAATATTTTAAGTGCAAAACAGAAACCAGGACCAGTGAACACAGGTGAAAATGTAATAAACATACTTGGGACAGAGGGTAGGAGACAGAGAATGGAGTTACCTATGGAATAGGGTACCTAGCCATGTTATTGATATTTATCATTGGGATCATTTAAGACCCCCTTGAAAGTTTTTAACCAGCTACTAGCAATTGGATTAGCACTGACAGGCCTAATGGTCTGCTTCCATTGGTATAATTTATTATGTTCTTATGTAAATGCAAAGCAGTAGAAAAACAGAAGAAACATGGGCAACATAAAAGGCTAAAAGTATAACAGTAGCAGTACAGTTTATCTAGGAGTAAAATCATAATCAAGTAATACATGGTTGTAAACTGTTAAACTAGATCTGGCAAGACAAGAGTCAAAATACAATTTGATAAATCGGGGTATACAACAACAAAAACCTAGCAGAATATATGATAGAACTGTAGCATATATGACAAAAGGAATGTAGGGACAACTCACCCATTTTAGAGTACACATAAATAAAATGTTCAGGGACTCGCCAGTTAACAAAATAACAAATACAGAGTACCAGAAAAGAAGACCTCTGTTGCTATATTTATTATTAAAGTACATTGTTAATAACAGGGTCCACAGGTGACACGGAAAGGCTATTACAAATGCATATAACTGTTAGCTGTGAACAATGTAAATCTATACTTTCTTAGTCATTACATGAACAGATTATGTTCAGTCAGGTGGCGGTCAACTCTTTGGCTCATTTTACCTTTTATTTTATTCCGTTAAAATGACACGTGTGACCTAACTGGTGTTCAATGCCCAGCCCTCTGGTTATCAACCAACTGCTAAGCCTGCTGAGCTTTCAGGTAGCCTGGCTTTCCTTAATGACCCCCAATCAATCTGCTTCTCTAACAGTGCCAGTACACAGCTGGAATGTGGAAAATTTAACAAATAATTTCAGTTTCTCTAAAACAATTATACATGCATACATTATGTTTTTTAAAGGCCTTAAACAGTGTTTACTATAAAATGTTACTTTTTACTCTTTTTAGTCTTTTTTCTTCTTGTTTTTAAAACAAGTTAACCGTTACTTAAAGTGTTAAACGTCTTAAAATATATGACTTAATTCCCATTTTCTGTTGATGGTCATGCAAATTATTGAAATGAACACAGTTAGGGGGCTTCAGCACAACACGTTTGAAAACCGCTGTAACACAAGGATCCAGGAGTGCTTTACAGAGATGCTACATCAGTAACTTACCCCAGATACAATCAGTTCCCCTCCCAGGTTTTGGACCTCAGCCTTGACTTTGCTGCAGATGTTCAGCTGATGGCAGTAGAGAGCAATGCGCTGCAGATAAGCCAGCAGGTCCTGTTTGCAGGCAGAATCAGGGCACTAAAAAAAAAAGAAAGAAAATGGTTTCCTAATTGTTTTAGGATAGTTGTCTTGCTGTATAAAAACAAAGATAATAGAATCCTCTCACAGAATGTCTCCAGCAGCTGGAATACATATAAAGTTGAAGAAGCCAAGGTATAAGCAACCCATTTTCTACACTGCTAGCTTGTGCAGCCTTCTTTGTCCATGGGATGGATTACTTTATCATTTTAAGAGGTTGAATCAACATATTTGACATATCCATGTGTTTCAATGCAGTCTTGGATGTGCAGTATTGAAAAGATCCTGATTAAAACATAAGAAAACAAGTCAATTGTGCTAATTAGTCCATATTTAGAGCTAGAGTGAGAGAGTGTATAAATGATTCTGTTTGTAGTGTTGCATTTTCAGCAGCACATGTTGAAGTATTCTCAAAGTATGTTGAGGAGAAATTAACTATTTTAATTGTCTGAATCCTTTAGGAGGAAATACAGCTCCAAAAAAGGGAATCAAACCCTAGAGGCAAAATACAATAATAGTCCAGTAAAAGCGGTAATATACTTTCAACTAATAAGTACTTTCAACTAAATAATAATACATTTTAAAACCCTTGAATATTATTATTATTATTATTATTATTATTATTATTATTATTATTATTATTATTATTATTATTATTATTATTATACATGGCAAACTTATAGAATGTTTGCTTTCCAACACAAATTATTTAAACCTTATTTAAACCTTCAGCAGATAAATCAAATTCCACATTGAAATAATTTTACATAGGGCAGGGTGAAAATGGTATAGTGGGGACTGCACTGGCATTGCTAATAGAGCCTATTATATTAGCAACTAAAATGTGATCAGTACAAAAAATCTGAATAATTTATTGACTCATTTAATTATTCATCAAATTTGGGCTGTGGTTCAAAGCAACAACTGACATATTGCTGCAGCGGGCTTCGGAGGCTAAAGCCTTAGGATATAATTGCCAGTGTGCTAGTTTTCAGTGTTGTCAGGGACCTTGATTATATAGGACCATTTAATATAATCCCCTAGGAGACAGCAGTGGCAGGATGCAGACTGTCAGCTTACATCTTTTATGATCTAAAGCAACTGTGTATTTATTTAATTCATAAAGCAGGGGATCGGGGAATCGTCTTGCATTTAATTCTGAGCCCCCTCAGGTATCAGAATTAAACAGAAGTTATCTAAATCAGAGTGGCTTGGATCTGATTTTACATATCACTCTACTCAGTTTTGTTTTTCAGTGTATTGCAAAGGGAATATTTTTGTTTAGGAGAGAGCCATCCATCTGATACCTGGGTGTAAGGTAAAATGTTTTGTTTCACACTATATCAGAATTATTTTATTTTTATTAAAATCATTCGTTGTTGCCAAGCAGTAACCAGTGGAACTTGTTCTTCACGAAAATCAAAATGAACTATTACTAAAGATGGTTTCTTTTCCTCTGTCTCTCCAGTGCAGTGGGTGTGGAGATGACATATAGATCGTATATTAATGCACGCTGTGCACGTTGTAAAAAAGCTTTCTGTAGGTGAGCTTGAATTTGATGATTTAGTGAGTATTTATTACAGTCAGCACTCCCATATCCGACCCTATAAAACGTTGACTCTGACAGTTTAAAGCGCGTGACGCATATCTGATTGTTTCACTTTGGCCTGTTCCAACCCTAGTATCTTTTTTGTATTCTCTGAAAAATGGACAATATCAAAAATACTGAAAGGACTGTTTTAAAATAAGTAGGCTTCCATTTAGATGTACTGTATTGTATAGACTGTACTGTTGGTACAGTACTATATTTTTAACAGAAGTAGTATTTTAATTCAGAACAATATGATTCTTAAAATATCATTTGCCAAAACTAAAGAGAAGACATGTTAACTACAAGGCAGTACATACTTTTAAATCCGGTACATATTGTAGAGGTATGTAAAATTTACCATTAACGACCCAACAACAAAATTAAATCTAAATGTTATCCATGCACAGAACTGCGTAAAACTAAAAAAAAAAAACAGTTTATAGAATTAAAACAGTATCCAAAGTCAGTATTCAAAATTGCAGAATATAATGCTCGATAAGGCCCTAATGTCACAGTTCACTTACAAATGAAAATGCGCAAAAGTAACAAAAGATCACAGATGAAAAAAAAATACATCACAGTATCTAAAACTGTTTAATGATTAACTGTTACATTATCGTAGCTTGTCTCGTTCGCTTTATTTTGGATGCATTTTCATCAGGTGAAACTGGAGAAAGCGCTGTGTAACTACTCAGACAGACTGATTTGGCATTTGAAAGAATTTTTTAAAAAATCACAGGCTGTGACAGATATTCAAATAGCATTGAAGAGATGGGCTTTGTATCAGAAAATTTCAGAAAAATACGGAGCTATACCTCGAAAGTCTTTGGTGTGTACCGTTAAGTGAAGAATTTGTATATATTGCAAATTCACTATGAAATTATATATATATATATATATATATATATATATATATATATATATATATATATATATATATATATAGATAGATAGATAGATAGATAGATAGATAGATAGATAGATAGATATAAACTGGGATTGATTTTATTCATAATACAAGGGCAGTAAAACTGTATTAAGTAGATGTATCCTATCTGTCTATCTATAGATCGATCGATAAAGCGATTGATGTTCTTTTAATGCACTCTCAAATGATTAACTGTAAAAGACAACTGAAGGCGATTTATAAGTCAAGTACCATCAAATTTAGAAATCTTGGACGCTCAATTCTACAACTGCTCAAATAATTAAAAAAAAAAACTGATATACAAACATTTATATAATTGGCTGTATATTTAAGTGACTAATCATTAGAATTAACTACTGTAAGAAAATATATATATTTTTTTTTTTTTTTTTTTTTACAGGAGTATTCTAGTTTTTCTCCTGAAGGAAATGTCAAATCCATACTTTCTACACACCCCTTCAGGACCGGAGCAAGTTATTCTCCAAGGTTTTAATTACAAAGATTATCTTTGCTTACAAATTAAACAATCTGTTAGCCTCCATGTATAAACACAGGATGTGGCACTAAAACTGTAGATATAGTACTCCACCCAAATCCCCTGCAATCAGTTTGAGAAGCTGAATTTCCATTGGTGGTACTGCTATTATATTTGTATGTGCCTCGAATAAAAGGTAATCAAGCAAGGAGAGAAAAACAAATCATGGAGAATGTAGTTCCAATGCAAGCAGTGGTATTGTCTTCATGAACTATTGATCCTAGCAGGGGACCCTACTGAGCATTTACTTGTAAATGCTACCTTAGAGAACTATGCTCAATAATGATCGAACAGCAGAGAGATGTAGTGTCCTTCGAATACAAACTGCCTGAAATGGAGACGGATTACATGATGTGTAGCTGGTTGGAGTCTAAATATTACAGAAGTTAGCTCTGCTGGATGTAAGGTTTAACTCTTATGTTGCATGACCCGAGATCTAAACGGCAAAACCGGTCAAAATGAATGCGCCAACACTGAACCTGATTCGGATATTTGAAGGTTATTTCAGCTGACCCTATAGGAAGCATGCCAGTAATAATGTATTACAGAAAAATACAATACGTCTGAACAAATTAGGAACACATAGTTCAAGAGAATTAAATTTCAGCTTTAAGTGGAAACTACATTTCTTATAATATTTTAGAAATGTGTATTCTGATCATGACTACAGCTAAACATTACATATGGGAGCCAAGACCTGCAACTATTGTATTTTATTTTATTTGCATTTAACTTATATATTTGAAAAGGAGTCAAAACACCAGTTAATTTTGCAAAGCTAGAACCAAACAACAAAGTGATATAATTCAAGGTCCCTTCACAATTCTTAAGTTGTTTATTTCCAATTTTGTAACCATAACATGACAGATGTTTTTGTTAAGAAACAGTGTTTATTACAGTTTTTCTTCATACTCTAGGAGCAACTGTATCTCTCATAAGTAATGTGTGTAATTCAGTTTTCTTAATAAAATCATGAATCTCATAACAGCATCCTTGCCCTAGCAGGAGCTCAGGTTCAGCTCAGAAAACAGACTGCATTGATAACGAAATTCATGTTGTTTCCCCTGTGGTTTATTTTCAATGGGCTGTGCTGATTGATTAGGCTTTTAAATCCTGCTGTCAGCAGGTTTGGAAAGTACTTTACAAATTATAAATGCACACCTTGTTCAAATTAAATGATATTAAACACAGCCCCATTTGATCTTAACCATATGATGTGTTCCATCTGGATAACGGAATGGTAAGTTTAGACTGGCAAATGTCAGATAATTCTACATAATGCAAAAACATTGCAGTGTGCCAGGGTTGTGATGTCAAGATGTAACCTTGGTAATACCTGATCAGCAACAGCGCGAGCGAGTTTGTCCATCCTGGAGCCAGCTTCTGCAATCTTCTTGGCTGCATTAATTACATCAGATGAGTTCTTCAACGGACCCTTGCCTCTGCAACAGTCCAAAGGAAATTAGTGTAATGCATCAGTAAACTAGGAAACATTTCTTTAACCCTTTTGGAAACCTTAGCAGATGTATTTAGTTGAACCTGAGGCGATTAGCCAATAGATATGTTAGGGCGATCGGAGACAACCACATATACAAGCCTAAGAGCAGGTATAAAAATGGAGGGCAGCTGGGTTTTAGGGTATTGATAATAACGCTGCTGTTGTTGGCTGACAAAAAATGAGGGAAATTATACCATGAGGGAAGTGACGTAGCTTTGGGAATGTGACGTAACATTGGGGCTGTCTCTCCTCTCACACTATGCTCAACACTATGATGTTTCAGAAATAAAGCCATGGCCAAAGTGTTCACTCACTCTATAGAATTAACTCATTTTGATTTATAAAGTGAAGTGAAACCTGCTGAATAATGTTACGTATTGAATTGCATTCTGTTTTGTAGTTTTCCATGTACTTTATGAAAAAGTGACAAATTAAAAAATGTGACATTTAGAAATCTATCATAAAATACTGTACTACTATTATGGCTTCCAGTAGACTTTTGTGGTATTATTTTGTAGTTTATTTTATTATATGGTGTTAAAAAAAGATCTAAATTATGTTCATATAGTTTCTGTTTTTAAATTATGTCTCTATTCTAAAAATAAAGTGATGCTAACCTTTTGACCAGAGTTGTACAAACTATCAGAAAGTGATGCTAACAATACAATATTAAATAAACTTAACTTCCAGTCAAAATAGTAATTTAGCCTTTACCTTCAACTGGGAACGCCCTTTCAGAACCTGCCCAGAGGTCCATTTCAACCCAAGCAAATTCACTGAAATATAGCCTCCCCTAAGCTTATATAATTTAGCATTTCATTTGGCTCTGAACATATGCAGTCTTAATCCTATAGAATTCCATACTGTAACATCTGGTTTTGGTTTACATCCATTTCACATTAGCTGACACAGCTCTCTCACATATAATTAACCTCTACAATAGAAACGTTTCCTCCGCTCAGCATTGGCCACCTCCAAACCCATTTAAAAGGAAACTCTCAAACACCCTAAAACCAGGCTAAAATTGGACTCCTTTCAAACTCGTATCTATACACAGAATCCAATATTACTTGTTTATTTTAAACCTTACAATGACAATAAACGCTGCCATTAACTATGAGCGCATAGATCAGTTTTGGCTTACGTTCTAGTGCAAGGAATCAGGTAGGAAGTTGTTTGTCAAATATTGATTACCTTAGGAGCAGAAAGGACTATGGTGAAAACAATCGCTGCAGGGTGGGTTGCAAAAAAAAAGTGAGATGCAGACAATGAAAACAAAGGTAACACTGGAAAAGCATGCTAACCCAACAAGTCCAATAAATAAAGTTTCAATAAACAGCGTTTATTGAGCGACACAAGCCCGATGTACAAACACACCGCCTTACACCAAGGGCAACACTGAAGCAATGACAAAAATAATACAATACACAAACTGTGACAATCTATGACAACAATGTCATCACCATCAACCCCAAACCAACAATAATAATAACACAAACAATACTTAAATCTAGAAATGTATAGGATAAACTATGTATTCTCCATTAAATTACATTTTATTAATCTAAAACTTTCTCATCTAGATCTCAGTGATGTTAAGAAAATGGTAAATATAAGTCAACCCTAGGGAAAAAGGAGCAGGCATGATATGGATGACAGTATTTAGATGAATGGTGATACAGAGGCAAGTCCACCAAACAACAAATTAAATAATGATGGATAAATATTATGATTTTTAGTTTGCATAAATCCATTAAGATCGGTTTATCTATTAAGATATCATATAAATTAGACCATCACATGAACTACAATATTATTTTATCGTGTCCTGTATGTTACTTTGCAAGTATCGTTCTTCCCCTAATTAAGATCCATCCATTTTTATTGTAGATGATATGACCTTTGTCATACAGCACAGTTATTGGTTGTTCAGCAGTTATTTTGAGCTTGCCTAGGGATTAAAATGTTTTCAACATTGTGTCTCATTGTATTGCTTGCAATCTGAAAGGTTCTTACCCTGTCTATAATTCATCTTTCAGTGCTGTAAATGTTAACTTGTCATGTACAGTGGTTCTTTCAGACTTCTAAGACTACCACAGTATGTCAGCTCATCCTTGTGATTAAACAACTAGCCCTACAAGATACAAGTTTAATGAATGGCACACAGTTTTAAAAAGTTTGGTTATTTGGCACTTTTTAAAGGCCACTATAAGTATAGCTATGCCATAATTAAAATGTAATCCTTAGGTAGGTTTCTACGCGTCTCTGAGCATATGACAGAAAAAAAGTATAGCTATATTAGTTGAGGGAATTCAAAGGTTACCAACTACCCTCACGAACAGAGCCTATAATAACAAAAGAGAGAAAAACAACTCCTAGAATTGTTAAACCATAATTTAAAAAATGTAATTTTACTCACAAATAGTAAGCACCTGTGCAAATTCAGGGAGGAATAGGTTATAATGGTCATGCACGTGGATCAGGAAAAGTGCAAATGATTCAACAAGAGTTTTTATACTTTATGTAGAAAATATTTTATAATTGGATACTGAGGTGTAAACAGTGTTAAGAAGCATTCAAAGCTGATAAATTGATATTTCATTTTGAAATACTGTTATTAAATATACAGTATAAACTATGTAAATATGCAATGCCCCCCCTCTCCCCCTTCCTCATAAAAAATGGCAGGTGTCCCGATTTTGCATTTTGAAAAGGTGGTCACCCTAAGTAACAGAATGATGCTTTAAAACACATATTAGCAACAGAAGGGGGGTCAAAGTTAATTTTGCCAATTGGAATCAACAGATCTGAATGGCTTTGCTGTATGGAAAGCATAGGCGGTGCGTATAACAGGCTTGGGGAGGCTAAACCTCCCCCAAAATAAATTGCTCAATTGTTCTTACCAACACAAAAAATATTTGTGCAAGAAGAAGATTGATTTTTTTTTTTTCCCGCAAGCGCGCAAAACACACATATTGCTTGTTTTTCTACTGTGCAACCGCCAGACTGCTAGGGCAGCTGGGACATCAAAATCAACACTGTAGCTCAGATACAGGATTTAGGTGCATTTCAATGTCATTGGAGGAGACAATGCTTGGTTTGTTTAACGTCAGTTCTTCCCGCCGATCTGAGCCCCCCATAACACTGCAGGAGGCAGCCGACGAAAACTACATTTATTCAAATTGTTGTTATCTGTACAAAACAGCTTGATCCGATTCTGATTTTACAGAACTCGTGGCACAATATTATAGTAGCATATGGTCTGTTTTAACGCACCACCATTTTGTGAGAATTTGGTAACTGCATGTGACACTACAGTCAGAATACTTCCTTCGACTGTTTGAACAAATGCCACCTTTCAGAACACTTTGTGGAGCCAGATTATGAATGTTACTGAAGTTTTTTCTTTTGATTTTTCCAGTCCTTCACTCCATTTTCAGTGAAAGTGGGGTCTTTTGAACTTCTGAAAAAGTGTCTGCAAGGAAAGCAGAAAACAGAATCTGCCTGCTTACTGCACTCTAAATATGAAAACATATTTTAATATTCTGATGAAAATGAATGTTTTTTCTTACCAAAGACAGTTTTCAGATACACAGGTAAACAAGGCTATGATGGTCCTGTTGCAGTATCACCAAGGTCCAAAAATAAGTTTTAGATTTCTAAATGAATGAAATGCAATGAAACTAAAAGATTTAGTTTCATTGCAATGTCATTTGAGGAGACGATGCTTGGCTCCATTCTTCCCACCGATCTGAGCCCCATATAGATATTGTTTACTGTAAGTGTGACGTTATTTATTTATTTATTTTGCAAATATACCTTATGGAATATGTTGAGAAGCTTAATAGTCAGTATTAATAATTGATTTAAATTGGTGTGAAGTGATGGAAATTGTGTTCAAAATTGGTGTAGGACTGCAGAACATGTTAACAGATTTAAAGGTTTTAAAAAACAGTGCTGCTGGTTATCCTTACTGTTTTTCTAATTTGCTTAAATGGGCATAACATGTTTTAAAGTACAAGCCAGTGCTGTGGTAAATTTAATTTATTTGGCCGGCTTATGTTGGGAAAAAAAAAAACAAAATGTCAAATATAATGTAGCACCCCTGAGTGGTTTCGAGGTCTGTTTTGTGCTGTAAATTATTATACAGTACAAGTTCTCAAAAAGAGGCAGGAGAATTAATCTAGTTTAGTTTGTGTCCGTCAGTGTGACTATTTATCAAACTTAACACAATAAATGAAAATTAGCGTTCAGACTCGCAGGTAACAGAGTAATAAAAAAATAATAATAATCCACGTCTTAATTATATGTGTGTGTGTGTGTGTGTGTGTGTGTGTGTGTGTTTGTGTGTGTGTGTATGTGTGTGTGTATCTTACTGTACATCGTTGGGTTCAAAAAATGCAATTCAGGGGGAAGTGTGGAATACAAGCCTCCCCAAACGAAAGAATTACGCGCCGCCTAAGATAGAAATTCACAGGATAAAACTTTTTACTTGAATCTTGAACTTGAATTGGGAGTTTAACCAATGGGAAAGTCAAAGATCTGCTGATTTTAGAGCTATCCAATAATTAGTGAGCATTGGCGGGACATAAATATGTTAGGGTTAGGGTGTAAGCATAGCTTATTATATAGACAGGTATTGAGAATTATATTGAGAACGTCAAAGTTATATTTCAAATTGCTTTTTACAAAAAAAAAAAATGTCATAAAACAACTGAGACATTGTAGTCGATTTGGCTATGACTCAATTTTCAAGAATTTTCTCAGAAAAAATTACGCCAGAAATACCTGAACTAATGAAGGCACCAGTTCTCCAAATAGAGGTAATTATGTAAAATGACTTTGCCTGATTTCTGACTACAGCAGCATGTTAAGCAAACACTTGTCAATAGCCACAGTATTCTGGGTACCTGTAACAAGATTCTGAACGGCTGAATCTCTTCAGTGCCTCAGGCTCTGCTAGATGCAGAAGTACAAAAAGGAAGCCAAGTACATAGCTATGTAGACAACCGATATTCTGTGAAAATGTGTTGCATTTACTAAAATAAAGATAATAATAAAAACGCTTTTAAAAACTATTTTTTGTTTTTTGATGTAACAAAACACAACTAATAACACGTCCTGACGACGATAATATAAAATGGGCATGGATTTTTAATCTTACCTGATTAATCAACTAATTAGCTGATTACGAATGTTTAATCGGTAAGTTTTGTACATTAGCTAACTGTTGCTTATATATATATATATATATATATATATATATATATATATATATATCATATATATATATATATATATATATCTGTGTGTGTGTGTGTGTGTATGTACAATCTAGATACGGCATCGTGAATTACAGAAAAATAATTCCATCTAGGGTTTATGTGACATCATAAACTACAAGACCAAATTATTTTCCCTTAACTCACTGAAGCCCATCTATTGTTTTTATAATACATGAATATTAGTATCTGTAATTAAAAACATACAATAAACAGGTATTAAGATTAAAATTGCAAGTGAATTTAATGAATAATAATAACGTAAATTAAGCCAATATTAAAGAATCTTAAATATAATTTTCTTTTTGATAATTCAGGAACAGTGAATTAAACTGGGTAGATAAAGAACTGCAAAAAATAACATATTTTTAAGGAAAAGGTGTTTCAATGGGGTATTCTTGGTTGGTGCTACTGTGGAGGATGATTGTAAATCTTCACACGTACAGATTTGTTAAAAGTGTCTAAAAACCACGAATTGTTGGTGTTGTTGAGGGAATGGAAACAAGACATTTTGTTTGAAAGTGGTCTCGGGGTGCACAGGAGTCAAATATGGGTCAAAGGTCAAGTATAATCTTCTAGACTATTTGCCATTTTGACGTCACGACTGCAGCATTATGCCTTATTTTTTCAAATGGCTCAGGATGCAAATATAGCCTTCATCCATGTATTATAGTATTCCTTGTCACTTTATTATTATTTTTTTATTTTTGATGAAAACACATGTTTTTTATACCATATGCTTCTTTCCAAACGGCACCTGTCAGACTCACAGTACCAGTGAAGGAAAATACACAAGTAGGATGTATGGAATTACTCAACCTGCAAGATTATTGCTATGCTGTATATTTACCTGGTAAAGTCTGTCATTTCCATCATGATCATACACATCTGTTTAGCCAGGACAATGATGTCATTGCCATTGTCATCCCACTTGGCCACTTCAGCATCCAGCTTGCACTTCTCCTGGCGGAAGCTCTCCACCTGCTCTGCAATTTTAGCTTTCTCTTCTTGAGGCAGTTGAGCCATAATAGCCTGTTATCATGAGAAAGAAAGCAAATGCTGTTAGAAGCAGAACACAGAATATGGTACAAAGCCCTCATTCCATTTCTAACATTCTCTTTTTCTAAAAAAAGGAAATGAGTTGGTAAATCGTTAATTGCGAGGGCTTCTTCCTCTTATCAGCTGTCCTATTTCAGGCTATTTAAAGCATGTCTAGAGCATTAAACATGTAGCGCTTTTGAATAGTGATAATATTTTTTTTTATAATAGAATCAACAATACTGTTAAACTTAAAGGGATTGGTGATTCTAGCTTATATGGTATCCCCATGCATTTTTATATACATTTCTAATAGAAGATACTATTTTTTATCCTGCAATTAAAATTCACCATAAAAAAGTTGCTGAATATTTAAGAAGCAGTATATAAAGTACACAGGATTAGATAAAAGCATAAATATTTTATTTTATGCTAAATACGTACTATTTTTTTTAAGACCATTTGGGGGCAATATGACCAGGGTTCATAGTCACTTTGTATAATACATCATAAATTATAGAAATAACGCAGAAATAATTGCAATAAATTAACCATAAATTATTGAAATTTACTTTTTATTCAATGGTGCATGTTGGATAAGGCAAACAAAAGCCAGCCTCACCAGTTTTTTTTACACTTTATAGTTATCATATTTATTTATTCAGGGTTTGTCAGAACTCCAATCAACCCATTTTAAGTCAAATAATATACATTTTCTGTATGGATAATTTACTTTTGAAAAGACTTATCAGCAAACAGTTGGATGAGACTTGGGGATATGAGGTGAGATGAAGGAGGGGATAGGCATGGGTTGAGGTAAATGGTTTTAAATATCTTTGGTCTTTTTATTGTGTTTATTTGGTTAAAATATATAACCAGTAAAAACTGGATGTAAAAGATCAGATTTGATTATTCTATTTTATTGTTTTACCTCACCTTTCAAACTGTTATGGAAGAGTAAAGAACTCCAATACCTACTGGGCCTTATGAAAAGCAAAAGAAGAAAACAAGTGCACACTTGTAATTTATATAACCAGAGAAAGACAGAAAAAAAGCCTCCTGGTAAACTGAGCTGATTGGTATGTCAGAAAAAACAGGTGCTAGGTAAGGCTTTTCAGAATTCACTTATCCACAAATCCCCTTTCCCTCTCACTGATAATAACAAGAGCAGGCCTCTGGTGCTTAATACTGCAGCAAATCCTTCCTGTACACTGCATGCCAATACCATGGCAGCTTTTCTACGTCTACAAGGATTACACTGTTTTCCTGTTTTTTTCCTTAGAAGAGCATCTTGAAATCACTTTAATTTGTTTCATAAAAATAAACAGGCCTGCTTTATGGAGATGGTTGGTCTATCACTATGAGAGCTGAATAATTTTATTTCACCTATTTATTTTAAATAAAAAGGTTTTTCAGGCATAAGGTCAGCCTATAATATTATATATATATATATATAGATAATATATATATATCTATATATATATATATATATAATTTTCGTTACCCGTATCTATATTAAAATCAACCCACCAACATGCAATAAAGGGGGAAAAAAAAACAATTTCTGGCAGAGATGGCTGGGTGTACTTTTGTTTGATTTGTTTGTTTTTATTTGTACTAAAATTTCAAAAGCCCCTTAAAGTATGCATTTCAGAATTCCCACATTTGAATGGAGTCTACTTGTTTTCTATGCTGGCTTTTTAGAGTTTCTGGAAATACTGAGTCAGATCAAAACAGCACTGTTGTTTATATCATTAAAAAATGGACTTTGTGAAAACTAGGATCTCTTTACAGTGTATGAGTGTGTGAATTATATTTTAGTTAAAGTAAGCAACATTCTAGGTTTTGGTTTATGTGATTGTGGCAGAGCAAAGCTCTGCCCATTTTTAAATTGGCAGGGATGGGGTTAACTTCCCCTGCCTGCCTGGGTTTATTATGTTCAGGTGGCTGGGGTTGATTAGTTGATTAGGTTGATTAACGATCAATCAGCGCCCAGCCACCTGATATAAAAGGAGGCCTCAGCTTCTCATTTGTGAGGAGGGAGCTGAGGAAGCAGGTTGGTGTTTGTTTTGTGGTTTTTGAATTTTCTAAATCCAGTGAAGGCATTGCCCAGCCTGGAAACTTTATTTTTGTGAGTTTTGTTTTTGCTTTATTTGTGTTTGAGTATCTGTTATTTTGCCCTTGTGCACTTTATTTTTGTTTATTTATAATAAAATTGTTATTTTTTTGAACTGCAGACTGTCTCTGGGCCTCTATCCACTCGCCAGCCTGCCACATTTGGTGTTAGAAGTGGGATAGTGCCACCTAGAGGCTCAGAGCAGTATTTATTTATTTTTTTTTTGAAAAAAAAAAATGGGAAAGAAGAGCAGACAGTGGAAAAGGCAGGACAAGCAGCAGCTGAAGAAATGTAAGCTGCTGCAGCCACCACTGGAGGACCTGGCCAGCCTCTTCCCCTGGTGTTCCTGGTGTGGGAAGGAGGACCATCGTTGGCGGTCCTGCCCAGACGTGCCACCGGCAAACTGGTGTGGCCGGTGTGAGGAGGACGGCCACAACTGGGCAGGATGCCCCTACAACCAGGCCCAGGAAGAGGTGCCGTGTTCACCCCGGGCATCAGGGGCCACCCCACTACCTCCAGCACCACCACCTTCACCACCGTCCCAGGAGATCTGGGACTGGTTGATGCACCCTGAGGCAGACCTCGTCCACGATCTCCCCATAGTTATCAACACGCTGTGGCGTCGAGATGGGGAGAGGTGGGAACAGTGGGAGGAACAACACCACCCGGCCTCCTTCCCAGAGGTTGCCCTCATGGTGGTTAATTACCTGGCGGTAGACATGGGAGATCCACCGGTCACTCCAATAAAGAGAGGTGAGCCGCCTTCCCGAGAGCCAGAGAGGGGTGAGCCGCCTTCCCGGGAGCCAGAGAGGGGCGAGGAGCTGCCGTCGCTCCCAGAGCCAGAGAGGGGCGAGGAGCTGCCGTCGCTCCCAGAGCCAGAGAGGGGGGAGGAGCTGCCGTCGTTCCCAGAGCCAGAGAGGGGCGAGGAGCTGCCGTCGCTCCCAGAGCCAGAGAGGGGTGAGGAGCTGCCGTCGTCTCCCAGAGCCAGAGAGGGGTGAGGAGCTGCCGTCGTCCCCAGAGCCAGAGAGGGGTGAGGAGCTGCCGTCGCTCCCAGAGCCAGAGAGGGGTGAGGAGCTGCCGTCGCTCCCAGAGCCAGAGAGGGGTGAGGAGCTGCCGTCGCTCCCAGAGCCAGAGAGGGAGGAGGATCTGCCGTCGCTCCCAGAGCCAGAGAGGGAGGAGGATCTGCCGTCGCTCCCAGAGCCAGAGAGGGAGGAGGATCTGCCGTCGCTCCCAGAGCCAGAGAGGGAGGAGGAGCTGCCGTCGCTCCCAGAGCCAGAGAGGGAGGAGGAGCTGCCGTCGCTCCCAGAGCCAGAGAGGGAGGAGGATCTGCTGTCGCTCCCAGAGCCAGAGAGGGAGGAGGATCTGCTGTCGCTCCCAGAGCCAGAGAGGGAGGAGGATCTGCCGTCGCTCCCAGAGCCAGAGAGGGAGGAGGAGCTGCCGTCGCTCCCAGAGCCAGAGAGGGAGGAGGATCTGCTGTCGCTCCCAGAGCCAGAGAGGGAGGAGGATCTGCTGTCGCTCCCAGAGCCAGAGAGGGAGGAGGATCTGCCGTCGCTCCCAGAGCCAGAGAGGGAGGAGGATCTGCTGTCGCTCCCAGAGCCAGAGAGGGAGGAGGATCTGCTGTCGCTCCCAGAGCCAGAGAGGGAGGAGGATCTGCCGTCGCTCCCAGAGCCAGAGAGGGAGGAGGAGCCTCCGTCGCTCCCAGAGCCAGAGAGGGAGGAGGATCTGCCGTCGCTCCCAGAGAGAGAGAGGGAGGAGGATCTGCCGTCGCTCCCAGAGCCAGAGAGGGAGGAGGAGCTGCCGTCGCTCCCAGAGCCAGAGAGGAGTGAGGAGCCGCCGTCGCTCCCAGAGCCAGAGAGGGGTGAGGAGCTGCCGTCGCTCCCAGAGCCAGAGAGGGAGGAGGATCTGCCGTCGCTCCTCAGAGCCCGAGAGGGAGGAGCCGCCGCCGCTCTCAGAGCCAGAGGGAGCCGGGCCGCCGCCTCCGCCACCAGAGGGAGCCGGGGGCCGCCGCCTCCGCCACCAGAGGGAGCCGGGCCGCCGCCGCCGCCTCCGCCACCAGAGGGAGCCGGGCCGCCCGCCGCCTCCGCCACCAGAGGGAGCCGCCGCCGCCGCCTCCGCCACCAGAGGGAGCCGGGCCGCCGCCGCCGCCTCCGCCACCAGAGGGAGCCGGGCCGCCGCCGCCGCCTCCGCCACCAGAGGGAGCCGGGCCGCCGCCGCCGCCTCCGCCACCAGAGGGAGCCGGGCCGCCGCCGCCGCCTCCGCCACCAGAGGGAGCCGGGCCGCCGCCGCCGCCTCCGCCACCAGAGGGAGCCGGGCCGCCGCCGCCGCCTCCGCCACCAGAGGGAGCCGGGCCGCCGCCGCCGCCTCCGCCACCAGAGGGAGCCGGGCCGCCGTCGCCGCCTCCGCCACCAGAGGGAGCCGGGCCGCCGTCGCCGCCTCCGCCACCAGAGGGAGCCGGGCCGCCGTCGCCGCCTCCGCCACCAGAGGGAGCCGGGCCGCCGTCGCCATGCTACCTTGGACATTCGGGGCCCCCTCAACCAAAGAAGGCTTGGGGGCTCCGACATCAACCCCGCCCACCACCACCCACCATAACAGCCCACCCAAGGGACATAATTGGACTCTTGGGGGGAGGAGGGTGGGGGGGGGGGGGGGGGGGGGGGGGGGGAGGGGGGAGTTGGCCGGTGTACGTTGTACATGGGGGGAGGTGTGTGGCAGAGCAAAGCTCTGCCCTTTTAAATTGGCAGGGATGGGGTTAACTTCCCCTGCCTGCCTGGGTTTATTATGTTCAGGTGGCTGGGGTTGATTAGTTGATTAGGTTGATTAACGATCAATCAGCGCCCAGCCACCTGATATAAAAGGAGGCCTCAGCTTCTCATTTGTGAGGAGGGAGCTGAGGAAGCAGGTTGGTGTTTGTTTTGTGGTTTTTGAATTTTCTAAATCCAGTGAAGGCATTGCCCAGCCTGGGAACTTTATTTTTGTGAGTTTTGTTTTTGCTTTATTTGTGTTTGAGTATCTGTTATTTTGCCCTTGTGCACTTTATTTTTGTTTATTTATAATAAAATTGTTATTTTTTTGAACTGCAGACTGTCTCTGGGCCAAAGTTTGCTGGTCACCTAGGGAGAGACAGAGAAGTCCTACTCTAAATTGATTTAGATCAATTGAATAGACCCCACAAAGTGCAGCTACAGTACAGTTCCATTGGCATGCAAAATGTTGAATTCAGCGTTGGTCCTGCCTCTCAGCAGTGACGACCAATCTCCTTACTAGTTATGCATAGTAACAATCTAAATAAGAATGGCATCCCATGTTTTCTTTTTAACTGTTCATTTGTTTCCTTTATAATGACGCATCTGCAATCTAGAAGTACTTTTATTTTAATGAGAGAAAGTTTTCTTCACAAACACATTCAACTGTTTTCAGTCGTTCTCTTTACACATATTCCAGCATGGACAATTTGTTTATTATATGTGTGTTAATAACAAGAGCATTTTGTTCTGTACGACTAATCCCCAATATAAACCAGGATAGCTACTGGAATAGACGGGAAGTTACAAATGAGTATATGGTTTGTCATGTTATGCAGGATTGCAGACTCACTCTGGCACTCTGTCCAGCAATAAGCTGATCATCCTCAGTCTGAACACTTGTTCTGCTGCGTGCATCATAGTCTTCCTGTTCAAAGTCAGAATCATCCTCCAACTCTTCAGGGGTCTAGGGAGAGAAAAACAATCAACAATCTATGAGTCCAAATGTTTTTAAACACTTAGCAGGAGATAGAGGTAAACATCATGAGAAGATGTTTACCAACAAGCTAATAATTTAAGACATTTCCTTCACCATAACAGAAAAACAATGGAGGGTTCCATGTCACACATTTAAGAAAGGTATGAGTTACTATGACTAATAAAAAGTCACTTTCTTCATGCATCTATGTAACTGAAAAAAGGTATCTGTGTCCTTTGCCATAGCTCATATAGTTGCAAAATCTTCTTGATACAGTATTACATACAATATCAAATATTATCACTTTTTGATTTGTACATTTGCTCAACTATACAATTATCTTACCACCAAACATTCATTTTATGTTATCTAGTTTGCACTCAAGCTGACTTCATTTTCTTTCAAATAAAGCATGCACAAACTAATGTAAACTTGACTTTAAAAGAACATGCCAATATTGTTACAATGGAATAATTATTTCTGCAGGAATGAGGAAATTGATCAACAACTATTGCATTTGTAAGGTTTCTAGATTCTAGATTCAGAAAAGATAATGTCTTATGATGTATTTTATAGTCTTAATTAGATTTTGTGTGCCAGTAAATGCAATTTATTGCATACCCCAATTTTTCATCTCAATTTGACATGCCCAAGACATTTAATGACCAGGCGAACTGAAGATCAACAAGATTTATTTATTTATTTATTTTTAACCCATGTACCATAGGCAATAGATGTAACCAACTTGGATCCAGGAGGCATTAGTCCAGCCTCGTAAGTGTTTGCCTTGTCATGCTTCTGACCAGTAGTGGTTGTTGGAGCATTATGAGTCAAACCAGTCTCTTGTGATATTTTGCCCTTACCTCACATTAGCACAAATAAATGCCAATGCAGCTTATGGATCCCCAGCCAAGATCAGTAACTCGGCATGAGTAGGATTCAAAACCATGCTTGCATAACTCACACTGCACCAACCAGCAGAGCTTTTACCAAATGAGCCAATGGGGACCCATAAAGTCCTTTCACACCAAGACTGTGTTCTTATTCTCTGTGAGTGTCCAGCGAAATCTACTTATTTAACCAATATACTTATGAATAGTCTACATCAATATGGCAAATTATTATTTTAATTACCATGTTCAAAATTAAACTGTATATATTTGTTTCCTCAATAATAAGAACGAATAAGACATTTGGATGGTGAATGGTTGTTTCTGAGTAGGCTGCAGGACTGCCTCTTTAAAAAAAATAAAAATACAGACTTGAAAAGTCACAGCATCACACAGGCAGACACCTACAGTGTCAAAGAAACGGTTTCAGCAGTATCGAAGTAAATTAAATTTTAAAAGCAGATAGAGCTCTTGTTATCAACAGCTTTAAAAAAGATGTTCCCCAACCAGCATTAAGTAATTTGTTAGCAATGTTTTGTTTTGGAGAAAATGTGCATTTATTTTCAACAAATATCTTGCGGTCAGACCAGGGAAATACTTGTTAGAAAGATACATGAGGTACCCTGCATTGTGCAAAAAAAGTAATAAAGTGTAAGTATTAATTAATTATTTTATAAAGGTTGCAACCCTACTTATTTGGTTTAAAAAATAAATTAACAAGTGCTGTATGTATATGTAGATCACAACATGAAGTTATAGTAATACACGATCTGTGTTTGGAATTTCAACAGTCGATCAGCAGCAGGTAGGAAATGTTCAAACAATTTGTTAAATAATTCAAAATATAGCCATTGCTGTGACTGTATGTCTGGGTATCACATAGGAAGGCCCTTAACTTTAAACAGTGAAGAAGTACGGTAAAGAAAGACTGTTCTACAGAGTGGCAAAGACAACACCACTCGAAACAACTCATGAAATGTAGAATATATACTAAATATTTACATGTTCTCATTTTTATTTTATTTTTTCTGCAAAATATATACAGCTTTATGAATTAGTTATCATGAAATTGTACTGTTGTTACAGTACTATGTGCTGAAAGATGTAACAATTTAATTCTGTACTTTGTTAAGGAAATGTGTTCAGTAACAGCGTTTCAGATTGATTGACACATGTGGTGTGAAAGCAACTTGACTGCATCAAAATACGTCAAATGCTGCCACTTTGACACGACACGCTTGGTATGAAAATAACCTTTATGTTTGATCAGTCATTATAAGGAAGACTGATTATTTACTATTTAAAAAAAAAAAGTCTAAAATCTTTCTTTATTGAGACCAACTTATTTGTGTTTCATGCCTGTAACACGGTTTATTACAAGGCATACGTAACCATGTAATAACATGGTAATAACTATGTTACTACCACTGTATCCTGCTTTTACATGGTGGTAAGTGTGACTGCATTAATTGTGAAAGTACATGGGTGTAGCATTGGCTACATTGATGCAGCATAAGTAATTTTCTGTCTGCTGCTCTTAACTGAGTATCAGAATACCTGACGTAAGTATTTTGCTATTCAATTGCTAATGAAGCAATTTTGTCCTAGTTGATAAGGTGGACTTTTTAGATCATAAGGTAAAATTAGGTGAAGCTGTACCAATTTAGTCTCAATATCTCGTTGTATGTTTAATGGGTCATCTCTGAACTGGTTTCTCGCTCTCTGTTTATCAGAGTGAAACTTTCCTTAACTTTGACATTGTTCCAGAAGTCTAATTGATTTAGCAGCTTATTGGGCTTAATTGTTATCGTTACTGCTGTAAGTACCTCAATTGTGAGCTCCTTAAATAGGATGATTGCTTCCTTACAGGGTATGTTTTTTTTGGTGTGTTTTTTGAAGCAAAGTGTTTGGACGAGAGCAATGTTTCTTGAGCGGAAAGTTTGCTGGTCACCTAGGGAGAGACAGAGAAGTCCTACTCGTTTGGGTTGTTAGAAAGAGAACTGTTACCATTTTCCATTTTTCCAGTCTGAAAGTACCCAGTTATCTAAAAACCTTATTAAATTTAATTATTCATGGAATACAATAAGTCTTTTTACACTGAGGGCAGCAGCAGCGCCTAATCCAATTATTTTCCCAAAATCTCCCTTTTGTCTTAATTTCCTGACTGGAGCTCCTAGCGCAACAGGACTGAGGAATTGTTGATGGGGTGATCCCCTTTTGGGGAGGGATATTGCTATTTTTGCTGCTGGATTCACTGTGCTGTTTCCAACTGTTTGGGATTATTACCATTATTTATTTTGATTTTGTGTATTTTTGAAGTTTGACCTGTTCTGGTGCCAATTTGCCAAGAACCAAAACGGACTTCAGACAACAGTTCAGACACTTTTGAGTTATTGTTTAGGTTTGGTTTTCCAGACACTTTTTTTCTTTAAGAAGGATGTTTGCCTTCCTAATGGATTATTCATTGAACTTTTGAATCGGTACAATATCATTTCAAAGTTATTCATAGGATTAATCTTTAATCTGTAACATTGGTTGATTTAAACACGTCTTGGCAATTACTTTGGTCTGTGCTATAATGTCTATATGAAGTTATTCATTGTTAAAAGTTTTGATCTATGGTAATACTGTTTCGTGTAAAATGTTTCTTAATCAATGTTTGATACTGTTTTCACAGTATAATTGTAACATTCATGGCTTATCTCATTTCATCTACTATTTCATTTCTGTTGCTGCTATTTGATTTAATGTCCCGTCTATTACAGTTTGTGCAGTAAACAGTCCTGACTTGCCCAGCAATTTTCTTGGTTCTGTCACGCAATCCTGCTGCTTTGGAGATTTATATATTTTTCAGAGCAGCTTGTTTATGTTTCTAAATACTGGTTATTTGACTTTGCGTGAGGGTTGTGTTTGTTACATGGGAATGGCCTATGTCATGTTCTTACTATTTACCTGAATCAGGTAAATGTTGTTGATGAGGTCATTTCAATGTAATTACCCAGTTATTACAATGCAATTAGATGGTTATTCACTGTGTTTAATTAGTGTTTCCGTGTTTCCTTTTATCTTTAAAAACATTATCCGGGAATTTTTTGTAGTTTATTTTACATATATTAAATGAGGGATAGAATCAGTAAAAAAGTGTTTTTAGTTGAAACATCGGTAAAAATCGGGGGAAATCGATGGAAATAGTATCTACAGAAGGTATAGACATGATATCAGCACAAAACAAGCCAGGTTTATTCACTTGAAATCATAAAAATAAAATAAAATTGACTGGGTGGTGCAAGCCAGAACTGGATATTTCCATCAATGTGTTCCATGTAAGTTTACCAACTAAAGCATCACCATTTTCTGTCAGATATTTACGATTAAGATTGTCTGTGTTAGGCAGTGTTTAGCTGATGGACAGACAGAACTGTTGCACAAAGTCAGCGATACATACCTCTCTGCAATAAACAGTGGCTGTCCAGCAAAGCACAGCGCTCTGACAAATTCATTTGTGTGTAAAAGCTGCATACATGGAATGCTTGTCTCTGTTCACTTTCTTGTTTAATGTGTTTAATGTGTCGCTTATTTTTTTAGTGTATTCCTTTATTCACAGCGCGAACATGTACCTCAGTGCAGCAGTACTTGCAGCGCTGTGCATCCTCTGCCTCACCTGACCCACTTCTGCTTTGTGTACGCTTCGAAACATTCATTTTCTTTTGAATATTCATAAACTGATTTACGTTTCCTCCCCATTCATCCTCTAAAATTATTATATTTTCATGTAATTATTTCAATTTAGTTTTTGAACAAGCTACTAGTTACTACGCCCAGCAATTGCCACAATAATCAGACTTTGATTGGCCAACATAATCAGGTGGTAGTTAGTGTGTTTGTGACGTGACAGAGAACCACAACTGAACATCTAAACAACGGCTGTATCCTAGGATACAGTGTAGGGCTGCTTATTACAGTGTCGGACTCAAAATAAAATGGCATTTTAACCAAATTATTGTGTATTTCCTAGAAAATAGTACCGGGATAACATTGAATAATAGATTGGGTATAAATCAGGTATACAATCAGTAAAAACCGACATTCAGTTAAAAGAAAATCCTGACATTTTTTCAGAAAAATTTGGAGTAAACCAGAAATGCAGAACAGTATGTTTAATTTACCAAAAACTGTTTTTGTGACATTCAGTTGTGTTATCATTGCAAATTATTGCTGGTAAACAGCTTCTATCAGTCGCTTTGTTCTATGCAGTTAAAGCTTTAACCAAGTAATGTTCAACTCTGAGAACTATTAACTTACTTTGATGAAAACAACATTTGCCTTGCATATTATAACAATTGAAAGCATTGCAAGGTAAGACAAAGTAAAATTGTGCAAGTTGTCACTGAATAGAGACATAACCTTTTTTTTTTCGAATCAATATTATAAATAATACATGTCAAGGTACAAAAATACATTATTCATATTTGCATTCATATTCATTTTACTGCTGTCTATTTGGCTCAGAATTATGTGTGCTGTATTATCCACTTCATGAAAAAGAAGTTTCCTGAATATCTATGTTTATCAGAAACATACTTTCGTATGGTCGCACATCATATGGTTGATAGAAATATTTATTTGTGACTTAGGCAAGTGTACCAAAAGAATATATATATATATATATATATATATATATATATATATATACTATATATATATATCTATATATATATATACTCACCAAAATGTTAAACAATGTTTTTTTTTAAGGCATATTAATTGAAATCTTGTAAAGGAAAATATAAAGAAATAAATCCAAACTGAGTTAAGGTTGGAAGGGTGAATGTGCCTAAAATAATAATAATAGAAAATGCAGAAACAAAAAGCATATAATCAAAAATGACCGGCAGTAGTTTATAGTTGTTCAGAGCTGACTGTGTTGCTTTTCAATTGGTCATGCTGGTTGGATAGCTGGTTATGCTCTTCACCCTTGTTCAGTTCCTGTTCAATTCCTGTCATGAAAACATCTAGAGATTTATCATACCTGTTGTTTCCAAAGGTTCTCTTTAAATGTGGAATAAAGTGAACAATGCTTGACCCTAGTGAAAAGGCACAGTGAAAAATATTTGTACAGAAATTATAAAAGGGCCATAAAAAGATTAATTGTGACAGGACCATCTCCTTACAGTATAAACCATTAAAAACAACCATCAAAATGTCAACTTAAAAAATATGGATTTTTATTTGAATGAGGGCACTCCAACTTTATTCAAATTTTTAGTGTTATGTTACCATTGCAAATTGTTGATGTTAAACAGCTTCTAGAAGTATTTTCCCCTTATACACGTGAAGCCTTATCCAAGTAACATCCAACCCTCAGAACAATACATTTCTTTTTGCATATTTTAACTATTGGAAGAGTCTTTAGAGGAAACACTGTACCTGTATTCTTGTGTTACTTGTCAGTGAATGTCTCTTATATATATATATATATATATATATATATATATATATATATATATATATATATATATATATATATATATATATCGTATTAGGTATATATATATATAATATTATTCAATATTCAGGTGGACAGTTCCAATTTTAGGTTAAAAATACATTTAATCTGGCTTTCAAAAAAAAAAAAAAAAAAAAAAAAACAGGTTTATTGCTTTTCATTTTTACTGTTGTCAATTTGGCTTTAGACCTGTTGATTGAAGGTGCCTATAAGAAACCAATGTAATTCCCAAAACTTTCTTATTCCCATCCTACTAGTGTTTGCTTGAATTTTCCATTTTCAGCATGGTTTTTTATACAATATTATTTTCTCTAAAAACCTTAGTTTTTAATTGACACAGTTACTAATATATATATATATATATATATATATATATATATATATATATATATATATATATATATATATATATATATATATATATATATATATATATATATATATATATATATATATATATATATATATATATTTATTTATGTTAACATATTCCTCAAGTTACTAAAAAAAACTTACCACAGGAATTAAGCAAAACCCAACCACTTTCACAAATTTGACAGCTGACCAACATACCCTTATCATCAAAACAGCTTTCCTGATGTCTCGAACTCCATCGTAAACCAAGCGAGAAGCATCAATGAATTCATTCTCTTCAAACGGCTGCGGGGGATTTGTGCTCAATGCTTCTATTGCAACCTCCACTTGTTCAGCAAAACGTGGCATAACTAGATACACAGAGAAAGCCAAAAATGAGGATTACAGATATCCTTCAAAGTTTGTTTTTCATGCCCTTGGGCATAAATACAGTGATGTAGAAATACTATAAACAGCTACCATATTTTCCAGGCTCAGGCTTTGAATAAGTACATGAACCTTGTCAGTCTGAATGAATTTCAAAAGGTCCTTTCTGTCATTTACACCTTTGAACCACAAAATTAAATTGTCAAAAGAAATATCATTGATGCATGGATTATTCACTTCAATATGCAATTAACTGTTTCACCTTGTCAATTTCACAAAGCAATCAAACACACAAAACAGCAGAATCACATTTCAACAGTCAGAAGCAGTGAAAGTCATTTTAATTGTGAGCACTTGCGGTAATCTGTTGACATTCTCATTAGAGAATTTCCGTGAGGTTCCAAAATGATCACATTAATTCTCTGTAGCTAATGCATACACTTATTAACAGGTGGGTGTCTTGGAAGACACAAAACTATGATTGCATTATTAACAATTCAAGTTGATTGGTGTTCTATAAGCTTTCTTAGTAACATCTAATGTTTTTTTTTGGCTTCTTTTTATACTTAATCGGTGAAGTAGGAGCCTACATAAGCCACTGATGTGATGTCAAGGAGCTGACTTCATTGTCACAACTGAGATAATGGTTAACATGCACAACCATGCACAGTAGTATGGCTTACTGTGAAGAAAGTCACAAATCATGAATAAAATGTTCTGAAACCTTTATAAAGTCTTTTTAAGGTGCCAGATGTCTTTGTCGTCAAATTATCATTGCATAGACTATTGTGTAATGTTACTGAATGTACACAGCCTAGATGCAAATCCAGAACTGTATTATTTTGTACTTGTTTTAGGCTGTTCATCTCTCTAACAATCTATAGTGCCGAGAAAAAGTTTGTGAACCCCTTAGGATTTTCACATATTTCAAACCCAAAATGTTATTAGATCTTAATCTAAGTCATAATAATAGATAAAGATAACCTGATTAAACAAATGACACAAAACATGATACTTTTTCAACATTTATTTATCCACAAATGATTCAACATTCAATAACCATGTGTGAAAAGTATGTGAACCTTTAGATTCAGTAAATGGTGGCACCCCACTAATCGTTTCCTGTAACTGTTGGTCAGTCTCTCACATTGGTTTTGAGGAATTTTGACCCACTCCTTCATGCAGAACTGCTTCAACTCAGTGACATTTGTGGGTTTTCGAGCATAAACTGCTCATTTCAGGTCCTGCCACAACATCTCAATGGGGTTTAGGCCTGAACTTTGACTAGGCCATTCCAAAACTTGAAATTTCTTGTTCTTCAACCATTCTGATGTAGACTTACTTGTGTTGTCCGGATCATTGTCCTCCTGCATGACCCAGCAAGACAATGATCCGGAAAACAGCTTCAGCTCACAGACGGATGGCCTGACATTCTCCTGTAGAATTCTTTGATACAGAGCAGAATTCATGGTTCCTTCAATGATGGCAAATTGTCCAGGTCCTAATGCAGCAAAGCATCCCCAAATTTTGACACTACCACCACCATGCTTGACCGTTGGTATGAGGTTCTTGCTGTGGAATGCAGTGTTTGGTTTTCACCAGACATAACAGGGCTCATGTTGGCCAAAAAGTTCCACTTTTGTCTCATCTGTCCATAGAACATTGCTCCAGAAGTCATGAGGATCATCCAGATGTTTTTTGGCAAACCTGAGACGAGCATTCATGTTCTTCTTAGTGAGCAGTGGTTTCTTCTGTCATAATATTGTTATAAAAAACACACAGAAATATTCTGTTGTACTCTAATCATAGATCAGAGATTTATAATTCCTATTAGCACAATTTATAATGAAAATAACTGATCCATTACCTTTTTTAGTTCATTAATGTAACATTTTGTTTAGCTTTTTGGCATGGGTGTGCTTTTTATAACTACATACTAAAAGTACAGAGGCACATTTCATTAGCAGGTAAAATGTAAATGTACTTAAACCTGTCATTTATTAGGGAGCAGTAAAATACTAACATAAAGGCAAATAAGAAAGGTATTACTACATTCTTTTTCCATTTTCTAAATGTGAATCCACTTACTGGGACAGGGTAAAATAGGCTTTTGGGAAATGAAGAGTATTAAATAGAAATATTGAAATGATCTTACGTGATCTTAGTGAGCAATTCTTATAATGGATAAAGAAAAATGAACATGATGACTTATTTGACTTTTTTCTGTGTGTGATTCTATAAATCTTGTGAACATCTTGGAAGTACACATCAAATGAAACCTTCTGCATAATCAAATACTTCAGTACTCTGCAGTTTGTGAGTACACCATTCATACACTTAAGCACTTGCCGTGTTACATACACCCCCCCCCCCTTTTTTTTTAGTGAAATAGTACACAATACATTTCTAGGTATTTCGAAGGTATTAGCTTTGTTAGCTTTGAAAGTTATAATTACATTTTACTCCACATGAACTTCCATCCATCAGTTTATATCCAACCCACATCAAAAAATGAAGAATTGGCTATGGTTTTATTCTTTAGATGGGCCATATTATTATTATTATTATTATTATTATTATTATTATTATTATTATTATTATTATTATTATTATTATTATTATTATTTTTAAACAGTGCATTAGAAATTGAGCTTGGAAGAATCTGTACCTCTTTATTTTTCATAGCACTAATTATTTAATTGATTCAATATACCAATAACTGAAGTAGTTGTTTAGTACATGACTAATAGTTACGCAATAGGGAAATGTAACCATATAACATTGTGAAATGTGAAAGTGTCTACACTGAAATAGTTGTTGAAGCAGGAAACTGCATACCCATATTAGTACTGATAATGCATACTGAATATGGGCACAATATGGCAGTCTAATAGTAGATTCAAATAAATGTATGTATTAACTGTCTACATAATTGAACTTCAATAGAATACAATATAATTGTAGCAACAAGTGATTATTATTTGTCATTAGTATTATATCCAAAAACATATTTAATTGCATATTTGAATGTTTTGTCTTTAAATAATTATGCATACATTTTAGCTGCTTTGATGCTGTTTTGGCCATCTGGTAGGCATGACAGCTGGACCCAGGCTGTGAATTTAGAATTACGTATTATAATAATCAGCTTGTTTTTGTTCTCTTAGAGCAAAACCAAGATTCTCTCACAAGTAGAGAGTATCACCATTTTAAGAGAAGATTTATCTCAGTTACCTGTATATTAAATGGGGAAACTGCATTGTTTCAGTACAAAGTAGTTTAACCTGGTTCTTCTCCACATTTACTGTAGTTCAAAATTATATAAATCTATTTGCATAAAAAAAGATCTCAAATGATCAATCTTGTTTTGAGTAGTGTGATAACAAAACTTAACACGGTTGATGAAAATGTTACTTGATTTATTGTACACTAATATGTTTCCTTTTTTTTTTCTTACACATTTTAATACATGTTTAATTTATTTAATAGTGTTTGTATAATCATGGTTGGTTAGGTATACTTGAGACCCAGGATTGAAAACCAGTTCTGAATGGAAAAGTATACTTACTAAATCAAATTTCAGATCTTCCTTAAAACATCTCAGATTTCTTTTGATGTCTGGCTTATTGAGTAAAGTATCTATGACCATCCATGTATAAAGAGCTAGTCATAACAAGCATTATTGCATAAGCTAGCCTTGCTCACCAGTTTCAGAAAGTAGTTTAATGGCCTCCAAAACTCTCTCAGTGTAAACTCCGGGCTCATAGTTTTCCATCTCAGCATTGATGATGTGAACAACTCTGGCAGCACGACCGCGGATTGCACCAGCAGTTCGATCCAGAGTATCAACATCCCCCTCCTGGAGAGCAATGACACACTTGTTCACGTCTTCAAGGATGTGATTTTCTAGAGGGAAATAAAAGAAGCAACATTCACAAAACAGGGGTAAATTACTTCAGCAGTCATTAAGGGCAATCACACATGCAATTATGTCAAACTGAGTAAAGAACTATTTTTTTTATTTAGTGTTTCCATTTATAATTTTGGGGACCCCTGAACAGAACTATTTTAACAAAATTATATTGAAGTCTAAAATAAACAGTGCTGTTTAAACCAATATGACATTAAAAATGTAAATGTATTATCTTCTTCCTTGAGTTTTCTGTCCCTTCTTCCCTTAAGATAGGGCTAAGGAAAGGTCACGTGTGCATGACGAATCATTGCCATTTTGCTAATTTGCATAAGGTTTACATCATATTTTGTATCATTTGTGGCACTTCTGACAGCGCGTGTGAAGATGTCAGCACCCAGAATGAAAGGAAAGTTTGCTTCCAAATGTTTTTTAAACCTCACTGTGTTTAGAAAAACTTCCTCGATCACGCATGTGCCAGCTGAGGAAGCTGCAGTGATCACCACGAGCGATCATATACCGTATATGCAAAACAAAACACAGGGGAAAAAAACAGCACTCTACAGCAGGCAGTTCTCAGAAATCCTGCTGCGACGTCAACACAAAATGTGCTGCCTGTAAGTGTAAAAAGTGGTCAAATGATGGACTGAATGGGCTAACACTGCTTCTGAAGCACAGTAACACAGTAACTGTGGAGGAACACAGATATAGAGAACATTTCTGAATTCCTAAAAACTGATTTCTTGTAGGAAATCAGCGTGCTGACTGGCCCTTACTCATGAGTGCTTTTTACTGTATGTAATTCGTTATATCGTCATATTTTTCCAGAAAACATGTTTTTTTTTTTGGTTTCCTTTCAAAGAATTGATGTATAGAATTTTTTTAAAGCTAGAAAATTGAAAGGTCACCATGTTCGATTTTTGTCTGTAAGCCATACAAGACAAAAAAAAAAAAAAAAAAAAAAAAAAAAAAAAGCGGAGGCATTTATTATTTTTGGACAATTATTTGTGTTTTTCTTGGATGTGTATGCAAAAACAAATGAGGTACGTCTTTCCAAAAGTCCATATTTGTAATGTAAAGTCATATTTGTGAGACCACAAATACTGGTTAAGAACATGCATTGTAATATGTATTGGTCTTCTTAAAATACATTGCCCTGGATTTTGACCATTGATTTTGGGTCCAGAATGCATACAAAATGAATTGTTGGAATTGTTGGCCATTTACTTTACATTTTAAATAATGATTGGTGAGAAAATGAAAAAAAAAAATCTATCTGTTATTTTTAAATCTTTTGCTTAGACCTACCTTGAGTGGTTATAGCTGCAGGTATGCATGCATTAGGTGTTAATGGCTGCTATTGAGAAGTATAGAGAGCGCTGGGGCACTACGAGCAGCTTAATGGATTTAAGATAATACTTCTAAATCCACCAAGATAGTTAACAAAGTATAATGTAAATGCATTCAAATAGATTAAGGAAAAAGCTTAAACAGACATATTCTAGAATGCAGATGCTCAGATGCAGTTTAAAGCAAAAGGTGCAGGAGGAGATATAATGTGTATGTTAAACTGACTAATCAGCACTTCTCTAACCTTTGCAAACTGATCTCTCTACCTCCATCCTCTGCTTCCTCCTGTTCTCTCTCTGGTGCCCTCTGGAACTGCCAGTCAGCCTGCAACAAGGCTGACTTCATCCCTGCCTATGCCTCCATTCTATCTCTTGACTTTCTAGCTCTATCAGACACATGTATCACCCCAGAGAACACCGCTACCCATCTGCTGTTTCCTCTCTCTATGTCGTCTCTCACTCCTCTGTTCTTCAGGACGAGGTGGGGGAACTGGATTTCTACTCTCTCCATCTTAGAACTTCTTGGTCCCTTATGCTCTCTCTTCCCTGTCAATACGTTTGAGTTTCACACCGTTCAAATTCATTATCCTTGATGTCTGCTTGTTATTGTTCTCTATCACCTACCCTGGTCCCCCTACTCACTTTCTTGACAAGCTCGCCTTCTTCCTCTCTTTTATCACCACCTTTATTCAAATCATCCTTTTAGGCGATTTTAACATTCATATCTCACTCTGCTGGCTTCCTTCCTCTTCTTGATTCCTTCTCTCTTCAACTCTCCCACTTGCCTCCTACTCGCACAGCTGGCCACCAACTGGGCCTGATTTTATCCAGAAACTGCTCTCCTCCTTCTCCTACAGTCACCCCCTCATTCTTGGACCACTTCTTATCTCCTTGTCACTTATTCTACTGCCTCTCCAATCCATTTCTACCACTCCTCTCATTTTACCACAATCTCCGCTCCTTTTCCCAACCACATTACTTCCTCTGCTCTCTCCCTTCTTCTATCAACTCATTCTCTCAGCTTTCAGCTGACACTACGATGACTCTTCTCTCATGGCTATTCTCAACTCCTTCTGTCCTATTATTTCCCACATTGTTTGCTCCTTCCCTTCACAGCCCTGGCAATCCTCTATACTCTGCTCATCCCATAATGAGCTGCACACTACTGAGCGAAAATATAAGAGATGCAAGCTACCCTCTAATTTAGACCATTACCTCTCCCTCCACTCCTCCTTCTCGACAGCACTCACCTGCCAAACACCCCTACTATCAGTATATCATCTTGTCCTCCACTAACAACCGGCGCTGACCTTTCTCCACCTTTTCCTACCTCCTCAAACCTCCACCCCTCTCCAGTCCTCCTCTGCTGACATCACCCCTATGAGAAACCTTTTCATGACCCTTCTTCCACCCAGAACGTCTCTCTGCCAGCTGACATCCTCCTTACAAGCACTCTCTGCTTGACCCACTTCAATCGAGTTTCCATCCTGCACATTCCATGGAAACCGATGTCCTCTCTTAACTGACTCTCTACTCTGTTCACGCTGCCCTCCAGTCTAATTCTCCTTGACCTTTCTTCTGACTTTGACTGCTTTTCCTCCTATATCTCTAACCATTCCTTCCAGGTTTCGTGGTCTCTCTCTCTCTCTCTCTCTCTCTCTCTCTCTCTCTCTCTCTCTCTCTCTCTACAGGTACACCTCAAGAATCTACCCTGGGACCTCTCCTGGTCTCACTACACCTGCTCGCAAGGCACTCTCTTGGCTTCTCCTACAACCTTTAAGAAGATGATGCCCCATATATTCTTTTCCTTTCCCTTTGACTCCCATATCTCAAAATGCCTCTGAGCTATCTCAACTGGGATGCATTCACACCACCTTAAACTCAACCTCTCTAAATCTGACCTCCTCTACTTTCTTTCTGCTTCCTCTTCTTTGACCTCTCCACCTCAGTCTCCCTTGACTAACATTATCTCTCTATATACTTCTGCTAAAAACCTAGATATTATTCTTGATCCCTCTCTACACATCTCTTCCCTGACATACACATGCCGCTTTTTTCTTAGCAACTCATGGTCTAAGCTTTTGTACTCTCCAGACTGGACTACTGTAATACTCTCCTTACTGGTCTCCCTGCTTTGACTATCCACCCCATTCATCTCTCTAAACAAGTCTGCTGCTCATCTTGTATTCTCTTAACCCCGTTATTCTCATGCTACCCCTCTACTTCAAACCTTCCATTGGCTACCTATCTCTGCTCACATTCAATTCAAGACCCTTGTTCTTGCCCAAACTGCTCACCTACCTCCAATCCCTTGTGTCTCTCTACACCCCTTCTTGCCCTCTCTGCTCCTCCTCTACTGGCCAACTTATTATGCCTTCCCTCCACTCACCATCCTCTTCTGCCTGCTCCTTCTCGACACCTGTTTAGACTGTACTTGTAGATCTCTTAATCTACCCCTCCTACTACGTACTGTACTTGCATGACCTAAGCACCGCGTTACTGGATCCTCAGCTGATGCACTATCCTTACATTATTGCACTGCTAGTATGTCATTGTAGATATAGATGATTGTAGGCCTAACTTACTATTGTGTTTTTCTAGATAATTTGCACTGACTGTAAACTATACTATATTTATTTAAATACTGATTTTGTATGGTAACCATGTATTGCCTTGTAACACCTATAAATTGCCTTGGATAAAGGCATCTGCCAAATAATAATAATAATAATAATAATAATAATAATAATAATAATAATAATAATACCAAAAAAGTTAGGAGAATCAAGTAAGGCTTTGAAAATAATAACAAAAAGTGGATTAGATATGGTGACTAAATTAGCATTTTCTAGTTATATTTCAGGCTTTAATACTTTAATGAATGTCATATAGGAGCTAATGAACTTGCTACAAGACAACCCAGGAAAAGTACCCTTTCATATGCAGATGACTTCATAAATATGAATTAATGTTACCTACATTTATTATTGTCAACATTAATAAATAAATACAAAAGACACATTAACTGCTTGATGTGTTATGAGTTTTATAAAATATATAAACAAAGCAAAAATAAATCTGGCTAACAATAGAATAAGACTGGAAAGTACAGTAATATATGTCTAGCATTTGAGTTGCAGCATGAAACAATCTGCTTCTAGAAAAAAAAAATTTAGTACAGTTGAGTGTACTAAATTAATGAGTTGTTGCTGGACTTTTGTTTTGTTTTTGTTTTTTGCTCAAGTTCGCTTTTTTTTTTTGATAGGCAATTACCTGATACTGATAAGAAGTCATCTACAGATGTGATGTCATCCACAGCCTCAGTCAGAACTCGGACTTGCTTCTCCCACTGATCTTTAAAGACGTCCATATTGTCCTGGGCAACCTTACTCTGAGGCCTAGCAGCCAGGGTGAGGGCAGCATTAATTACCTAGAACAGAGGCATCATTGAAAGACAAGTTAGTGCTGTAGATATCTAAAACTTTAAAGCAAGTCTGTTTATGCTTGCTTTACACAGCTCTTTAACTGTTACCTTGGCAACTGACAGCACTTACAAGCAAAGTTTTTTTTTTTTTTTTTTTTTTATGTAAAAATGTCAACCAAAACACAAACCAACTGCTGCTTTATATAAATATTTAAACAGGATTTAGAAAAGCAAGGTAGAAAAGTCCCTCAGAAGCTAATTATTTTCTATTGACAAGAAAAACATTATTTAAGACAACTGCAAGATTGAGATCGGCAGGCAAGTGAACCAGGACTTGTTCTGTTTGTAGTACGGCGAGTTTATAGGATCCAGTTACCGATTCGCAATAGTATAACGAGGGTTCAGGACAGTCTTTTGAAAACTTGCCTTACTGTATTTTGACTGCACATGCCCATTTACATTGGTTTCAATAACTCAGGGTATGAACATCGGAAATTAACAGATCAGTTGTTATATGAAAGATGAGGCTTCACCAAGACGTCATAGGTTGTCATACAAGGAATATACAGGCAGTTGAATAACAGGGTTCAGTGAGACACTGCGTATACAGCACAGAGAACTTAGTTTGTTATTTTGAAAACATGGCTTCAAAACAAACCCATCAAACAAAAGCTGTGAGCAATTTGGGAAACAGCCAGATACCCAAAAGATGTTCCAGAGAGCATTGGTTTTTGAACTGGCAGGTGAACTGCATACCATGCAGACAACATCATTTGCCAGAGTTAGGTGAGATTGCTTCACAATCCAAGACAACAGAAGGGAGACAGTACTGGACTTATTGCAGAAAAACAGAAGGGAAGAACATCATAACACCTTGGAGGTGTAAAAGCTGTGATGTGCCTCTGTGTGTAATTGTTGAAAGAAACTGTTTTTTTCTAAATGGCACAACAAATAGGGTTTTTACACTTTACAAAACACATATGTATATACAGTGCTCACCCGTTACAACACGCCTTGTTATAGCGTGGAATCGGTTATAACAAGGTAGGGCTATGGCTCCCATTTGCTCGACAATGCCATTACAGTAGTCTTTTTATACTCGTTACAAGGCGGAAGACAAATAGCACAGTCTTGTAACTATGGCTCCCCACAATAGTGTTATAAAGGGTGAGCACTGTAGCCATTTCAGAATGGAGAATCTGCAATGAATAAATGATCCACTGATTGCAATTGCAGATGATTTAAATAACTGTGATGGGCGCTCAGGGCCTGAGTGAATGGTAAATTTGGCCGGAGGCTTCGTCGGCTGCCTGCGCGAGGCCGGCTGGAAAACATCAACGGTTACACGTATCCCAGTGCCACAGATAGGAAGTGGTTGTGGGCCTCCTCCCCACAAAAGACAGGGCCGCCAAATCATCAATGGAAAATAATAATAATAAATGATTAACAAGCCTGTAACAGGGCGAGCAGCCCTGTTCAGTATGTATTTTAGAACGGGGTTTCCCCCTCCGCCCCTGTACTGTATTTTGTATTTGTTTTGGTTTACGAGATATTGTACATATGTCGGCGAAGAGCCATTTGTTTTGCTATTGTTTTGGTGTAGGTTTTGTTTTTGCATCGTGGATGAGAAGCCCCATCCACATTAAAAACTTGTGCAGAAGATGGCCATCTCCCGAACTAATTAAGTGATTAATTTGTTGCTAATCACCTGCATAAATACCTGCAGCTCTCTGCACTCTGGGTGGGTGTACGGAGGAGAGCAAGTGAGAGGAGATCTAAAACGAAACGAAGCTAAAACTCCGAAGTGCCGTGAAAGCTATTGCCCAGCCGGACCTGAGTGTTTTGTGTTTAAGATTTATTTTTGTTTGAACCTTTATTTTTGTGCTCTGTGAGCAAGAGTTTGTTTTGTTTAAATATTTATTTGTGTATTTAATAAACGGTGTGCGCTGCGTGCCTTTGAACTGCAGTACCTACCTCTGTGTTTTTGTTCCGCCTTCTAGCCTGATGTCACCGCACCGCCATTTCCTGCCACAACGCCCCATAGTGGTGCACTACACCTATCTCCCAAAATATTGTAAAATTAATGAAAACCAGCAGCTAAGACACGGCCCGTCCACCACAGCATGACTGCTCTGGGGAAAAAAGCCCAGCCTCTCCAGCCCGACCACTCACCCTGCAGAACTAAATACGAACCGCGCAGCACTCAGATAATGAAAAAACTCCCATACTCACATATATAATTTTTTTTGATGTATGGGGAAACTTCGGAGAATCCGTGGCTGTGGGCAGCCCTTCCTCCAGGCTCTATGTGGTCAACTCCCGTTTCGGCTTCCCGGCATGTGACCGAGAGGCCAAAACAAAAGAAGCTACATGGGAGAATAACACACTGAGCTTTTTTGAGCTTTCTGATGATGTGTTGGTTAGGGGTGGATTCTCCTTGCAGAAAAGCAACCTCTTTCTTATATATAGTTATGTTGTTACTTGTGTTCTGAAATGCATTTTTTTAGTAAAAATCTGAAAAACACTAAGAATGTTCGCACACTCGTATTTTGGTTATTTTTTGGTTGTGCATACATTTATTTCAGTCAAACTCAGATTTTTGGGGTATTCAACGTTTACCAAGCTTTACCGATTAATATCGAAAAGCAGCAAGCCCATTTCTAACCCTATAAAGAGTTACTTTTTGTAAATATGTTTTAAATTTTTTTCCACATTTTCTCAGCACTTTTATTTCAGATAATTCATAATATTAAAGGAAACTTTCTTCTTTTGATATACAACAATCATGCCTCTAGGACATAAAAATATATGTTTTTTACAGGGGGAAATGGAATTAATGTAAAGCAGGTGAAAATTGCTTGGAGTGTAAAGGGAAAGTGGGACCCTTCTTATAGTGGAGACAGTGAATGGCACAAGCTTGGCCACCTTTTCTTTATTAACTGTGTTTTAACATGTTTTGTTTTGGGTCATTTTTACACTGTGTCAACACTAAGGCCCAAATTTATAAAGGAGAAAAACCGACCGCAAAAAGCCACATAATGTGCGTGCTCAGTACAGCCACACACAGCATAAAATAACAACCTATTTTATAAGACTAATTATGAGAAGCAGGCGATTCCACAATCAAACAATTTAAATACCCTTCACAGCAATTAGAGGTGGAGAATTATGCACCTCTCACAATAAATAACGGGTTTGGGTCAACCCTGCGTGTGTAGGCTTGTCAAGGAAATTCATGGTTAAAGTCATTTTAATATAAGCATTTCTCAGGTATTTTATTCTGTTGTCTTTGTGACATGCTGTAGGGGTTGCATTGTTAACACAGATTCCAGAACATTCTTTACCAGATCTATTACAAAGTTTCGAGATAAAAGCACAGGACACAAACTGTTAACTGTGGTATTGTGTTTATTATGCTTAATAATTACATTATGAGCCACAATGGGTATTTTCTTTAATGGTAATTGGCGAGGACACAGTTGTGGCGTAAACCCTAGATATACAACGTAAATATGCACATTAGGCTACACATTCCAAAAGAAAATGAATGGCACACAAAGACCTCAGCCTGGTACTAGCCATGGTGATGAGGATGCTCAGAAGAGAAAACTGAAATTTACCATTATGGAATTGGAGATTTTGGTACAAGCAGTACTTATAACACATAAAGATGTGTTACAAGCTTGAAATACATCACCAGGACAAATGAATAAAATATGGAATGTGCGGTGGCTTCTTAATAAACAAATGTACCACTTCAGAGTTTGTAGAAGGGGGGTTGCTTAAACATTACGATGCATCATCCAGTTACTGTGCTTCGCATATTAGTTCAACTTCTTATTTCGTATACAATAATTCCAGGCGTATAGATTTTTCAAACTTCAGAAACAATAAATTTTATTTATTTACATCCATGGCTGTCAAACGGGTGGAAAATCCTTCCATTGTACAGCAATATGTTCAACAACAACAACTTCATGCAGCTTCATACAAACAGTCTTCAGTTTAACTGTGACTTATATCTTCTTAATTTCTTATATAGTTACAACTCTCCTATTTCTTACATATGTCTATTTTTGACTCTATGTATGATTTTAAACCATATCTGTATGGTCTGCATAAATATAGCTAAATTATTTAGATGTGCCTACAACCAGCTGTACTGTGTTTGCTGTAGCTGCAAACTAACTGCGTCATATGTCCCTCTTTCCTTTTTTTTTTTACCATTTTCTTTCAATCTTGAATTTAACAATACTGCCTGAATCAGTATTGTTAAATACCAGAATGCCATATTATAAAATACAAATTCTGTAGGCATTACTAAAATAGTGGTGGAGAATGAGCCCTCATTGTATTACATGTATATGAGACTTGTTCTTCAGTGAGCCTTGGAATATTGTTCCATCTTTTCTTAATCTCCTCCATTGTTCTTATAATAATGCCTACATTCTAGAAGTAAAGGCTAGAATGTAGGCTGTGGGGAGACCTTTTTAGGTGCTTCTAAGAACCTTTTTTTTTTTTTACATGGATTCTATATTCTCTATTTGTAGACTTTCTGTTTTGTCATGTAAGCTATGAAACATGTATTGAAAATTGGAGTTTGCAAAACAATATGGTGTTATACACCACAATTTACAAACTGGCTTGATCAGAAGGGTTAAAAAATTAGCTCTTTGCGAAATGTTATTAAATGTTTCTTTGTCCTTGAAAACGATGTCTCCTTCTTGCTGCAAACAAGTCTCCCACATCACCTTGCCTTTTATATAGCCTAGTGTCTGACTTTGGAAAATTAACACCTGATTTTCAGAGTTCTTAAAATAATCAAGCAAATACAAGGCCTGCAATCACAGGCAGCTTTAATAGATTAGACAGATTATTTAATAGACCTTATTTGCAAAATCCCCTCCTAATTTTAGCGATTTCAGTCAGAAACACCCCAGAATTACATATGCATATACTGAATTACATATGCATCAAGGGCTAAAGTGCACAGTCATTGCCCTCGCAAATTACGTCTTAATTGTGTGTTTATGCCATTGCGTGTGTTTTATAAATCCCATCCAAGAATTCAGAACCCTCAGTTCCCATTTTATGATCGTAAAACATGCGCAATCCTTTTCTCCCTCCCTAGGGATTCTATTGCTGGTACCCTTGTGGCAGCCATGTACTACTGCACTACATTGTGTGATTAGAAATAAATCTAAACGCCTGTGTGACGTCAAAAAACTGTCTCTGTGTCCTTGCCCAGTGAATTCTCACAACCTTAGAATTAACTCTTTCACAGTAACTTATACAGTAATACTGGTGTTTTGTGATAATGGTATTGCATTACTGACAAGGCTTTTGAACTTCCTGTGAACACAGATGTGCTCCATAGTTATTCAGATGGACAGTTGTGCTTTTTGGTTTAACCCTGATAGCATAAAGTATACAGAAACCAAGGTTATGATCATTATTTAGACAACATTCTGGTATTCAATTTTTTATGTAGAATATGCTTTAGACAACATAAGTGTTTCTTACCTGAGGACACAGGCTATCAATCTGGGTGGCTGCCATACGGACCAGCTTCACGCCTTCTTCATTATTGGATATTGAGCAGGCAAGGTTTGCAACCTGTAATTCAAAACAGCACAAAGTGAAAAAATTGGCACTTCACATGCCCTACCTTAACTGCAACAATGAAAAAATAAATAACTGGCAGCAGAAAAAAAGCCTTCATATACATATTTAAAGTCAAAATTGCAGAAAATATGGGGCTGTGGTACAAACTCTAAAATATATTCCTGGATTTCACTTTAATTGTCACACTCTACATGATGAACATAACTGCCTTGATTTTACACCAATCTGCGCCAAACTTATAGCCTCCTACAGACATTTTGGGTTGCATTTGGTTGTAATCAGAAACTCTTGATTTAAAACAATGTACTGTATGATTATTGTACAATAATGTATACCCTCTCTTGTGCATGCACTGGTTTGCTAAAACCCTGACCATGGATGAGCTACCTTGTGATCGAATTAGCATGGTGGGTGTGCATCTGGGCAACTCTATTGTCCAACTCTTTTTAAGCGTCAGATCTGGACAGTGTCCAAAATGCAATGTCCAGTCAGCCCAGCTTTGGAAACTCGCTAGCTGTTTTCTCACAGGGTGAGCCGTAAAGTGTCCTTCCAAACCCACTATAGAAAAATTGAGCACATCCATCCAGTCTGCAAAACTACTTGACCCATCTTTAGTACAATAAAAGTAACAAAAACTAATTTAGAGACATTTAAGTATTCTTCAGTTGTTTCTTACAACTGCTGCAACATGAAAATGCATTTTATGCCTTTCACAAACCAATTACATTTTAATTAGACATAAAAGATAAAACTCTGAATGTCTTTTCAATGCTAGGATTATAAAATATTTATTCATTTATCTATGTATTTTTTACTCTATGATTAAAAATGAGCAGGCTGTGCACAAGTGGTTAAAAAATAAAATGCCAATATTAATAATGTTCTGAGGGAATCACATGATAGGAAACATTATTTCTCTTCCTAATGTCTAGATAGATTCTCAATCATCTCATCATAAAAATCTTCTGTTTGTTATTGGTATAAGTATAAAAAGCATCTTCTACCAGTCTGATTAAGCAAATATCTTCTCAACAAAATACCCTTAATGATATGGGTTGGAGAAGAGAGAACCATCAGCCTTGGCCATCTTGTCGTAAAAAATGCCACCCTACCTAAAGAGTTAAGAACTAAAATACTTTCCTGTGACCAGACACCTGCCACAATAAAATCATTTTGCGTTCACTTAAGATGCTAACGATCTATTCCTGGTATGTCTGGCCTGGAGATAAATCCTCTTGTCAACACATGGGGAGGAGAGCACTCATGAGAATATAAAGCTGACATACAAAGAATATCTACTGTTGTTTTCTCTCCCTGGTAAATGTGCATCTTCCAGACTGGTCCTCCTAGGAATTGCCAACTTTCATAATCCAATTGCCTTCCATTATAACTTGAGGGAGTGAGTGTGTGCCTCCTGTTTATTTATATTAAAAAAAAAAAAAAAAAAAAAAAACTGACTTGCTATCTTCCCTAGGGGATAATTCCATCCTTAGATTGAAAAAAGACACTGTTCTGTTTTTTTGTTTGTTTGTTTGTTTGTTTTTCATATATTATACATTGATTCTTTCTAGTTAGATAAAATTGTATTTTAAATGAACATTGCCTTCACATATATATATGCCTTTAAAAAAAAAATATATATATATAAAAATATATAATAAATATAAAATATATATATATATATATATATGTTGATTGTAAGTTTGTCTAGAGCTTTCAAAGGTTTTGTTGTTTTGCTATTATTATTAAGATGATGATGATTATTAATAATCCTTTATTTTGATAATACAGTGGCCCTGAAGTGCAAAACACAAATAAAAATTGAAAAACACACAAATAAATAAATAAAAAAACACAAATACAAATCAAAAAATGGAAATCAAATAAAAAAACACAAATAAAATAAAAAAAAAACACGAATACAAATAATAATAATAAAAAAAATGCAAATACAAAATGCCCACAATGCAACAGAAGTAACTATTGTGGCCACTCCCCCAGGCACCCCAGCACAGTCTTTGACTCTCCACCTGTTTTTGGAGTTGAAGCGCTAGTTGAGTCTTTAGTAGCTTAGTTGGGCGTGGTATATTTCTGTCAGTGTTATAATTGGTATTGCAACGGTAAGTATCATGTTTACCATAAATCAGTTTTGTGTACAGAAATACTAACTGTTAAAAACTGCTATTTTAGTTAGACAACATTTGACTTGTTTTTTTTTTTTTTTTGTAGCTCAAAAAAGTTTGGCTTTGATGCCTGTGAATTTCTTTTGTTTTCAAAAAGTGTTTTACACAATGACATTGTGGTTAGTGCAATTTCAGTGCGGAAGATCATATAAGTACACTTCCCTGTTGTTGTTTTTATGTCATCAAATACTATATGCTGTTAGAGGTACAGTACTATAAAGTTCATCTTTCGTGTGGCCATCATTGTGAAAATGTTAAGCAATACCAATGATGTATTGTCACAGAGATGGCCGAAGTGGGCGGTGTCAGAACCAGGAAAAGGAATGAAATACACAAAACACAGGGCGGATCAAATGAAATGATGAATACGCCTGTTGGCACTGGTTTATTACAAAATAAAAGGTTTAAACAAACAGAAAACACAGGACACGGTACACGTCGCCAAAACAAAAAGACAAACAAAACGGACTAGACAGACACACGGTGAGCAGATACTTTACGTGTTTGTTATTATTATTATACTTATTTCCTCCGTCTCCAATCCCGTTCTCCACTCACCGAACACCCAACCCCGAATATGTGACAACGTGCATCTATATATACTGTTGTGCTGGGATTCAATTACCTATTAATTATTCACTTGAATCCCAGCACGTGAATTAATAAAGTGCAATTCCCCGTACTCACATATTACTACATTTTACTTACATGTGAAGTGCTGTGCAATCCTCGTGCCTAAATACACATATACCTTTTTAAACACTCGTGTTACACAGACCCTTATTTATATCTCGTGTACCAATGTCTATACACCAACATTTAAACACACCACACGCAACACATAACAGATAATACACAGGGGCGGGCACTTTGTCACATGTATATATTAGGGTAAGCTAGAAATACCCAGGCAACAAAGCCAGAATTTTTGGACCTACAAAAAAACAGGTCAAACTAAAATATTTGTTTTTAACCGCTATTACTGTACACAAACTCATTTATGGTAAACATGATACTTACCGTTAGGACACCAATTATAACAGAAATATACCACGGTCAACCAACTTACAACACTAGTAGTAAATGACTCTTTCTGTATGCGCCCCGGCATTTCTCTCTGTAGAAATTAAGCACAGCAATTTTCATACATTTAAATAAAATTACATCTTTGCAGGGCAAATTCAATTTTAAGCACGCCTATTGCAAAATAAAGTACAAGATACTTGGGTTTAAAACGTAGGCCTGGAACAGAAAGATGGTTTAACTTGAGGGAGTGAGTGTGTGTTGATATATCAAGATAAGCTGTAATACTAACAGAATTATCACAAAATGCAAGAGCCCAAACTTGTACTTGCATAAAGTTCAGTTAATGGGGGCTTTTACAGCAGAAAAAAATAGCCATACCTTTGTCTCGTTGTCATTGAAATTTAGATGGAAATTTAGATTTTCGCTCTATATATTTCCCACCTTAAAATTTATCTATTTCTCTCGATGAAAGAAAACTTCTCATGGCAAAAGTAAAGGCTCTGAAAACTGAAAGGCTGTCTGTATAAGTAACTGCCACTGAACTGGGTAACATATCCCTCTACCGCAGTTCTATTGGAGTCATGATTTGACACATTTTGAAACCTGAAGAAACATTATTTTGGGGTCTCTAGATGCTGTAGCACTTGTAGAACCAGTTGTTCCTGCCCCTGTGTACTATAATACACATGTTTCTTTTGTCAAAAAGTGAGCAGGCATGCGGTTGCCATACCAATTATAACACTGACAGACATATACCACAGCCAACTAAGCTAATAAAGATTCAGCTTGAGCCTTCTAAACAGCTTCATCTTCTCCAGAATCAGGTGAAGATTCATAGACTGTGCTGAGGTGCCTGGAGGAGTGGCCTCAATCATTACTTCTGTTGCGTTGTGGGCTTTTTGTATTTGTGTTTTTTGATTTGTATTTGTGTTTTGCACTTCAGGGCCATTGTATGATAATGATAATGATGATAATGAATAATATGTGGAATAATAGACACCCAACTGTGCACAATGAAGCTGTAATTCTATTGAGAGATTCTGGACATATATATTATATATATATATATATATATATATATATATATATATATATATATATATATATATATATATATAAAATCTCATTCGAGCACTAGCCAGTGGGTATGAATCCAAAACCCTACCATAAAAGATGTCATAGAAGCTTGTGTGAAAATCCATAATTTATTACTTCTAGTCCACCGTACCCTCTCTTGCTTCTCACTGCCTCGCAGTCAGTCTGGAAATCCGGGTATACCAACTTAACCAAATCAAATATTGGACATATTCAATAAACCTAAACAGTGGAGGATTCGAGAACCAGCGTTATGATAATCTGACATCTAACAAAGTGCCAAAGCTATTCAGTGACTTAAGTTACATTCACACTGGGTCCGTTTCAAACAGACTCGGTCTGGTTCGTTTAGTTTGAAAAGATGTATCAATGTGCTCACTGTTCACATTTATCTACGACCAACAGGACCCAGTCCATTTGGATGCAAGCTAAAAGTTGATTTTTTTGGGGTCCTTTTCCATGACTGAGTTCATTGTATTCACAATGCAGCTTTCAAGTGCACTCGGTTAGTTTATGTGGTCTGTGAACCCGATGTTTGCAAAATCCTGCAAGGCATACAGTTTTAAAGATATGGAAGCTGTTGATGTATTGCTCTGTTTTTTTTTTTAATATAGCATGTTTTATATTCTTACATATTGCTGTGAAAGGAAGAACTGGGGGAGCACTTCACTAACTTAGTACATTTCTTGAATGCTTACAGTATGAGAATAATGCAGTTTACACAATTTTACATGGTTCTCTTACTGTCAGCATTAACAAAGTAATTTGAGACTTAATATATATTACTATTTTTCTAAGTTTTGTTTGTTTCTTCAATTCACTGACGTTGCAGAAACTCTGAAGCCGTTAAAATTATAGTATATAATAACACAATAATAGTTTAAAAATTAAACATTTAATTGTTGTCGTTTCTCGCAGACGAGGGACGATTTATCATCATAGACAGGACGATTCTGTTGGACCGACATATCGCCCGCGACAAAAATAGCCCTGTGTATGGTGGCCTTTACACCAGCAGCAACTGCACGCTTGATAATTTAATGTAAATTATTGGAATCGGCCATGATGTCTGTCTGAACGTGAACCTGACCAAAGACTGTGGATATGCAGTATTTCGTCAGCCCCTCCAAAGAATGCTAAGGTAAAGCACAAAGCTAATTTGCATAAAAAGAGATTTTGTTAAGAGATTTAAGATTTAGTTTAATATTTAGCTAAATGTTAGATCTTGTTAAGAGATTTAATCCTTTGTGGTCCTATTACAATTTTCCTTTCCAGTCCGACATCATAAAAATAAATAAATAAATAAAAAGCACAGGTCTCTAGTCGTTTTTTCTCCGGAAAAAGCAGCGTAAACTTTTCAATGGCCGAGTGAGACTGATAGGAGCCGAATGAAGCCGAAAGAAAAAAAAAGGGGGGCGTATCTGAGATATAGCCCCTGCACCACTGAGACAACACAGACACATAACAAAGGAGATAGCTTCCGCAGAGCTTTTTGAGATCTTATAGTAATAAACTAATAACTTGGATCACATTATTGAGGAGTTTGGTGATAAAACGACTGATCAGGAGAGGATTTATCAGTATGCACGTCTATAAAGAGGCAGGTAAAAAATACAGCGAACAAGGAGTGGGGCTTGGCTGGAGATGGAGTACTGATGACCTTTTGCCATGCAGTGCCTTTTAAACTTGTTTTACTCTGAAAAAAAAAAAAATTTAAGCAGAGCATGTGAAAATAAATTGGACCTGATGCGTCTGACAAGCGCTGAATAAATAGACTGCAAAGGGTTAAGACTTAGTTAAATATTTAGCTAAATGTTAAATCTTTTTAGAGATTTAAGATTTAGTAAAATATTTAAGTTCACAAAATTCTGATTTAAGCTGGTAGCATTAAATCCGTCACTCTTGGTTATTACTTTTGCCAGTGCTTGTGCCAGACTGTACAATATTTACCCTGGGAGAAGAGCAGGCTTTTCCATTAGACACAATAACGTTTATCTATTGCCCTTAGAACCCACTTGTACAATTAACTACTGCTACCCCACACAAATGAAAAACAAATTGAGAGCGATGAATTATCTGTTGAAAATTAAATTAGGTCAGTATAGTCTCCAGCAAAACATTAAAACCAAAATTGGAATTCCCTTGCAAGACCAACATGAGCCGGGTGTCTTCACCTAATGAGGGCCCTTTGAAAAAATACACTGTATGCAAGGTTACTACTCTATATTGTGACATTCTCTCTAAAGTTATTGTATCTCCTACTTTGTACTGGAAGCAAGGGAGAAAAACATTTGAGGATCTATGCATTCACTTTTAACCTCAAGACTGACTTTAAAAAAAAGACAAGATCATCTAAAGTTTGATCAATAATTATATTCTGCATTTCTGGCTGAGTTGAAGGTACCTTGATAAGACATGCTTTATCAAGCAAGCCACAGCAGACCTTTACGCCACACTGCTTGCTTGACGGTGCCTTTGTAAGACTTATTGCTTTCTCTGAAATGTCCGAAATGTCTTCTCCGACAACCCTTAGGGATACAAACTGAAACTCTTTTAATCAGAATAGCAAATTATACTTTTGGAGCTTAAAGTCATAAAAATGAACAGATTTTTCATCCCCAAATGTGCCCATATTTCTCAACTGTCAATGTCAAACTGTATTGCCTAGCTAACCTTGCATGCTTATTGACTGCTATCACTACTGGGTATTCAGGGTACGCCTGAGAGAACAAGAAAGCTCTTTTAACCTCAGGCCAAAAGTAGTGACTGTCAACTGCAGCGACATGGTAGGGATTTCTCCAAAGTTTCATATCTTTATTTTAAAACACATGAGGTTAAGAAATATAATTTGCTAACCCTTGGATCAGTGATGTTTTACTGTATGGCCTTCTCATCTGATGTTGCAGCAAGGCTTATAGCAACTACCCTTTTTGCAAGTGCCAATATAAGAGACTGAAATACTACCAGTGCTTCCCTTCCTCAAAATACAGACTTCCAAAGTAGAAGCTGACCTCTTATATAAACATGACCTGTAGTTTATAACACAATGTGATACTAATTAACATTAAAACTTATAAAACTAGCAGTAATCTAAATTGTAGTTAGTTCTGAAGTTAAGAAATCCCCTCATGTTTGTTTTTGCAATCATACAGTAACCATGAAACTAATGTCAATGGCATTCACCCTCAGCTATGGCCGTAAATACCAATAAAACTCTCAGTAACATGAAAAGTAGATTAACATGACTACAATTAACAGGATGCATTTGTAAATAAGTACATTTAAAATACAAACAGACAGATGGCTGGGCAAGCAGACAAACAGCCTGTATTATACAGTCAGAAACTTGTGCCAAGAATGTCCTTAGAAAGCTTCATTGCAATTGGGCCAAGTGGTTCTCTAGTTATATGCAAAACTCTAGTGCCTATGCATTACCAATGGTGGATAGTAATACAGTAGTCTGCCGCGTGTCCGACTGCGGTGGGACCAGAGTAAGGAAGGTTATGTAAAGAGTCAGATAAATGAATCCTGTTTTAAATACCATTATACACAGCTTTAACAATTACTATATTTAAACAATTATTGTTTTGAGATTCAGCTTTTATTAGGGAGCTCCCGTGAAACCATTGTTTAGAAAGATACAAGGTATTAGTGCTGCATACACTTACATTAGCACAGCTCACTTTTGCTTTCCTGTAGCAGTTTTGCATTAGCACTGTACACGGTGACCTTGATCAAGAGCTTTGTCATGGCGGATAAGCGGTTAGGGTGGATTTGTGACGGGCGGGTATGTGACAGATTACTGTACATATTTTATTTCCTTTTCAAAGTCAAATGTTTCATATATTTCACTTGTTTATGAACCTCACAGATTCCCAAAGTGACCCAGGTTTACCTACAGTACAAAGTAATAATACAACATTAGCAAGTAACTGTAAGTCAAACCTCTTGACCTCTTGAAATGTGTATTTTTGTAATCCTGTCTGCTCACCTGTGTCAGAAATACGATTAGCTAATGCATATATGCCATTAATCTGCATGAAATTTGGTAAGGCACAAATGTAAGAGGCTTTGGACTGTGATAACATTATAGTATTGTTGCCTGGTTTGTGTGAGACTACAACAGTCAAAAATGGTTGGTGGTGAGGAAGTCAAAGCCTGAAAAGTGAATACACTTCAATGAATAAAACATTATTATTATTATTATTATTATTATTATTATTATTATTATTATTATTATTATTATTATTATTATGACGATGAATTAGTCATTTAGCAGGCATTTTTATCCAAAGCGATTTACAAAGACTAGGGGGTGAGTTTTGCATCACAACTGCTGCTGGAGAGGTACTTACAATAGGACCTTGTTTTTACATTTCATCCAAAGGACAGAGCACAAGGAGGTTAAGTGACTTGGTAACACACAAGGTCCTGGTAACAAGCCCCAGAAAAGGAAGCTATGTACCGCTTTTGGATGTTAACTTACAAATATTTTTGCCTCTCACAATTCCCTGATACTCCAAAGGAGGTCTCTCAGTGGAGAGCCTAAATATGTATTGCTAAGTGTTGGCATAATGTACCACTTAAACTTTAAATCTCGCTCAGGGGAAATGCAAGGATAAGACTTTCATCTGGTGAAACATTTCCAATCCCCACTTTGAAAAGAAAACAACAATAACACAACATAATACAAAAATACAAACTTGAGACTTTTTGTTTTTGTTAATTGCACCCAGCGGCAATGCTACTAGTTATATATTCTTCATAGTTGAATACACATTCCCTCCTCTGTTCCCCAGAATTTTCTGGTCTGCCTTTGTGGTATCAATCTGTTCCCTAGACTGCTATACATCACTTTATTTGTCCAGATCCATCTGTTCTTCATATTATCTATTTTAATTTCACTGCCATTTAAAACTAGTCTTGATACAGACCTCTGGAGAAAATATAATTAATACGAACATGCTATATATATATATATATATATATATATATATATATATATATATATATATATTATGGTATATATATATATATAATAGTAAGTATCACTTAGATATATAGTAGCATACCGACCTATTGTTTGATTTCCGAGACCCGAAAATTCTGGTTATCAAATATTTCTTTTCACAGTTTACTAATATTGTGCTCAGTTAAAAGGTGTGTTGTACATAATAAAATCATAAGCATGTTAAATGAAAGGCTACCTTATTTGTAGATGAACTGGCCTGTTTTTTTATGAGAAGCAAACACTTCTATGGCCTGATGGTTAAAGTCTCTCTTGGTCATTGTATTGCTCAGGAAGTCTTCATACGTTTCAATGTATTTAAACATCTCTCTGATGTCGCTGTTGTTACTAGGGAAGTAAGGGGGTGATCTTCACTTGGAAGTTGCAGGGTAGGATGTGTAGAGAAATTAAAAAAAAACTAAAAACTAAAAAAAAAACTATATTTAATTCCAGGCTATAAGGCAACTATAATATATTATAACATAATTTTTAATATATATATATATATATATATATATATATATATGCTGCAGATATATATATATATATATTATATATATATAGATATATTATCTATATATCGATATATCGATATAGAGTATATTATATATATAAAATATATCATTATATCGATTTGTATATAATATAATATAACGTATATATTATATATATATATATAATATATATAGATATACTACCGTAGTTTATATTATATCCATATAACATATAACGTTATATATCTTTCTCAAGGGAGCCTTTGTTTGAATCAAAACATTGGAGGTATTTATAGGTGTTTGATGGCATGACAACTACCTGTAATTGTTTATATTCAAATCAATTATTAATTCTTACATGATTAATGGTATTCTATAGTGTATATAAAGTTGTTCTAGTCTCTCCAACGTATTTTATTTCATCACATTTTTCACAGGCTATTCCATAAACAACATTGCTATTTTTACAGTAGGTATTATTTTTTAGTGGATATGTGTTGTTCTTATGTTTAATTAGTATTTTTATTTTTATCCATGTATTTACACACTTTACATGTACTAGTGCAAGTATTTGTAGAACCTAGTCTATCATTTATTCTTTTATGTTTATTGTTAACCAAAATATCACCTAAATTAGCTTCTCTTTGTAATGCTACAACTGGAGGCTTTTTTTTTTTCAATTTTTATGAATTATGTAGAATCCACAAGTGTTTCCAAACTATCTTAGAAATATTGGGCAAAAGTTTAGAGTACGTCATTACTAATGGGACTCTTTTGACCTTTTTATCTTTATTTTACAGTAGATCTAGTAGATCATCTATTTTTAATATATCCACTTTTCTTAACTCTTTCTCTATAATTCTTTCTTTGTATCCTCTTTTTTAAGATTTGATTTTAATACATGTCTTTGTTTTACATAGTCATTTTCTTTAGAGCATATTCTTCGTATTCTTATTCCTAGACCCTTTGGTATTGTCCTTTTAGTGTGTATTGGATATGCAGAGGACGTGTAAATACTGGTGCATGTCAGTAAGTTTACAGAAGAGGTACAGTGCACTCCGTTTATAAAAATCACATCCGTCCTGGATGATTTGATTCTTTTAAGCAGTCGATTCTTTAAAGCAGACCGATATGTTTACTGTGGTGAAGTGCTGCAGAATCAGAGCTTTGTTATTTTCAGTGTAATGGGTTGAGAACTAGATATCATGAGTTCACGCATGTATGCACGCAAAATCCATAGGTTGTTTCCTTAATGAATTAAGCATTATGGTTACTTAATTAACTGCTTGCTAAAGTTAATGATACCTTGATAAAAAGGGCTTAGTCGATTGCTTTGTGAGGGGGGTACAGAGGAGTAAGGAAGTAGAAGCATGCGTTCATTGCAGAAGGACTACCACTGCATCCAGGGTGGGACAATGGTGTACTACGGAGGTAGAGAGGTGGAGAGATGGAGTTGTTTGGAAAAAGAAAAACTGTGTTTAGAAACATGTAGCATGTGGAAATTTGCAACTGTGTGCTGTAAGTACGATCACTGATGTTTTTCACTATTTCATGTATGCATTTCACTGTATGTAATTCATTTTTTCACTGCATTTCATGTATTATGCTTTTTGTTTTTACTGTTACTTGTAAGCGCTTTGTGATGGTTGGCCACTATGAAAGGCGCTATATAAAATAAAGATTGATTGATTGATTGATTGATTGAAATAAGGCATTTTAAGAAAAAAATAGAACACACTAACTTCCATATAGGAAACTAAAATATATATTTGGTATATCTAAAGAAGTCAGTTTGCATGTCATTCAGAGGAGACCACTCTATGCATATAAAGAGAAACATCTTACTGCCTGCGCACTTCTGGTTGCTATTTAAAGCTTTTAAAAAGTACATGTTCCAGCAAACATGTATTTTCATTTAAAAAAAAAAGATATCTGGTACCATGGTGCTATGCTATGCAAAAAAAAAAAAAAAAAAAAAAAAAAAAAAAAAAAAGCTTTCAGCTTGCATGTCTCACTTTTCAGCCTTAATCACTTCCTAGCATATATAACCCCTCCAGTGTATTCAGGGTCAAAGCTTGTCACTGGCTAATAACATGTTAGTTGTTAAGGGGAAACGTCTGGATGGGTAAAGATAGAGGCTTTCACACTTCAGGTTAAAATACCAAGGAAATGCAAGATAACCTCAAGTAAGGCTTGCAAACAGAGCTTTCTGTGACCAATTAAGATGCGATTTATAACTTTTTATGAAAATGTATCTTTAACATGAGATGTCAAAATAAAAGAGCCTTTTTTAATCAATTTACTGATGCTGGAGACAGAGGCATAACTGGAATCTACAATGTATAGTTTGACATCTAATGTAGGCTTATACTGATTCAGAGTAAATGGGCAGACTACACTACAGTTGTTCTTTATTCACAGGACAGGAGCAAGGGCTGCATAGAGGAGGAACCTCAGGAATTGAAATAGGAGAGAAAAGCTTTGTGACTTATAAAAAAGGAAAGGGTCTCCCCTTGGCTCGCCAAGAGCCACCCTTGCAGTGAGATCAAAATAATCGGCTTCCAAGGCTGGGAAGCAAGTGTTACCTCCCTCAAGGGGAACCTAGAGTGGGCAGAGAACGAGAAAACCAAATAGTTAGGATAGATTTGGCAGAGGGTCCATTCTAGCTCGTGGAGAACCTTCCTGGCAGAGGACAAGGCCAGCATGGCGTCTCTTGCCCCCAAAACACTAATCTTGCTTCTCCCCACCCCTCCTTTGTGAGGAAACCTCTAGTGGTCCCGGTGGGATGATGACCTCAACTCCTGGCCAAATAGATACCAGTGCAGTTCATAGTAAATAAAGAAATCATGAGAAAATGTGAATGCAAAAACAAATTAGGTACGTCTTTCCAAAAGTCCACATAACTAAATTCAATGCACAGTCATATTTTTCAGACCACAAACACTGATTAAAACACTTGTTGTAATATGTATTGGACTTCTTAAAATGCATTCCTCTGGATTTTGACCTTTGGCCTTTTTTTGTTGCAGAATGCATAAAAAAATTACCCAATCTTAATTCATTGTTGGTAATTTACTTTAGACAGTTGGTGAGAAAATGTAAAACTCTATCTGTTAATTATTTTTAAATCCTTTCCTTAGCCCTGCATTAAAATGCATTTGAGAGTGACTCAAGTATCATGAGGAAACAGACAATTTGAATGATCAGATCCAACCTGTCAGTACATTTTAAACCCGGTTTCGTGCACCTCATTGCAAAAAATAAGAAAGCTAGCATTTTTTTTTTTTTAATCTGTGGGACACATACCTCCCTTCTCTGTTAAGGAGTTAAGAAATACTTCTTTGATAAATAAAAAAAAATAATCGACCCTTTAGTAAATCAACCCTTTAGTAGCATAGTTTCACCACAGGCCCTAACAACTACACATACCCCAGTGTAACTCTTTATTTAACTCAAAACTTCAATCGATTGTCCTTTTGAATTAAATTGGCAAAATGGATTTCACTGGAATATTTACACCTTGTATAGAAGGACATTATTTATTTGTTAGTTTACTGCTGCTCTTTCATAATAAGCTTACCCAGCTTGTACTGATTTAAGTGAGTTAATAACCACAGCAACGGGTTTCTCAAGATTACCGAAGGAGGCCATATAAAACCTTGCTAGTCTATGCCCATAAATCTTACAGCTGAGGTCACCGGCTTTAAATCCATTGACATTTATATATAAAACCCTATTTTTTATTTTACTCTTGCATGTTACACAAGGAATCACACTGTCAACACTCTTGATTGATAGATGTGAGGACTATTAAAGGTCATGATTTGTCACAATTTAACACCCTGACCTTTTTATTATGTTAAAAATAAAATACATTGTATCTAATCCCTTTTAAAATAATGTAAATTAACTGCTAAATGTGTCGTTTTCAAGAAAACAAAAGTTACTAATTGCAGCCAATGCTTCTTGAACCATCTTAATCATCGTCAAATCGTTTTAACCCTTTAAGGTGGAAGAGACATATGTGTCCTACAAAAATAATCATGCTAACTTTCTTATTTTTGTAATGAGGTGCACTAAAAAGGATTTAAAATCTGCTGACAGGTTGGATCTGATCATCCAAATTGTCACTCTCAAATGTATTTAAAGAAGAAATCATCTGAACAGCCATTCAATGCCTTGTATACCTTAAAGGGTTAAAGTTCATGACAATGTACTAGAGGTCTTTATGGGTCTACCCTGACCTGAAACCCGACCCATACCAAACAGGTTTTTGGGTGCAAAATTGTCACGCAACACTCGGGTCGGGTCCGATTTTGTTTACTCAGTAATACACAAACTGTCAATTAGTATTAAAGAGGTGCTCTTTGGTACTAAAAATCATTGTTTAGAATTCGTGTTGCATCGATTGGCTTCCCCCAGTAGGACAACATGGCTTGCAGAGTGCAGCAGTGGGCGCGTGACCCATATCAAAGGGCTTTTTTAGATCATTCTTAAAAGTCGGAGTAATGGAAAAAACGAATTCCATGAACAAAAGCGAACAGAAAAATGCAAAAAATGCAATTTGTTGTCATTGTGGACAAAGAAGGAAAACGAGTTTTGCAAAACACACATTTTACATCTCAATTCCATTTGCTCTTGTGTTAAGTCTGTAATAAAATCGCGCATTTACAAGATCAGTTCATTTGATTTTCAGATAATGTATTTATCTGTGTGTCTTTTACACAAACATATTATATATTTAATTTTACAGTCCTCTGTGTAGGTTCATGGTGGAATAAACACTGTTTGTAGTTCAGCCAGATTTCCAGGTTGACTGGAGAAAACACTTCTTTAACACTGTATCTAGTCATTGCATACAGTAAGCTAGGGAAAGGAAACGCGATCCACTGTTTTTTTTTGGGGCCGAAACTTGGATCCAGGTCTAATAAGAATTTTATATCGAGTCAGGTCAGGTAAATAATTGTTGGTTCGTGGTTGGGTCAATTAATTTTGACCTGTGAAGATCTCTACAATGTACTATTTTTAACAGTACTTTCACAGCTTTATTTTTTCTGAGAGTGATTGTTTACGTAACATAACAAATGTAGCTGCTAAGGGCAGTGGTAAAATAGTTTCAATTGCAAATAGATAACAAGTTGCAACTGGTAAAACCATGCAAATACACTATATACTGTAACAGTGCTGATCATTTACAATGCTCCCTCATTATAATCCACCTCTTTACAGAGCTGATCCTCAACGTACAGAATATTGCTCCCATTTTCCCCATAATACTATTTCCCTTGTAAAGGCAGGACACATCATGTATAGTGCATGACTATCGACAACCACATTATAATGCACTGTAAAATATTATAAACCTCTTGCGACACTCAAATATAGAGTAGATCAGTCATTATACCAGCAGATTATATTGCCAAAGTTATTATCTATCCAATATGACTTTTTGTACTGTGTGTGTGTCTATATATATATATATATATATATAGATATACAAAAAGTCAGCCACATGTATCTCAGTGGGACCACCCTGGATTAATGACGGCGCTATATTAATCATGCCTGAGGTTTTCCAAAAGGAGGTCTCCACTTGGACCTTGAACAATCTCACAGTGTGTCAAAATTAGGAATAATAATAATAATAATAATAATAATAATAATAATAATAATAATAATAATAATAATAATAATAATAATATCTTTATTTTTATATAGCGCCTTTCATAGTGGACTACCAGCGCAAAGTGCTTTACAGAGACCCCAGGTCATCATATTTAAGAGGCCTTTTCATTTGATATGCCCACAGTATGCAAATGATAGTTCTGTCACAATAAAGGGGTAAATCTATTCATCTTTAATACAATATACAGATCCAAAACATTTGTGAACTTCTAAAACCTTCTGACTTCAACAGCTTTTGAGGCTTGATCGTCCCTCTTTATGAAGTACCCATACTGTGAGGCTGTGTATACTTTCATTGATTAAATGCTACATTTCACATAACATTTCCAAACATACAATATACTATACTTTTCAGCTTCTGGCATGTTGCAGCTTGGAGCTCAGGGAAATAAATATTCCTCCTGCAAACAACTGCAGATATAAGATGAAGCCAAACAATGTAACACCCAGCCGCAAAACAAATGGCATGATTAGGAAAGCAACTGAGGAGCTAGTGAAGGGAGTGATAGCATGGGGTGCAGTTACAGAAGGCCTGCAGAGAGAACACACTGGGTAATTAGAGGAGTCCTGCTCACTATCAATGCTGGAGCCAACACATAGACTCATTACCAGTCCTCAGAATAAATTGTACTTTAGCTGCAAATGCAGCTTGGAGCTTTTGATGAGAAAATCAAAACACGAAAGGTATCATGGCAGATTCAACAATACATGTGCCATTTGTTTCTGCTAGACCTGCTAATTCAGTCAGAGCAGCTATTCATAACACAATTCGATATTTTTTCCCTAACTAGAAAACACTTGGTAAATTTGAGAAATACTAGAAGGAGCATAGTAAATAAAATGACAAACTTTTCAACTAAAACTTGACATTGTGAAATACCTTTAGTCTAAATGTTTGCCACTGAATGTACTAACTTTCTTTTAGTATTACTAAATATAAATAATAATATTAGAAATGTTTGAAAAAATAATATACAGAGCCCTGGTTTCTTATGATAACTACATTACTATATATTATTTTCTTATAAGATTAATGTTCAAGATGCAAAAGGTATGTTGCTTCAAAAAAGCATACTTATGAAGTATTCGATAATGTTAGCTATTACAATGGTGATTGAACAGGTTCTGTGATGACAACTAGGTATGAAAATTAAAAGCCGCCTATTATATCGTTTCACCTGGCACATACTCCTCATGCTTTTTTAATATAAAGATTTCTAAATCCCATTTCTAAATAAAGACTCAATGATTCCGGGACTTTGTGACTAGTTACTGTTCAATACAAATATAATATATATATATATATATATAATATATATATATATATATATAGATATAGATATATATATATATATATACTATGATCACTAGTGGAGTCAGCATTTGCCTGTGATTGTGCTGCTACAGTACAACTTACATTTGACTAATTAAGGCAAACTCACTTAGAAAAAGTACAGACATACATCTGAGAGGTTATCTATTAATTTTATCCTAATCTCCGAAAACAAAATAGCTGTTATCAGTGGTGTAGTGGTAAATAAATAAAGTGGGTAAATGCCCCTTTTTGGTGGAGTTGAATAGGTAGATCCAACAGCGATAGATTGAACATGAACAGATACATTGTTATAGGCCCTCAGCCAACCAGAGTCCAGAGTCCAGAGATGAAAATAATGAAGACTCCTTAATAGCTTGCTTTAATATGTGTATTTCTTAAAACCATATGATATACATTTAAGTCTAACACTGCAGATAACATGATTTAACATGATGTTTATTACAGGTAAAAAATAAATAAATAAATAAAATTAATCCTAGTTTTTAGGGCTATCATATGGAAAGCTGTTTGGTTTATTACTCTAAAAATTCCAAAGCAGGATTTTACCTCTGTACACAGAAAGATAAATCTGCAATGATCAGTAGAGAAATAGTATGTCCATAAGTGATAACATGACAAAGTCTATAGTATTTGCACACCACCAAGCTGTTTATTCATACAGGCCGTTCTTTAATTAACATTCTAGATATTTAAGGTAATTTTATATACAGTAGGGGTGGAAATCAAGTATCAAATTTGTGTGCATGTCTTTTAGGTTAATAGGTTGCTGTGATAGGGAGAGCCCTGTCACTGGTTCCTTTACAAGTGTACCCAACTGAGACACGTTGCTGGGCAACCAACTGGGCAGTTAGGCTCGCCCGGTGCTAAGCGGATCGGGAGATCGTGCTCGGGGATACTGAGTGGAACTCAAAAAGCATCTGCACTATAGTTTAATGGCCATTGCTACACAGCGCTGAGCGAAAAGGTGTGTTTGTTTGCATCAAGGAGACCATCCGCTCTGCAGGAACTACTACACGAAACTCTTCCAATGCAAGATGGTGCTTGTGAAGGCATTACCCAGCAGAGGCCGTGTGAAGAGGCAGGAGTCTCTATGACAAAGCCGGGACTCTGGGAGCCCAGAAGTAGGTCAGTTTAAAGGATGTTGATCCTAAAGAAGGTTCCTGGAGCGGGACATTCCTTTAAGTGGGACTAGCAAGCGCTTGTAATTTGTGTAGCAAACTTATTTTTAGCATTGTTTTGTTTTCTATATTAGAGAAGGGCGTTCCTCGCGACCAATGACATGGCAGGTAAAGACTATTGACTGGTGGGGTACAAAATGACAGTACTTAGAGGGGCTGGATTAGTTTTACTCAAGTTATTTATTTTATTATAATGTTATTAGTTTGTCTCTGGTTGGGCGGGTTGCCATAAGCATTACAAATTGGATTGCCATTCTGTAACAGGGTTACAGGGTTTGTCTGGCTAAAAGTTAATTTGAAGACGGAGTAAGATTTTATTGCAATAACCTTTAGAAACTGACAGCTCATTTGGTTTGTCATTTTTACAGTACCTTGTTTTATTTATTTATGTACAACAAGGTGTGACATCGTGTTTTAATTTTTTGGACTGCGAAGAGATACAATCAGAGATACAATCATTTATCAGTGATGTTTTTCTTTTATCAATGACACCATTAGGTTACAGTGGGTTTGGTTATTTGGTACTGTGTGCTTGGTCACAGGATTATGTAGTATGGGCTCTATTTCCGTACATAAGTAAATAGACTAAAGTTATGGTTTCTTTTAGGCAGCTGTAGTGTGGGCTGTTACCAATACCAACAAAAAGGCATGATACCCACAAGCAGATGAGAACTTGAAGCGTATATAATGGAAACTATTGTAACTTTAGGTCAGCAGAATATAGTATAAGAAATACTTCCACTCTTCCTTAATTACAAGAATCTGTAACTTGTTGTTTACAAATTAACCCCTGCACGTACAGGTTTCGATAACTAAGTTTAGTGGCCTTAAATTAATGCTCATTCCAAATGTATCGTCTCCACTAAATTAATACGTTGCATAACTTTGTAGCTTTTTTGCCTGAAACAACATAATTAGAGCCCCATGTTTTTCACAACTATGAAATAGCATAGAATAAAACTAAAAACAACATATAAATGAAATGCAAATATAAAATAAAATAAAATGAAAAATCATTATAAAGTGAACATAGAATGATATTTTTAAATTGAGAGGTTTATACAAAAAAATACTTTAAATAAATACATGCAATCGTAGTTGTCAAGCCGTTACCATAGACACGGGCTGAAGGGAAACAGAAGCTCTGCGTAGATGTATAATTTGGAGCAAGTTGTTTGGGGATTCAAATTCTGATGGAAAAGAAGAGAGGTTTGTTTCTAAAATGCCTAAACTGCACATAACAATTAAACCAACGCTGCAAAGAATTTGAGCATGAAGGGATGTATGGAGCAGACGGACCAAAATAATGATGTGCAGATTTTGCAACTGTTGGCTGGAAAGATACCATCATTAAGCATTAGATGTTTATTCCTTTTTGGGGAAAATATGGCTTGTTTGCTTGTATTTTGTATTAGTATGCTAATTATATTTTATTTCAAGTGGTGATAACTTTGTACTGGAGCAAATGCTGTTTTGGTTTTGAATGAATCTGAATGAATGAATCTGCTTTGCTTAGTGTTTAAATACTGAGAAACCCCAAGCTTGTTTTGTATACTGGAGCCCTGCTTCAGTGCAATGGGATTGAAATAGGGCAGTGTCACACATAAAATTATATATATATATATATATATATATATATATATATATATATATATATATATATATATATATATATATATATATATCTTTTGTATTTTTATAGAGGGCATGGGCAGTATTTACTGTAAATAGGCAGTTAATTAAAAAGAGTGGGGGAGTATACATTTCCGTTATTGCCACTAATGAAAAAATATGGTAACTAAATTATTTTTCTGTGTGAGGTCTGTTTATGTCAAAATGTAAAAAAAAAAAAAAAAAAAAAAATGGATAATGTTTAATAAGAAATATGTATGTAGTTAAAACATGATATATACTATACTATTATTGATATACATACATCTATTTTAGTTTTATTAATGTGTAGCTGTAATAAAATTACATTTGTGAAAAATAAAATTAAATTATAAAAAATAAAAAATAAATTCACAGGGCTCTAACCACAATCAGGGACAATAAAATAAATATATTAGCCACTTTAGGTAGCCTATAAATACTTTTGCACTAAAATCAATATTTTATGCAAAGTAAAACAAAGCTATTCTTACAGTTAATTGATATATGGAATGACTGCAGGACAACCCGGTCGGCATAACTAGAGATCCGGCTAAGGGTTGTAGGAAATCTGCAGGCTGCATGTGGAGCTTAGGGTGACTACGCATCCCTAATTGGACGGGACAGTCCCTAAATGTTAAGATTAAGTCCCGGTCCTGGTCTAAATGCAGAATTTGTCCCGGATTGCATCTTACAGTTTAGCACCACAGTCAAACCACAGCATATCTGTTTGAAGCCCCTGCCGCAAAATTTTGCAATGCCTTACACAGCCCAGAATGATTGACACATTGGATAGACAATCTAACACACAAAACTATATAATCCCACTATCATGTGACTTTTTTGCACTCACATCACATGTTCCCCAACAATCTGATGCTGATCTGTTCTGGCGACAGCAAATACAATACAATTAGTAGAATATTTCAATTTTTGTGTTTTCTTTGTTTATGCGAAATGGCCGTCTAAAAGTTGAAATGGCACTGATCGTGATACTCCACCAAAGAAAAACAGTAAGCACCTGTGCAAATTCAAAGAGGAATGGGTTATAATGATCTTGCACGTGGATTAGGAAAAGTGAAATTATGATTCAACAAGAGTTTTTATACATTATGTAGAAAATATTTTATAATTGAATACTGAAGTGAAAACGATATTAAGAAGCATTCAAAGTTGATATTTAACTTTGAAATACTGTTATTAATTATACGATATAAAATATGTAAATATACAAAAGCCCCCTTCATAAAAAAATGGCAGGTGTCCCATTTTTTCATTTTGAAAATGTCGTCACCCTAGTGGTGCCTATGTTGTCACTTTTTGGTAATTCATTTAAAACATCATCTGAGCAGAGAAATAGTATATTTCTTTGAAAAGTAATAGAATGAGATGTTTTCTTATGCTTCAACTCTTCTTTTTTTGTTTACTTTTGCTTTTACATTTGCTAAATACGGTATATACAAAGAATTATTGATTGGTAATCAGACATCTAGGATTACCTGCTTAATCCAAAATTAACTAATCCTGGTTTAAATGTGTGCTATGCAATGTAACTGTGATTAAAACATAACCCCAGATCAACTAACCCTAGTTTACCACTAAACTGAGTTTTATTCAATCCCCCCATTGGTGCAATCTGGCTTCAGTGTTTAATTAGGGGTTTAAGCATCTAAATCACACATGCTTGTTTAGATGACTAAATTCTCTTCTACAGGTAACACTGGATTTAGACGCGTCGATGTAGGTGTGATTTTCTAAACCTGTAGTCACCAACATGCTCACTGACTAGGCAGAATATTTTCATCTGAGAAAGTAGAAATACTTGTTGATGCAGTTCTTCATTTATATAAAATCTTCTCGCAAGGCACGTGATCAGTAGATCCTGTGACCATGCAAAAAAGAGGATAGGATAAATTCCCAGCTATTGTATAAAATGACTCTTTTGTTTTCTGTGACTGGTAGTTTTCAGAAAGCATATCTATTTATTCACACACAGTCACTTCTGTCACTTTAAACATGGTAGACTAGCTTACACCCGATTTGTCTCAGATGGATCTTTGATATGGAGGATATTTTTTGCCAAAATGAAAAATAAATAAATACATGAATGAATAAATGTCAAAATATATAACTGTTGAAATAAATAAATATATAGACATTTACTTATTTACATTTTCATTTATTTATTTGTTATTTTCATTTTGGCATAAAATATCCTCAACACTTAGAAAGCCCCCTGCAGCATAGAATGTTATTAGGGTAGTGGTTATCATCACTGCCACAGGAACGGCAAAGCTGTTTATCCTCTGACAAATCCTTACATAAATTCAATATTGCTTGTGTATTTAGTCGAAAACGACTAATAATCCTATCTGTTAGGTCCAAAAAACTAATACGGGGTCTATAATTTAGCAAAAGAATACCTCCCACTCCTCATTATTCTTCTTCTCTTTGCCTGCACTGCAACCAATTCAAAACAAAATATCGCTTTCAAAAGGGTAGCGACTAAAATTACACCAAGTAGAAGCAGGTGTAACTTGCAAAGTCCTAAAAGCCTAATTATAAGACGTGTAAATGCTTTGGAAATCACTCGTAGGGTTATGTCAGCTAATTTAACAAGCTATGAATAAGTTAAACTAGAAGGACGGCTTTAACCAACTAAATCCCTAGAAGCACCTAAACTTCTATATTTGAAAATCACACACACGAGTCAGCTGCCTAAACGACTAAAAACATGCTTAAACCCCTTAGTAACATGCTAAAATATGGCCCTAAGGGTCTATAAAAAAATCATTAAAAATTATCAATCCCCCCCCCCCCCCCCCCCCCCCCCCCCCAATTCTACTGTGTCAATAATTGTATTCGGCAATGTCTAATTTTGTACTATGAACTTTAACCCTTATTTTGTTTCTCATAGGGACACTTCCTGGAAAAGCAATCTGGATCTTTAATGATATCGTCCCACTACACATGCAGAACGACAAGCATGCATTTATAACGGATGTCAAAACAGCCTTAATGTTGTGTATTAGTGTAATAAGGGTGAACATACGTGACCTCTTGCACAGCATGGCATCCTAAAATGACTAAATGCCTCTACCCTTTGGCTCTGGTAATTGATTATCCTCCCATATTACCATATTACCAGATTTACATATCGGGGAGGAAAAACAACTCCCCACAACAGCTCAGGAGGACTCAGAAGTTCAACAGCAGATGTTGGCCCCTTGATAACAAAGGCCAGCCTTGTAGGTGTCTGCTTTCGTTCAATGGTCACCTGGCCAGCAGGAGATGCTTTAGTACGATTAGAAAAAACAGCCTCCCTGACCTGTGGGAGCATTAAAGTGAAGATCAGCTTGTGAACCCGTGCTCCCTTGACTGTATGATTTACCCTGTACACCTATTAAAATTTAGAAGACTGTAAAGTTGTTGGTATTGCACAATGTGGATGTTTTTGCTTTTAATAACATTTTTCATAATTGTAACTTCATACTGTATCAGTGTGCTGTTTAAAAATATAAATGGAGATAAAATAGACATATTTAAAATGACAAAAACAACTACATTAACACAAAATTAATTTTAGACTGCAGAGACCTTTTGGCATGCATACAGTATAGTACACAGTAATATAATTGATGTATAATGATTAGCACCAAGCTAAGGAGGTTTTGCATATTATCTCTATGGTAATTAATAGCTTGGTTCAACAGAACACACAAAATGACTTCCCTGCCATACAAAAAAGGGTGGCTGATTTTTATTAAATGTCTGTCTCTTGTTTGTTCAGATAAAAAACACATCAATATCTAAAATGAGAATTAGGTGAAAAGGGTAAGCTTGCAGATTCATGTTGTAAAGTGAACTGTATTAAGGCAAGCATTATCAGATTAACCTGAATAATTAGCTAAAATCAGGGGAAACAACTCAAATGGCTACTATAATTTACTAAATTCCTTTTCAAATGCAAGCCTTAATTAAGATATGTTCAGCTCTAATTCATTTGCTGTACAGATCTATATAATGATTTGGTTCTCTCATATCAGGAAAAGGCCATTGGCAAGATTACACACATTTTCCATTTCTCAGGAAAAAAAAAAAAAAGCATTCATTAGGATGAATAGGTAAATAAGCAATTCTGCTCAATAAGTCCTTGTCTGAAGCTGTTGTAATTTTTTGAATTTTGAAACATTAAAAACGATCATTCTAATCAGGATTAAATTATTATTGCACATTAAGAAATGCTAACGGCAAGTTTGACATAGAGTACAGTTATAATCTGGGACCTTTCTTTTGCAAAACAGACAGGGCAAGGAAGGAGTACCATCTGCAAAAATGCTAATGGCACGTACTGTGTATGCTTGTGTTGTTGATTTTGTGAGATAATTTCTCCCTGGTTTCTAGACTTCAAGTTATCCTTTTCTGCAACATTCAGCTAAAGACAATTATTTTCCATAGTAATGCATGCTATTCCAATATGTTAAGCTACAGATAATCAAAACAGTATGAAAACATATTTTTTTACTGGCATTATATCAACATTTGAGCGTAAATGTTTGCAAGACAGCCACTTTCCAGTGGAATACAGTTTGAAATGCCTCGAATTATGGCACATTTAAAAATTGCTTTATTTATTCTGAAACCACAGGAAGAAATACATTTGAAGTAGGAGTATGGACACATCCCAGCAACAGTATATTCTAAGAATAAGGGTCTCTCAATACCATAAGGAATTATACAGTTAAACATTTTGGATACTGTACCAGGTAAAACATATAGCCCTTGTAACAAAAACATTGTGTGTGTGTGCTGTAATGTTTTATTAACTGTGTCAAGTTGAGTTTTTTTAATGTAACTGGCATTGTGTTACTTATGAGTTTTACAGTCTGTTTGTAGTTGTGGTGTTTCATCAAGCAGCTTTCAAGTTATGAACCCACGTACTGTATGCTGAAGAATCATTTTAAACCTATGCCTACAAGACAGAGATTTAATCATAAGAATTTGATGGTACTTTCATGAGTCAGTATCATGAGCATAAGGTGCTCAGTAGAGATCAGCAGAAAGCACACTTGCTTTGCAACATACTAAAAGATCACAAGTTCAAAACATGCCTTGTGATGATTTGGGCCTGTATCTACAAACACACAGTGTGCAGAGCAATACTGCTATTGAAGGTGCTGCTTGTGGTTAACAATCTAAAGTACAGGCAGAGTAAATTAGAAAGTGACACCATCCCAAAAAAATCCACTCCTGTCATGGGAGGAAAGGCATCTTTGAATCCATGAATTCTCAAAGATCTACCTGATATCTTCAAACCATAAAGCAGGTTAGAGGTAGATGGTAGTATATGCAATTACCAAGGATTTAATATCCAAAATGGTCTCATTAGAAATTTAAAGCAGTCTATAAAACATGGATACAGTACTGCAAAACTTGTCTGACTGCAGGAAATTACCCTGCTGAAAATGGTGATAATATTTTACCTGATGACTTGACCTACAATAAATTACAGTTCATATTTAATAAGTTATCTGATATGTAATCACTGCTCCTAAGTTTCTGTCCATTGAGTTAATTAATGAGAAACCAGAAAAGGATTGGTGATTTGTTTTATTTCACATTTGCACCCTGGTATAAAAGCCGTTCCCTGATTAGCAGAGATAATCTATTTTGCTTAATAAGGATTGATAGAATTTCTTCTACCATGAGGCTATTTTTCTCTCTCTCTCTTTTTTTAACAAGCACAAATCACTACCTTATAGGCAAATAAAGTATGATTAATGGAACTAATTTCTAAAGGACTTAATAACTTTACAATGATGGCCCACTTCACCTCTAATGCTTTTTGTCTATGAGATTTGTCAATAAAGTAAACTAACCTTATACACAGTATAGCTTCAATGTTTACATGAATCTCCATTTGCATCAAGTATACACAAACATGTATCTTAGTTTTAACGCGATTGTAGTTAACACAATAATTTCATAAATCTTAACGGTTGTGCATTTCCATTTGCTTTATAGGTCTCAACTGTGCAGTTTTGAAAGAAAAACATGTTACAGTAAACATGTTTGTATGTTGTGTTAAATAATTGTCAACATGAGTATGTTGATTGTATGATTTATATTGTCCTGCACTTTACCTTTCCAGTAACACAATACATATTAGCCAATACGCACACTGGCAACACTGCCTCAGCATCGCACGGCACCAGTGAGTAATAAACACATACTATTCTACAAAAAGATTTACGATTCTCAACTTCAGATCAATTAAATTAGTAAAGAAAGGAGAGTAATCCATACTATATAGTATGAGCATTTGTGGTAGGGCGGAAGCTCTGCTGGGATAGTGTATGGGGAAAAATGGACGGGAAGGGGAGGGGTTAAATATGATTAAAATGCACATGAGCACTTAAACTGCAGCCTTCTGAGTCTCATTGCCAATGGTCACAGTAATCGTTTTTAATTATTCAGAATAAACTGAATTCAGAGAGCAGTTCTCTATCCATTTAGTTACAGAAAGCAACCCATCACAACATTCAGATTTAACTTTTTTTTTTTTTTTTTTTAAATCAGTGACAAACTAATACTGATCTGCAAACAGCAAATTATGTTATGGTATTATGCTCCAGCCCTAGTAGTGGAAAATGCCTGGTTTCACAGGAATATCTAAAACCTTTCCCAGCCATATCTAAAACTGATCAGTTAAAATGCAGCAGAATAAACACCCCCACTGTTTGCAGAGGCTAAAATCAGAAGGGTGGTTTGGCTTTGTATTCAGACATAATGTGGGTTGGGTAAAAGTAAAAGGTTTCATTAATTGTAACACCACTGGTGTAATTTACATGTTAACCTGTCCCTGTGATTTGGTATATGCTGGACAGACAAAAAGGAATTTAAAACTGCGTATCGCTAAACACAAAGCAGCAATCAGAAATAATAAATCAGGAGTATTCCATTGCTAAACACTGCAGTAAAGCTGGACACAGATCTTCTCCACACTCATTGAGATTCCTGGGTGTGAAGAAGGTCAATGTGCCAGCCCGTGGGGGCAATCTGGTTAATTTACTGCTATGTAGAGAAGCATATTGGATTCTAAACTTAAAAACACTAGAACCATTTGGACTTAATGACGATCTAAATTCATGTCTTCTAACTTAATTTAAAATAATTGTGTTCAATGCTGTTTACATTGTTGTCAACTGTGGTATATCTTTGCTGCTGCTGTATTGAAAAGGGGGGGCTAATTGAATATTATCACCTCGTTGACATCAGTAATTTATGTATTTGTAATGATCAGCTGAGGTTGAGGATTGCCCCTACAGAACTTGTTCAATCCAGGTTTTCCCGGTTGTCGCTGGTCCACTGTGGTCAACCTTCTGAGATCTCCAGGTACATGTCCACCCAAGGTAAGTATCGCGATAACCAGTATTTTTGTAATGCACAAGTGTCTGTGTAGTAACCATAGTTTTGTCCCTTTCAGAAATCCAGGTATCTCCAGGTTTCGGATCTGTCTTCACAAGAGACATTGGCACCCCTCTGGTCCAAATAGGAACAACAGGTAAGTTCAGGGTTAATTCTTGCTACACAGTCCTTTACTTAAATAAGTTACTTCTACTTCCCTTGGCAGGAATGTTAGAGACCCCTGCTGGTGAAAGGGATGTAACTACAGCCCAGCCTGTACTTCAAATTCACCTCCTGGTGAACTTAAAAATTAATCCAGACTAAAAATAAAACACTAAAACAGTCTGTGTTGGGTCTTTATTTACTGCTGTGATTTTGTTCCTTATTTAAAAAAACACAAAATCCATTAGGAAGAGATCTGAGTTACTTTGTTCCAAACCAATAAGCAGTTTCAATAACACAAAGTATATTTACACAAAGCTTAACACAATGTCTCACACAGAAACCTGTGTAGACAGTCCATATAAGTGTGCTTGCACCATTTAAAAATATCCTGTGTAGTATTTAAAACAGTCCAGAGAACAGTGGGCGTATTTAAGCAGTGTCGTATTTACATTTGTAAACCAAAACATTCACTCATATAGAATGGTCTTATTAAAACTTTGTCACAAAGAGCTTGGATTGAATTCCATTCTTAATTCACGCAGAATAAATTCGGGTAAGTTTTTAGGACTCACAGATCACTGCTTGCGCTTCCTTTTCTCTTGTAAATTACGAGTCCAGAGCGGAGGTAAACACAAGAGGATTCGTTCGGTCAAACTAGAACACAGCCCTGCTCGCAGTGTTCAAGTCAATCCACACAGGTACCGCGGAATAATAACGGGATGCCTCCAACATCGTAATTATAATTATGTAAACTCCGTTTCTTCCAGTTCTCTCACTGCATTTCTGCTTGGGTCATTGCCTGCTGCACCCGCGATGCTGTTTCCTCACTTCTGCTAGACCAAAGCACCTCGAGTCCACCATTCTCCATCCAGGCTGGGCAAACGCCTTCACTGGATGCACGTTTCTTCTGGCAGGCTGAGTAACACCTTCACTGCCGCTCTCTTATGTCTCTTGTTCCGGCTGGGCAATCGCCTTCAGAGCACACCTCTCTTTGCTCCTCTTGTTATTACTAAGCTCTTTTATATTTCCTAATTGACGCACAAACCTCGTTCTCAGCCCATTGTGTTAACAGGAATTAGAGTTCACTATTTACATTGATGAACGTATCAGTTTTTATTTTTTAAGCCAAGGCAGGGTATCAGTCTTCCATCTTCCTGATACCTTTTCTTGACATTTCACTGATTGTATTCTTTTGGGGTAAGTCTCTACCAGGTTTGCACATCTGGATTGTGCAATATTCGTCCATTCTTCTTGGCAAAATTGTTCAAGCTCTGTCAAGTTGGATGGGGATCGCTGGTGGAGAGCAGTCTTCAACTCTTGCCCCAGATTCTCCATCAGATTCAAGACCGGGCCTTGACTGGACCACTCTAGGACATTCACTTTCTTGTTTTTAAGCCACTCGGTCGCTTTGGCTGTGTGCTTGGGGTCTGTCCTGCTGAAAGGTGAATCTCTGTCCCAGTCTTAGGTCTTTTGTAGAGTGAAGCAAGTTTTCTTTAAGGATTTTCCCGTATTTAGCTCCATCCATTTTGCCGTCTACCCTGACAAGCTTCCCAGTCCCTGCCGATGAAAAGCACTCCGGTAGCATGATGATGCCACCACCATGCTTCACAGTAGGGGTGGTGTTTCCTGGGTGATGTGCTGTGTTGGGTTTGCGACAGACATAATGCTTTGCATTTAGGCCAAATAGTTCCATTTTTGTTTCATCGGACCACAGAATCTTTTACCACGTCTTTTCAGAGTCTCCCACATGCCTTTTTGCAAATACCAAGCAGGATTTTAGATGGGCTTTTTTTCCGAAATGGCTTTTGCCACTCTTCCATACAGGCCAGATTTGTGGAGTACCTCAGCTATTGTTAACACGTGGACAGTTTCTCCCATCTCAGCCATGGAATGCTGTAGGTCTTTTAGGGTTGTCATTGGCCTCTTGGTGGCTTCTGACCAATGCCCTTCTTGCCCAGCTGCTCAGTTTGGGAGGAAAAGCCTGCTCTAAGCAGATTCTGGGTGGTGCAGTATACCTTCCACTTCTTAATGATTGACTTGATTGTGCTTCAAGGGATATTCAATGCCTTTGAAATCTTTTTATACCGCTCCCCTGATCTGTGCCTTTCCACAACTTTATCCCAGAGTTGTTTTGAAAGCTCCTTGGTCTTCATGGTAGTATCTTTGCTTTGAATGCACTACCCAACTCTGGGACCAGACACAGAGAGGTGTATTTAATTTGAAATCATGTGATGTGATCATTCCTCGCAGGTTTTCATGAGTTACCTCCTCTGGGAACACACCTTGTTGCCTGTATTTACAAAACTGCTCAGACAATGATCCCCTGTAGAATTTATCCACTTTCCACCACAGTGATTCGATATGTACTCATTTTTGCATTCCTTTTTTTAATTTTTTTTTACACGTCACTGATCTTGAATCTAACCTAACCTGCAAGCTCTTTCAACACTTCACTGTGCCGCAATCTATGTCTCCCCCTAGTCTGACAGCTACTACCTGAGAAGAGCAGCTGTCGGGTTTGTACAACACATACAGAAAAGCCTTCATTGCACCTTAGACCTCAGTGCTCCTGATTGCTGGCTTTGGCAGCAACAGAGACACAATTGTGATGAGCGAGACGAGAAATGCCTTCTCTTTCTGATACCAATGTTTCACTTAGTTCCTATCCTGCCTTATTTGCCCAGGTGCTTTCTATCTTCTCTCTCTCTCCCCTGTGAACTTCTTTTTGTCTTTTTTTTTTTTTAGTTCAGCCTTGTGTAACAGGAAGTGTTCTATGACATACTGGTGTTACGGATTCTGTCCCATTGGTGAGATGAGATGATGTTAAAAGCCTTAAAACCACAAATACAGAGCAGCCCAGCTCTTTTGCATTGTGGTTAAGATGCATGCTTGCGATGTGCACTGTGGTCAGTTTATGCCCCGTCTCCACCCTGGTACATTTGTTTCATTTTAGATCCCATGTCCGTATTACTTTGTCTCCTTCAGCTCATACACTATAAATCTGCTTATATTAATTTATTGTTTATATTCCGTAATCTATTTTATCAGGTATAAAATAAAAGCAATTATATCCACAATATACCTTTGTACTAAAAAGACATATAAAAGGTTGATTTTGACAAGCTACAGGAATACAAACCACAGCTGAATTTTTTGGAAACATTGACAGCTCTTGAGAATCTGTTGTTATCAACTCCAAACTGGTTGGAACTAGACTCTGTTCAGAGGACTGTTTAGTTATAATTACTGATCTGTACTTAACTATAATAAATTAAAAAAATAAATAAATAAAAAATGCTTATTTAGTCTTTGTTTTACATTTATGAACAAAAATGTAAAAGAACGGAAACAAAAACAGAAAAGAATAACTGCCTATGACACATTGGGAATTGCTTTTCTTTTGACTAATTTGCAAAAACCTTATAAGGCTATTATAGATGACACAGGGCCCTGACATTATCAACCAACACAGACTGCAAAGTGGTAATAGACTTTTTTGTGTGAGTGTGTCTTGCTTAAATTTAAAGAAAACAGCTTGAATGTTTATTATTATTTAAATTACAATATGCAATACAATTTGAGAGACTGGCAATTTATTTGGGGAAGTTAGTCTCAACCTGGCAAACAATGATAAACCAAAGCCACTAATGGAATTGTTTAAAAGAGAAAAAAAAAATTGTCTCATATTTTGTAGAAACCAGGAATATTAAGGGTGGGCGGGGGAGGTTATTCTTGTTTTTATATTTGTTACTTTTTTTAAAAGAAACCGCAGTGTATTCCACTTTTAAGAAAATAACATTTACCAAGCATTTGAATATTTGATAAGAAAGAAAGAAAGAAAGAAAGAAAGAAAGAAAGAAAGAAAGAAAGAAAGAAAGAAAGAAAGAAAGATGTTTACTTTACTTAACTTTTCTAAAATATTTTGGTAGCTTTAGGTTACGGTTAAATAACTATGTAAACACAGAGTAATAACTGTGTGACTGTGACTACCAGAGGCACATGTTCTTACGTGGAAATCACAACACAAACTCTCCTATGGTAAAGGGTTTTATCCATGACAATGTATTCAGTTTAAATTTACATTACTTCAAAAATAACATTGGGTCTTGTTTTTCAATCATATACAAAGCAGTGTTTTGGAAATTCTGGCCTGTGATTGGTTAAAACCTCATCATAGGAGGAAAAATAGATTGAACTATTGCCCTAACGACCTTACACCACTGTTCAATAGTCTCCGTCTGTCATGTGATTGGTTCACATCACTGTCAATCCCACTCCTTTTTAAAGGATCACCTTTTTCACCTGCATTCTTCACAACAAGAGAAAATAGGTGCTTGAGGTCTCAAGAAAATAGGTGCTTGAGGTAGTTGCCAAAGCAGTTTGACTTGTAACATGCTGATCCTATTGTTGTAAGCTAAGCTTATCTCAGAAGCAATTTAAGGTAAAAAAAAAAGTCTGAAATATATCACAAGTGCATTTCACCTATTATATATGTCTAAAGGGCTATCCAAATGATTGTCAACCTAATGGGGATCCAAGTACACTGATGTCTTTTTTCAATTGCTTTTAACGTTAAAAAGGTAGATGTATGTCAAAATTACAACACCCTCTGATTGATTCAATTTCTCAAAAGACTGGAGGTAGAAAGTAGCAGGTTCAATAATTAAAAGCACAGGTTTTGTTTCTCAGTTCCTCTAAATGATCATAAGCATGATTTTTCACAAAGGAGTAGCAACCGCAATAAAGTTTAATCCTGACAGGATGTCTGGGGTTATGATGCATAATTCTTCTGTATTACTAATTGGTAAAATGTCTATGATACCAAAATAAAACTGCTGCTCTTTGCTTCCCTTCACCACAAATTATTACCCAGTCCTGTAATGCTATTGATTTACCTGTACTATATCACATTTTAATCACCATAAACCACAGGCTAATACATACCTGCCAACCGTGATTGCTCTTACCAAGGGGGGTTTTGACACATTGGAAGATGTATCTCAAATTCTGATAGCCATCTGCTAAGTTTTAACTAATTGGGTTCTATGTGTCTATTAGCCTTCCTGAAATTATTGTGGCTCAACATTCTATATCAGTTGGTGTAATCTGTCTCAATAAAATGATTTAGGGCTTTTTTATGTGAAAAAATTGAGCAAAAAGGCCTTATAGAGTAGCCTGATAATTTCACAGCCAGGATGTATCTTTTCCCTTAACCCCCAAGCCATCAGGCTTCAAGATTTCCTAGGGGACCAATATTTCCACTGAAGCAGGCTCATGCTGTCCAATGGTCTGGGTCATCACAAATAGACTTGTTTCAACAGCCATCCATCTATCTGCAGGTGTCGAGAACATGCCTTAATGAACATGCTGTGTGATAATATTTACTGGCACTCTTCAAGCTTATACAGTAGGAAGAAACCTGAAGGCCAATGCAATATTAGTTAAACATGAAATTGTATTGATTTGTTTATTTATCGGAAACATATATTTAAACAGAGAGGGATCATTTATTTTACTAAGAGTGCTGGTAAACTGTAGTGAGGATAACATGTCAACCCCCTACCCCTTCTCAACATGGAAGGATATCATTCAAACAGTTTTGTTTATTAACAGGTGTTGCAGGAAGCACAACACAACACAGCATATTGTCCCTTTCAGCTTGTTTTGCTTGGCAGATAGGAAATTTAGGCCAATTTCCAATCTGCCATTTTTAGCAACGGTTCTTGAGCGGATTGTTGTAAACAAAGTACTAAGTTTTTCTGGCTACCAACAGCATGTATGAGAACTTCCAGTCTGGATTTCAAGCTGCATATACCACTGAGACCTGTTAGAGTATCAAATGATCTCTTGATAAGGTTTGACTCTGGATTTCCCTCCTTTTTAATTCTCCTTGATCTAAGTGCTACATTTGATACTGCTTACCACTTAATTTTATTGAATCATCTTGGAAGCTTTGTAGGTCTCTCAGGTGCTGTCCTATCATAGTTTAAATCATATCTTTCCATCAGATTCCACTATTCCATTGTGGAGAATAAATCTTATCAATATCATCGGAAGTTATCTGCATTGTTCCTCGGGGTTCTATTTTAGAATCCTTGTTATTTTCTTTATATTATTAATTATTTGCATAAATGTAGTTGGCTTTCATTGTTACGCCGATGACACACAACTGTACTTACACAAACTTATAAAGCCCTAAATGGATTCGCACCAAGTTATTTACAGGAATTGTTGACTCCTTGCAATCCAAGTTGTACTCTAAGATGGCAGGATGTGGGGTTGTTGGTTGTTCCGAGAGTGAATAAAGACGATGAGGGAAGGAAGGCCTTCTCTTGGAAAGCCCCAGTGTTGTGGAATGCTCTACCACCTTCAGTCAAAAAAGCAGGATATCTTTCTACTTTTAAAACAGCATTGAAAAGACATTTTTATAAAATAGTTTTTTTCACCATAATTTTAGCACGGACTGTGTATCGTTTTAGACTGTCTTTTGAACTGTTTTATATGAATTATCTTTCCCTTTCAAAAAAGTAAAATGTTGTTGAGGTTATGACAGGCTCTGTGTAAATGTAAATAAATAAATAAATACTGCGGGAAACCTTTTTCTTATTGCTTGGAATTTTCATTGTCCATAACAAGTATAATTATTTTTGTTCTTATACATTTTAGAATCCTCCAGTATTTGTTGAGCAATAGGAGAGCTTCCATTAGAGACACTTTTCATTTTATTATCATTATCTACAAATGAGCTGTGTCTGCAAAGGGAGGGGGAGGGGAGGGGGAGGGGGCTTGATTAATGAAACTTTAAACTCTTTTAAACTCTCATGGTTATGTTTACTGCAAACTGGCATGATGCATGCTTTACATCACTGCAGTACAGCTGGAGCTACCCTTACAGCATAAGGCAGGAGAGTGCTGATATAAACTATATATACATACACATGAATACAAAAGCTGTCAGCTCTACATGTGTGTATCTGTTACACTTGCATGTGTATTTGATTTGATTTAATACCAGGCATACCACTGCATTCTTCTTTTGTAAAGTCTGAGAATGCATACACTAGCTGCGTTTAGATTGTGTCTGCTAACTGTTTGTGAATTGCTCACAGATAATGCATCAGTCAGCTTACCTCCACCAGCTTGTTGGCATGCTCACGGAATACTTGGGCATACTCTTTGACCTCCTTTTCATTGCCACTTTTGGCAGCCTCAATCAGCACCAGCAGGGGAACATTTGTCTCCAAGAAGGAATCGGAGATGTGGTCCATCACTGCCTTTCGCAGCTGCAAAAAAAAAGCATTATTGTCACCTTTAACATCAAGACAAGAGTTACTGAAGTAAACACTTTTGACTAGTTAAAACCTAAATTGCATAGCACAATAAACAGAGAACAATGTTTAAAAGATGATATTCTAAAAAGAAGAACAAATTGTGATGTTACAGAAATGTCTCAGGTAAAATAACGTCAACTGTTGAATCAGTAAACATTCTTCAATTAGAGGTCACTTAATATTAAAATGGAACATGGAATACTTTATGATTTTTATGTTGTATTGTATCCAGTACTGTATGCTGACATTTTGATCATACTTTTTTTTATATACTTGTTTTGTTTTTATTTTATTTTCAAAAGACTACCAATTAATGCTTTTCTCCCCAAGTGTAAATAGCTGGGCAGATGAAAGTCTTATTTATTTAGCTCCCTTTCAATTCGAATGACAACCATTACCGAATGGGAAGAGCCTCTCTGACCGTCAATCTCTGAGCAAATATACAAAAGCTGCCCTATCAGGGCCCTGCTGTGAGGGGGAAGTCCACCCACCTCCTGCTGAAGAGGAACGTCCTCACAGTAGCTTTAACTCTCTCATATCTCTGAGACAGGTTGTGAATTGCTTTGGCGTTTGCGTCCGATTTTGGCTGGTTTATTTGGTGCTCCAAATAAATTCTAAACCACGGCATCACGCTTTCGAGAGTTAGTAACACTGCTCTCCCTATAGTCCCCTGTCAGTTTTCTGGCTAGAGCTGCTTTCGACCCCTCTTCACGGATTAGCGAGCGGCCATTACTTTCACTACACAAGGCTTCATGTAGCTGATACACCGTATGAGAGCTGTTGTGGTTCTGTAGGAGGCCCCGCGGGCTCGCGGCGTCGTCCTCTGCACAGATTTAATCGGTCAGCGAACCGAGAAAAAAAAAAAAAAAAAACAGTTTGGGCCTAACGCCCCTCTCAAGCCTCAGGCTATCCTAGCGCGACTGCGCTTGCCCTCGACCATCACGCCGATTGAATCGGCTGCTTACCTCGGCACCGACCGTGGTTTCCCGCCGTCTTGTGAGGCTGAGAGAAAAAGTGCCCACCCGGCCCCGGTTGACCCAGAGTCTTTGGCGCCGCCTACAGCTCGGCCCCGACCGTGCCTACCATCGGCACCGGCCTTGGAACTGGTCCACCCGGCACAAACTTTTCTGCACCGACATCACGTTCTCTTGACGCCGATCCCAGCACCGATTGATTCGGCACCGGGGAGTAGCTTCGCGGCAGTCTACAGCCCGGCACCGACTGTGCTACACGTAGGCGCCGATCGACTCGGCACCGACCGCGTGCATCTCGATGCTGACCTCGGCACCGACAGCGCTCACCTCGATGTCGATCCTGGCACCGACTGATTCGGCACTGGTGAATCGTTTAAAAAAATAAAAAAACGCATCTGCAGGCTGCTTGTTGAGCATAGCAGTTTGGAACAACAACAACTGCAAACATATCGGTGCAGTCAACTGGATCAGCAGGCTTCCACCAGCGTGACCGGTGCTCAGCCAAGCTGCCCAGGCAGGATGAACACAGATCCTGTGCCAGGTGCCTTGGGCCAGAACATGCGGCCAAGGCACTGGTAGGTGAGCTGGGACTGCTCTCCCTGTAGGAAGTTCTCAAGGAGAACAAAGAGACGGAGAGCAGCCCCATCCCCAGCAGAATCTCTCTCCTCAAGCCAGGGAAGAATGAGATCGGTTGTCCAAGGGCCTCTGCAGAGGTCTTCCAGGACCCCCCCTGCTGCAGTGACCAGGGAACTCTCCCGCACAACGGGTCACCCTCACCTTCCCCATCACCGGTACAGAGGCGCAGGCACCTCTCAGGGGAGGTGAGATGGTCACCACTGAGGCGGTACCATTCAAGGGGATGATCACCAGGGGACAGACAGTCGCCCCGCAGGTACCACTCCCCTTCTCCAGGGGGCAGGAGGTCTCCACGCAGATGCCACTCCCCTTCTCCATGCAGACGCAGACGTTCTCCATCGCTGTCGCCTCGGAGGCACTCAAGCTTGGCCAAGCGGCACTCCGCCGAGCTGGCAGAGTCTGTCAGGGCTCAACAAACTATGCTGGAGACCCTATTAAAATCCCAGGCCAGGCTGCCCCCTACCACCGGGCATCCCCAGCCGCTACACTCTCGTTCCCCATCCCCTCTGCCGAGACCACCGAGGCAAGCTGTCCTTCACGGCGTCCTAGTCGTACGTGTCGGACCCAGCCACCTCTGTCGGGTAGGCTACAGTGGGGAGTACCCTACCTCCCTTGCCACATGTGTCCCAGAGGGAGGAGCAGGCAAAGGCAGAGGCAGGGCCAGCGATAGGGGACCACCGTAGGCTAGGGGTAACCGGTTCTCTGCCACCAAACCCCCCACATCTGGACTGAGCAACGGTAATGACCCACAGCAAGGCTGCACCCAGGACCCCTGGGTGCTATCGACTATGAGACACAGATACGCTCTACAATTCCGCATAGGTCCACCACCCTTCAAGGGTGTGCTCCCCACCACCGTCGAACCAGCAACAGGAGATCGCCAATCTTCAAAGGAAGAACACTGTATGCTTGGTAAGTCCAAGAGATGCCTCAACGGTTTTTACTCCAGGTACTTCCTGATGCTCAAAAGGGACGGCAGTTTCAGACCAATTATGGACCTCAGGGTCCTTAACTTGTTCCTCAAAAAGAGGAAGTTCAACATGTTGACAGCACAGTGTATCATCCAGTCCATCCAAACGGGCGACTGGTTCACATCGATCGACCTGCAAAATGTCTACTTTCACGTCCCGATACATCCCGCGCACAGAAAATATCTGTGCTTCGCCTTTCAAGGCAACGCACACAAATTCTGCATGTTGCCATTTGACCTCTCGCTGGTGCCCCGCACATTTTCAAAGTGCATGGATGCAGCACTGGCTCCACTCAGGCTACGGGGTATTCGGATCCTAAACTATCTGGACGATCGGTTGATTTGCATACAGTCAAAAGCACGTGCAGAGGCGCACACAAAACAGGTCATAGATCATGCGGCGAAGTTGGGGCTCTCAGTACATCAACAGAAGAGCAACTTCGTACCGTCTCAGTCCACAGTGTTCTTGGGGATCAAACTGAACTCTGTGAGCATGCTTGCCTCACTTTCAAAAGACAGGATTCGGTCGTTGGAGACCACACTCTCCCTATTCAGAGAGGACGCTCTCCTACAGGTCAAACTATATCAAAGGTTGTTGGGGCTGATGGCAGCCGCCTCGAGAATCCTTCCATGAGGGCTGCTGAGAATTCACCTGCTTCAAGCCTGGGTGAATACGTTCAAGGTGCACCCAGTCCGAGATCGGTACCAGCTGGTACAAGTGTCCAGACAATGCAGGAAGACACTGGAGTAGTGGCTCCATCCTAGCAATCTGCGCCTCGGATCTCCTCTTGGATCCCCTCACAGAAGGGAAGTGATCACTACAGATGCCTCTAGTCTGGGCTGGGGAGAGGTCTGGAACGGGAGAGGAATAAGAAGTCAGTGGAAGGATGTCACAAAGATGGCTGAAGTGGGCGATGTCAGATCAGAAACAGGAACCAGGAAAGAAACAACAGAGAGATGGAGTTGGTTGGAGCTGAGCGATTGGTTATTGGAGTCTCGGTACAACTGCACGTGAATTAATAAAAGTGCAATTCTTCATGCTCACATATTATTTTACTTGCACATGAAGTTATTATTATTATTATAACCTCCGTCTCCAATCCCGTTTTCCACTCACCGAACACACAACCCCAAGTGAGTGAAAACATCTTATGCAGCTGTACCAAGACTCGATTGCTAATCAATCATTCAGTTGGAGTCTCGGTACAACTGCATGTGAATTAATAAAAGTGCAATTCCCCGTGCTCACATATTATTTTACTTGCACATGAAGTGCTGTGCAATCCTCGTGCCTAAATACCAATATACATTTTAAACACTAGTGCTTGTAACCCATATTTATATCCCGTGTATTTTATACATAAACACCAACATTAAACACATTACATACAACAGAAAACACTTATAAACATAAAGAGGCAGGACACTGCGCCACATATGCCCCCTCTTGTGTGCAGCACACCTGGCCTCAATGGCCACCTCCCCCCTCAGTCCCAAAGTCACGGTTTATAGTCCTGGCCCAGGAACAGGGGCAGCAACGGGCCCAAAGGTGGCGGCCACAGTGGGAGGTCCTCCTTCCACCCCAACAGCTGTAGCGGCGACTTCAGCCACACTGACCCCTGCGGCCAAGCAGAGCCGACAGTGACCCCTGGCGAAGCAACAGGCAGCCCCAGGTGATGCGGAGCGGCTGGCAACCCCAGGCGATGCGAAGCGGCTAGCAACCCCAGGCGATGCAGATGTGGCATCCTTAGGCAGTGCGAGGCAGGCATCCTTGGGCGGAACCAGCAGGAATTCACCCTCTGTTGGTGGAGGTGGGAGCTGCAAGCAGTCCTCCCATGGCGCTGGAGGTGGAACCAGCAGGAATTTATCCTCTGCTGGTGGAGGTGGGAACTAGTCTCCTGGTGACGGAGGTGGTAGCAGCGTGTAGTCTCCTGGCAACGGCGGTGGGAGCAACGTGTAGTCTACCCTTGTTTCAGGGGACTGGTGCGGCTCTCCCTCTCTTGCAGGGGAATGGTGCGGCTCTCCCTCTCGGTGCGAAACCAGCAGGTATTCTTCTTCTGCTCGTGGTGGAGGTGGAAACAGCAGGCATTTTTCCTCTGCTGGTGGCGATGGAAACAGCAGGCATTCTTCCTCTGCTGGTGGAAACATGGGCTGTGGACGCTCTGCCTTCCCCATTGTGGGCTGTAGCCGCCTGTGCTCCCCACTTCTGGGTGCTTAGGCTCCTCTCACTCAGGCGTAGGACGTTTGGGCTCCTCATCCTCTGGCTTCTGCTCTGGGCAGTCCTCGTCCTCATGCCCATAGGCAATGCACAGAGTGCACCACCTTGGCTCCTTCTGCTTCCTCCTCACCTTTCCCCTCTCTGCCTCCTTCCTCTCCTGGGCCAGTTCCTCCTCTCCCTCTTGGTAGGGACAGCGCACCACCGGATGCCTGAACTCCCCACAGGCAAGGCACCATCCTTGGTCCTCTAGACCACCGAAGAGGTCCTCCAGTTCCAGCCTTCCATTTCTTTATTATTATTTTATTTTTTGAATTTTTTTTGTAATCCAAAATCCCAACCATCTTTTTCTTTTTCCCCCCAAAAAACTGCGGTCTCTGCTCTGGTCTGCGTAAAGGAGGCGCTGGTACTCCCAGTTCGGACACCACGTGTCACAAAGACGGCTGGAGTGAGTGATGTCAGACTAGAAACAAGAACCAGGAAATAAACAACAGAGAGGTGGAGTTGGGTGGAGCTGAGCGATTGGTGATTGGAGTCTTGGTACAACTACACGTGAATTAATAAAAGTGCAATTCTCCATGCTCACATATTATTTTACTTGCACATGAAGTGCTGTGCAATCCTCGTGCCTAAATGCCAATATACATTTTAAACACTTGTGCTTGTAACCCATATTTATATCTCTTGTATTTTATACATAAATACCAACATTAAACATACTACATACAACAGAAAACACCTATAAGCATAAAGGGGCGGGACACTCCGCCACAAAGGGACATTGGCAGCAAGCGCACAAAAATGCGCAAGAGCTGCAAGCAGTGAGTTTGGCGTTATTACATGTTCACCAGCAACCGGACAACACCACAGTGGTAGCATACATATATCACCAAGGCGGCCTGCGCTCACCGGGCTTTCACCACGCAGCGCACAGACTCCTGACCTGGACGCACAGAAACTTGTGTTCCATCAGGGCAGTTCACCTCCCCGATATAGACAACAAGGCAGCAGACCTCCTGTCCAGAGGAGTTCCAGACAGCTCGGAATAGAGGCTGCATCCTCAAGTGGTGAAACAGATTTGGGAGAGGTTTCGGCCGGCACAGCTGAGTCCACTCATTACCCCCTATGGTTCTCCATGGAGAGAGACGGGGGTCCCCTGAGAGTAGATGCGCTAGCTCACCCCTGGCCACAGGGACTCTTGTATGCGTTCCCTCTGCTACCATTGATACCCCTGACACTAGAGAGGATCAGGGTGGAGAAAGCACAGGTTCTGCTGGTTGCACCCAGATGGCCGAGATGCCCCTGGTTTGCTCTCCTCTCAGACATGTTGTTGGATCAGCCATGGTAGCTCCCCTGCACAAGGACCTCCTGAGCCAAGCGGAGGGGATATTATGGCACCCGAACCCAGCCCAGCTCCAACTCCGGGTCTTGCTGTTAAACGGAGCCGTCTATTCAGACGAGCTTTGCCAGATGCAGTAGTAGAAACACTACAATCTGCTAGGGCGCCAAGCACTACAGCCCAGTACTCATATTAATGGAAAGTTTTCCAAGACTGGTGCCTTGCCAAATGTCAAGATCCGGTAACTTGCACGATCGAGACGATATTAACCTTCTTACAACACCTGTTTGATGCAGGAAAATCAGCATCCACTTTGAAGGTATACCTGGCAGCAATATCAGTGTGCCATGACAAAATCGACTCGGTGTCCCCTGGGGCACATTTCCTGGCAGTGCAGTTTCTTTAAGGGGCTCGGAGGCTTCGTCCTCCCATGAAAAGTATGGTCCCCAAGTGGGATCTAGAACTGGTACTGCAGGCCCTTATGGGTCCCCCATTTGAGCCCATGGCGTCAGCAGAACTGTGCCCTGTTTCATTAAAAGTGGCATTTTTAATAGCCAATACATCTGCCAGAGGAGTAAGTGAGCTTCATGTGCTGTCCATTGATGACACATGTATGGCTTTCACTGGAAGTGACTCGCAGGTAACATTAAGAACAAATCCATCCTTTTTGCCAATTTTGCCTCATTCCATATTAACCAATCAGTGGTTTTGGAAACTTTCAGACCTCCCTTGCACGAGTCAGAGGAGGACCGTAGACAACACACGATATGTCCAGTTCGGGCTCTGCGTTATTATTTGGAAAGGACGCTTGGCGTATAAACAGACAGACTCCCCCTTGCCGGGGGACATTATGGCCCATTCTACTAGGGGCCATGCAACTTCGTGGGCTTTCCTTCATGGCTCCTCCTTAGATGAGTTATGCAATGCTGCGACATGGACAGGTAGTCAGACATTTGTGTATTTTTAGCACCTTGATGTGACAAACCGAGCAAGACCCTCTCTGGGCTCTAGAATTTTGCAGGCGGCATGCCCTTAGGCGTTATGTGGGCTCTGTTGCTATCGCCGTGGGGCTGTATTAATGGTAATCTGGAGCCATGACAGCTTTGGTACAGCTTTCCCATTCAGTAATGGTTATCATTCGAATTGAAAGGGAACGTTAGGTTATCACCATAACCCTGGTTCCCTGAAAGAGAATGACAACCATTACCCTTTGAGGTCGTGTCCCCAGCTGACCTCTGATTTCGAAAGAAAATGGCGATGTGCTCCTGTGAGGACGTCCCTCTTCAGCAGGAGGTGAACGGGACTTCCCCCTCACAGCAGCTTTTGTATATTTGCTCAGAGATTGACGGTCACAGAGACTCTTCCCATTTGGTAATGGTTGTCATTCTTTTTCAGGGAACCAGGGTTATGGTAATACCCTAACGTTCTGCATTATTCGGACAAGCTTCCCACACACAAAAGAACAGATTCACTGTCATATTATTTTCCTCATCTAGGTAAACCAATATATAAATAACATAAGTATAACTATTTAATTTAAAAACATTTGCAGAGGGGTTTCCAGTATTTGAATAAAACATTTAATAACATACTCATTGCTGATTAATTGTTTGGGTTTCGTGAAAATTATGGTTAACAAATGTAATATGTCATTTTACAATAGAGATAATCAACAGCAATTTTGTGAATATAAAAAACCAAAAAACTAACACGTAAAGCTTTTTTAATAGGGCACTACTCACACAAGTGGATAACTAAGGGCTAGATTCACAAACCCTGATATTAACTTTAATCTTGAATTACGGTGGGATTATGTAGTTATTAGTGATTAATTATTAGTGCTAATGAGGGTATGTGAAACTAGCTGTGAATCAAGTAGACAAACATTCAGGGTTTTACTAATGAAGAGTAGACATTTGCTGAAAATTTTGATGACATAACTTTAAAACAGTCATCCACCGACTGAACAAAATTCTAAACATAATGGAGCAGCTAGGTTGGGTTTGAAAATCACATTTTACTAAACTTTTATGGTACATGCCTTGTATAATAAGAAATAAGATAAATAAATATTTCCATTTGCGGATGCAGGGTTTACACTAAAATCCTGGATTGACCTTTCTGACAAAGTTCTTAATAGAAATAATCCCATCCCATTTATCGGATGCAAACCTTTCCTTATAAACTGCAGTGAGACTGTCAAAGAAAGTATGTTTTTCATACTGACTGCTTTATCTTTTAGGTCCAAATGGTGAGTTAGCACTAGTAAATTAATTAATATAGTTTAATTATAATACACACAAAAACTCTATAACACAATTAATACAGGGCATATATTCAACAAAGCTTGAAAGATAAATATCTTTGCAACTGTAAATAAGCAGCGGGCCACATGATCTTCAAAGAGGAGTTTAAGCACCTTTTCCGACATCAAACCAGATGTCTGGTAAAACTGTTACTGAGATGCTATCTGCCAATTGCCTGTAATGTTATGCAAACTATTGATCAATACCATGTACTGATGAAAAGCGTGCATGTATATATGTATATAAAGCAAGACTTAAAAAAAAAAAATGAAACAAACAAACACAATGGAGTTATATAAGGAAATATTTCAATAATAATTAGATGTATAAAATAAAACTCTTGTGAGTCAGTAAGAGTGTCAAAGTGTTGAAGATGGATCAGCCAAAGTAAAACTATTTTCTACTGCAACTTAGTGCTCTAGTCTCCTTCTGCCTCAGTCACTGAAGTTAGCTGATGACTTACATATTTTCCTACCTAAACACGACTCATTCCTAATAACATTGCATTGACAAGCATCTCACGCACAACTCATTAAAGTCCACTGTCATGTTATTTTACCCATCTTGGTTAACCAACATATTAATAACATAATAAATATTTCATATTTACAACATACTATTTCCAGAGGGGCTTATTTGAGCAAAAACCACTTAATAACATACGCCTCTACAGTTTTAGATGTTTCACAGCGGGGGAAAAAATATATATATATATATATATCTACAGCTGTGTAATGAGTTTCAGACAATGAGGCATTTCCCCTGAGATCTATATAACTAAGCAAGGTTACTTGTAAAGGAAGCACTAGACAGTAAATACAGTTCCTCGGGCACCTACAGAGATAACGTCTTGTAATTTGTCTGCTAGTTACAGTAACTAACTTTGTGATGCTTCATTTAAATCGCTAACTTAAATGTATACTAATCGGGCAATACATTTGTCGTTTGTTGCTTTCACATGAAAATCCTTGTGATAAAAATAGGAAAGCTCTACACCTAAAGCTATAGGTAAAGACTAAATAAACATTTTGCCAGTAGGGCCCCAAGACTTCCTGTTGTTATTAGTGTTAATGAAGATCCTCTTTCCGTTGGGCTTATAGGCCATAGAGAGAACACCTCTGTGCTATCTTATCCAGGAATTGTTTCAGATAGCATGCTTTCCCCTGTTCTGTACTTCCTTGAACTTCTGGTAATATTGCCTGTTGACTTCATACCAAGTGTATTGTGGTGAATATAAAATTATAGCTGGCTTGGAGTTCATTACAGCTCAGTAATCCAATCAAGAGGATTTCTGATTTCATAATGTTATATTGTGAAGCTGCAGAGAGTCACAGGTAATTCTGACACTGAAAAACACAGCTGTTGTTATTGCTATTATATATAAAAAACAGAAGAAAAAAATTCATTTAAAAAAAAAAAATTTAAATCAAGAAAGACAAAAGGGTAGGTGTACTAAGATAGGCCAGTCGCAGTGCAAACATACAGCAATTTGCATTTTTGCTGTGGCACTTAAAGTGAAAATGTATGTGCAAAGAGAAAATATGTTAATGAAGACAGCCGCAATATACTAATTTCAATAGTTGTTAAGTCTTCTTAGCGAGATCTGTAGCTATATATTGTCATGTGAAATTGTTCAAATAATTAGTGGGAGTTGAGTTGTGGTTTGTTGCAGCAGAGGGAGCCCGAAGGAGAACCCCGAGTAAAAAATGTGTTTCTATCAAAAAGCTTTTCATAATCATACAGGAGTAGCCCCTCACTAAACCAGATGTTTGTCTGACATTAGGTGGTGTCAAGTTAAAAACAAACAAACAAAAAAAAAAACTAAAAATCACACAGACCTACATTTATTTGTATTTTATTGTAATGTATTTTAAATGTATAAATCATTGTGTTGAAATAACACTAATGTGTTTTTGGTAGGCTACATATTACATTATGAACAAAAATATAAATCTGTACAGTACGCCTATACAGTATACAGTACAGTAGTAAAATTACTCAAGTAGGGCAACACAAAATAAATCATGCTGCTGCATTGCACACATTGGTGTAATGCGAATAAAATGATATTTTAAATTGAAACTAAACAAGTTTAGCATTTATTATTATTATTAACTTGGCAGCCTAGACATTTAACACATAATAGTTCAAGGTGCCGCATTGACAAATTATGATACTTTCAGGAGGACAGTCAATTGTCATTAATATGAATTTCAAGGGAATAGCAACACATTTAGCATTATATCACTAATTTGTATTATCATGAGTAGCCAATAAGCTATGACTGTATACTGTCCATTTCTATTTAAGTTAGTCAGTGGTGCAGTGCTAAATTGTGCACAATTACAAATCACTTGCACATTAATAGAATAGGTGTGTTTCCTATTCTTATACAGATGATCAGAATGAGCTGGAGGGGTTAGCGACACGTGTGTGCAGTCTATTGCTCCCTGGTTTTAGGGGAAAATAGGTATTTCGTTGTTCACCTCAAAAATGCATTGAGCACAACTGACAACGCACGAGAAACAGCGGACTGGGAAATGCCAGCAACAATTGCGACTGTTTAAAATATGCTTTCAAAAGTTCTTAACAAACTGATGCAATTGTAAGTGTCGTAATTGTTTGCAGCTTTTTTATATCTCATTATAATATTTGAGAACCCCAATTTGCACCCCCTTTTTGCAAATTTATGCAGGGACGCCCATAAATACATATTCATCTGAGGTTGAACCACAAAGAAAAACTTCTGCCGTAAAGCAATCCCTAAAAAGTCCCAAATAATATTGCTCCTGTTTAGTACATTTCACCCAAGACTTCTGACTCATTTGCGACTCATTTGCAATTGGTTTGCGACTATTGAGACAGGCGCAACACTTTAGTAAACCTACCCCTGAGTTTTGTGCATGAAGATATTTTTTAAATGTGTTTTTTAAATTTGTATTTTGGTCTGGATCACTTGGTCTGCTTGGAACTTATGTTGCTGTTTAAAAAAGGGCTGTACTTGTGGAATAATGACTGTACTCTGTTTGCGACTACATTGGCCGAGATAATTTATAATGACACTTGAATGGCAGCATTATGATAACTAAACGCATGTGTATTAATTCATTTGCAGCAAACTTTTAAGTGCTCTGTTTTTGTTATGTTCCTCCTCTGATGTTCTGTCCTGAAAGGTATCATAATCTAAACTTTAAAAAAGATAAAGACAGCACCTGCATTCTGTTAGCTGGCTGTACATTTGTTGCTAGAATTTCTACAGCCAGTTGTTCGAGAACCTAAAACACATCTGCTTAACATTTTGATCCAACAAGAAGTCTGATTTGAAGTTAACATAGCATGACTTATGTAGTTAGTGTTGGAACATTTTATTTTGAGATAAATTAACTGTTAGGCCTTAGAGAAGGGATCTGATTAACATCTTTTAGTCTCCTTAATTCTGGTTAGAACCTGGGAAACTGATTGTATTTTGGCTTTTGTCTTTAGAACAAAAGACTGACCAACAGAACAATATTTAGGGCTACTGATTTCCCACTATCGCAGTCACAGACGGAATCGAGGAATTAGGCATTGGGAAGAGAATTTTCATTTTGGGAATGCAATTCTACTTTGCAAAAAAATATAATAATAATTGCACTGCTGTTATTCTCCTGTAAAAAATAATAGATTGCTTTGAAAACTACACTACCCAGAAGCCCAGCGAAGATGCTTGTATGTTTATTTGGATCATTGGATAACGAGATAACAAGTTTTGTGGGTGTTACGCTGATGGACTGTCTGTCTCTGCTGTGGCGCTGTGTGAGTTAAGTTGTTTAAAAAAGCAACTAGCTATTTTGTGAGTTCTATTCTGTGGAATAATTTTTGAGTTGTACACACATAAAAGTACCTGAAAAAAAAAACAATCAACCCCCCTGATTAAAAAAACTTAATTGAATTTATGTATTCATTTATTTAGTTATTATCGCAAATCCGTTACTCCGTCACCCGCTCAACACAAGGAATCGACACGATGGTTGAGGTGAAACCTTTAGTTTTATAACTTATTATTTCTAATTTCTCATTAACTCCTTAATAATACTACGTACTCAGAGTGATTTTTAGCTGTTTTACTCCTGTTGCTATGACATGGCTCTCTAGTACTGCAACTACTGTAGCAAGAACAGAAAATGGTGAAAACTGTAGATTCAACAATGAGTGGACCAATAAATACTTACTTACTTTAACAACTGTATCGAACGCAAAGCCAATGTGTTTAAAGTGCAGTGAATGTGGGTCCGGAGTTAAGGAATACAGTATGAAAAGACATTTTGAAACCAAACAAGGAGCTTTTGAAAATACGTATCCAGACGGCACAGTAGTTAGAAGCTCATAAGTAGAAGCACTGATCTCTTCATAACAGTTATTCTATTGATATGTCACGTACATTTAAAAATGTTTGTAATGATACTCTGTTAAATACTCATGCTGTTCTATTATTAAAGTACTATTCATGTGGTAAAATGTATAAGTCTTGTTCAATATATGAACATTAAGTTATATAATATTTATTATTGATTAAAAATGTGCAGAGTAAAATACTCTGGCCTGCCGACTCCTAATTTTTTCCAATCTGACCCTGTAGCAGGGCAGCAGGAGAGAAGCCCTACACATGAAAAGGGGGCGGGGCAAAGCCCTGCCATAAATGTATTTGTTTTGGTATTTAAAACGAATGTATTGGTTTTTTTTATTATTATTATTATTATTTTAGAATGAGATACCCCTTCGCCCCTGTGCAGTTTATTATTTTGTGTTTGTATTATGTTTTATTATGACGATATAGCAGTGTTTTGTTATTGTTTTGTTTTTGGCAGAGGCGAGAATAGACAGCTCGTCCTCTGCTAGTGTGTAAATAAAAACCTTGTGCATAAGGTGGCTACCTCCTGAATTAATTAAGTGATTAATTTGTTGCAAATCCAGAGATGGTCACCTGCATAAAAGCCTGCAGCGCTCTGCAGTCTGGGTAGGGTGTACGAGAGGAGGAACAAGAGTGAGGAGCGAGTGGAGTGTAACAATTAAGATTTAAAAAGTAAAAATATAGGAACAGTGAAGGTGATTGCCCCGCCTGACCTATATGGTAGTATTGTGTTTGTGATTATTTTTTGTTTACCTCTTTTATTTTTGTTCTTAAATAAACTGTGCTGCTGCGTCTTTTGTCTTGCAGTACTGCATTTGGTTTTCCTTCATGCTTCTGGCCTGACGTCACCAATCTATCATCCCTGTCACAGGCCCCCTTAAATCTAAAAAACTAGTTGAAGAGCATTTCTCTAACTAAGGCAACTTTATCTGTCCAAGGTATACGAGAAACACATGCAAGCAGTTTTACAGCAAGTACAGCATAAACTAGTCTGCGTTGTTGCAGGTGAGACTACAAATGGGAGAGACAAGTGTCCTGAACATTGTATTTAATTTGTAATTTTATGAAAATGGTATATTTTTGTAATAATGCCCCTCACTTTCGACTAGTCTGTATATTGTAATGCCAGCAATAGCTGTTTTTTCAAAACACCTTTATTTGTTTGCTGACCTATAGTACCATTGTTACTACTGGACTGCTTTAAGAAAGATTTTTTCCTGAAAACTACAGTATCTCAGGGACTTATAGATTTTTTATGTAAAAATGTTATTTATGTTGAAATTATGTTGTTCATCCTTAATAAATTGGTAAAAAAAAACAAAAAAAAAAAAACAGAAGGAATGGAATTGGTCATTTTGAAAAATAGAATTTGACATTCCCAAGAATGGAATATCAGGAGTCCTAAACATTGTAAAAACAAGTCCTTTGATGTCTAGCCTTAACATGAAAGATGTTTGCCTTTTGTGGAGACCACTGTTTTGTATCAGAGCTACAAACCTATTGATAAACATCTTCCCAAATAGTAAACTAGAAATATTCAGGTTTTGTTTAGACAATACAATTGGTTTAGCATAAAAGCTAGCCCCTTTAGGGGATCTGGACAGAGCCAGATACTTCAAAAGGACTGATAAGAGATTTTTATAACCATAACTAAAATAAATATTTTCTTTTGATTGGGTTAAAGAAAAACAATCATGTCATGGGAAAAGGAGTATAATAATTCAAGTTATGTACTGTTTGTTAACTTGCGTATTTTCCATGCTTGGAGGAACATAGTTCCTAATTTTCTCTACCACATTAAAAGAATCTCTGTTGTACTTTGCAACCAAGACTTCAACTGACTTTATTTTTACTCATAAATGAAATTCGCATTTTAAATTACAACATTACAACAGTGAGCTCTAGCAACAAGGTATTCTTGACTTAATTCCAGTACCAAATATTATTACATAGTCCCAAGGCTACGTAAAACAGACTGGGGGAATGCAGGAATATCTTGCAGAGCATGTGCCTGATATCCACTGGCCACATTTTATTTTACTTCTTATTAACCACATGAATTCATAGATCAGAAACATTAACATGCCCGAGATGAACCTCTGACAGATTTTAAACAATTGTTATGCATAATGTGTAAAGGTAAACTTTTAAGAGAGACCTTAAATTCAGTTATCAATCAAGAGAAGCTATGAGGAATGGCTTGACAGAACCATTTGTTTAATGGGATGACAAGGGTATGAACACATGGCACATTTCAAACAGTTTAAATGGATGTGTGGCTAGGGAATACTAATTGCAGGAGGCAAGAAATGTACGGATATTAGCTCAGCACTGTCAGCCTATTCTTCACAATTAGTGCTATTCATCAACACTAATAACAGCTGGAAAGCTACTTTTATGATTTGTTTTTTTCGCTTGATGCCTTTAGAAAAGGCAACTAAATGGAGGGCACTTTCACAGATGCCAGTGTTTCGAAGACATAATGAAGATATTAATACAATCAAGGCACTGTACGTAGATTATATGACAGTATGCATAGTAAGGTATTGTGTGGTAGACTTTTTGAACATGCCTCTGAACCATTATAGCGAGACCTCAGAAATCCAGGGCTTCTGACCTACACAGAGACGGAATCACAGTCATTTGAATGTAATTAAAGAAAATGATGACTTGCAACCCATGAAGGAGGAAGCTTTATGTCCTTGTCTGCTACTTGCAGTTTTAGTGGATTAATAGTAAACCCAATACCATTAGAAGCCTATATATGATATATATATATATATATATATATATATATATATATATATTATATATATTATATATATATATATATATATATGTGGCCCCTTTGAAACTATAGATGTCTTGTTAATATAATTATGCAAACATTAACACGGGCTGTGCAGCCTTGTGACCTCTTCTATCAACTTCCAAAGTTTTGATCTAACACACTAGGGTAATTAGCAGGAAAAACCCATTTATCCAAGAGAACACATTTGCTATGCAGAAGTGAGCCTATTATAACAAGGACCTTGGTGACAGTACTCTCGTTAAGCCTTTTTAGATGAATAGTGTTAATTTGTAATTGAAAGACAGAGGTTGAAACAAAACAAGACATATAAGCAACATACATATTTATATATAACTACACATTCAATCACAAGCTATATAGAAGTCTAAAAAAGGCAATGTAGACAAAGTTATAATGATATGTATTTATCAGTAGTTCTACAGGATGCAATGTTTCTACATTATGCACACACACACACACACATATATATATATATATATATATATATATATATATATATATACTATGATAAGGTTACCCTAGTAGAACTTCTGAAGTAATAGCAGAGGTAAAAAACCTATCGACAAAATATTAGCTGATTGTTTTTTTTTAGTTTCTTTTTTAAATTTTTTTTTTATGAGAACCCTTTTTCAGAGTCTTTATCAAGGTATTTAGTTGCATAATGGTGCACACTGTACTGTTAGCACAGGTATTGGACATTGAGATTATAAAAGAAAAATAGAGCTGAGATCAAGGAAGTAAAACTAAAATTACTATCAAACAACAGTGTTTATGTTATTCATCACCCCCAAGGGATATAAATAATATTACATCTGCATCACACCAGTCTAGTTACCCAGAGCATTTGTCAACTTTTACTTGGAAGCATTCTGGATTAAGAAGATTTAGCATATGAGAGTAATTGTGTACCAAGAATTATCTACGGTTGCCAGAGGGAGAAGGATCTGGAAACACAATGATGCTCATAAGAGAAATATTTTCTCTTTTTTTTTACCAGCTGATTCATGATGTGTAAATGAAAATATCAACAATTGAGGTTATGTTAAAAAGTATTTTACACACAAACAAATGTTGAGGGTCTGACCACAGTCAAGCACTTGCTCAAAAAGAGTGTATACATTTAAAGGTCCATTAAAACAAATCAGAACAAATTCTACAGAATCCAACAAAAAAGACAAGCAAGCAAACAAACAAACAAACAAACAAAAAACTAAAACAATAAAAGCTCAGTTTAAAAAAAAAAAAAAAAAAATAGCAGAAAGGTGAGATATATTTCTATAAATGGAATCTACCTAAAATGTAACGTCTACTTATAACTATCATGTGCAGGATTGGTTTTGTGAGGGTCCACTACGAATCTGAGACATTTCAGAAAGCTTTTAATGGGAATTCTAGAGACAGTTTGGGGCCGTGCAAGTGAAAACAGGTAAGATATCTGTTTTTAAATATGGGGCCATATGTGCACCAGTAAATATTAAGTATTGAATAAAATAAAAGTGATGGTTAAAATTACCGGGAAAATTAAATTGCTGCAGATTTGCAAGAGTAAATCAGGACTATTAAACACTTTTCATTTCCGTTAAACCACTTTAGAGTACCATAAAAATCAAGACGCACAGCAGTAAACATCTCAGAGAATGTAATACTGTGATAGATAATAAAATAAATGAATTAAGAGGATTAAAAATGCTTGGCCTTGTGAATCTGCAAACTGATTTTACAAATACATATAATACACATATCAAAGAAGTTTACTGCTCTCCAAATATTAGCCAAGTATACCATGCTGGAAAAAAGAAAACTAAAATAACATTCATGATGTATGACTTTGGCAGAAATGGGTTAGGTGCATATCTGCTGAAAAATTGTACTTCCATCCAATAAAATGGGCCTGCATTATCTACTGTAAGTGTCTAAGTGATGTACTTTCTTTCTGATCTGTGTTAAGGTATCTCATAAATGCCACAGGAAAGCTGTACAATGTTACATAGGTTGATTAACAGGGTGCTTTATATGGAGGATTAAACTTCTTAAGATGGATCCTGTATATTAAACATAGTGTTCCACATTTGCGGTTTATTCCGAATTTTACCGAAAAATTACATGATTTCTTTTGTAACTAGGCGTCAGTTTTTACTTATTTATACCTGATTTTGTCTATATATTTTTAGTGGATGATGAATGAGGAGAAAACATGAATCAGTTTATGAATATTCAAAAGAAAATGAATGTTTCGAAGTATACAAAAAGCAAAAATAGCAAAGGTGGGTCAGATGAGCCAGAGGATGCATAGCGCTGCAAATATTGTTGCATTGAGGTACATGTTGGCGCTGACAATGAAGGAACATACTGAAAAATAAGCAACACGTTCAACTAAAACAAGAAAGTGAACTGAGAGACAAGCAATCAATTTATGCGGCTTTTACACACCGTTTCATAAAAAGAGAGTGCAAAATGACTGTTAATGAGTTTGTCAGAGCTCTGTGCTTTGCTGGACAGTCATTGTTTACTGCAGAGGTATGTATTGGTGACTTCGTGCGACAGTACTGTTTGTCCATCAGCTAAAACACTGTCTAACGATGACAATGTAATCGTAAATATTTGACAGAAAAAGGTGATGCTTTAGTTGGTAAACATTGGAATGCATTGATGTAACTGTCTTTGTGATTTCTGACGCGCCTCCCGATGGCTTGCACCACCCAGTTCGTGCTGATGTCATATTCATACCTTCTGTAGGTACTATTTCTGTCAGCGCAGCGATTGCCAAAACATTCGCAAAGTACCAGCTAATTTGGGAAAACGGGGCTTCGACTTGCACAGATTCTGCTCATTAAACATGCCAGGGACATTATTAATGAGAAACCACGCATCATATTCCACATGAAAAGTGTGTATACTGAAATTTTTACGCCAGATTTTTACCGATGTTTCAATTAAAAACTATTTTTTTACTGATTTTATCCCTATTTTAATATATGTAAAATAAACTCTGAAAAATTCCCCCAATTTTTTATTTTTTTAAGATAAAAACCGAAAATGCGGAATACTACGTATACAGTAACATATGGAAAATATAGAAAAGTTTAATCATACCAGTGCAGATGTCATTTACTTTCAAAAAGGAACATTAGATCAATGTCAAACCATTCAATCTCTTATAGTTCTTGTGATTGCTATTATTGTATAGTACATAAACCACTCCGCGTATCTATCCTCAATATGCTGAAGTTTGGTTATATTGTGATCCTGTTATTTTGGTCCTGTTTTAAAAAGTCTTTCAGCATTAATCCAAAAAATAACAACAGTTTCAATGTCTGGATCATCTGGAGGCGGAGGGAACAACAAGTGAATTTCCTTGATGTTTAAATAAGTTAGGGAGACGTAAATAATTGAGTAAGAGAAGGAAGACCTCCAAGAACCCTTCCCAAAACAGCATAGGGTAAAAAAGGAGCCTGATGGTCAGCTGCATCAGACCTGTACTATTCAACATGTTACTTAAGTAAGAATTAGTATCAGTATTTTATGCCTTATGTATTTTCTTAAATGTAATTTAATAGCCCTGAAACCCACTGTATCAGGCGTTACCAATGGTTATGGACCAGTCCAGTAAAAGTGATTTATATAACTTATTAGGACATAATTCTGAGTAAATCCCAGTGCTAAATTACACTGTTATCATTTTTTCACAGAAATAAACTGCTGCCCATGCCCCTGTGCCATAGAAATTGCTCACACAAGCTTGAACAAAAGTTGAAAATTAGCTGTAAATCCAAGTACTACTCAGAAAGCATACTGCCTGCTGTAAACAGATTAGCATCCTTCTGTGTCCTCTGGAATATATACTTAGCAATTAATTTTCTTCTGTGCCCTATTTACAGTCTTCAATGTAGACTAACATTTGAGAGTCTGGAAGTAAGGCCAGCAGTAGACTTCAGTATGATAATGAATGTCAAAGATGATTTTTTGGATCTCAATGTGCAGAACAACATTTTGGAAGTCTATTAACCTGAATGCCAAATAAGCAATTCCTCAGCCCAATAAAACATGTACTTTTTAGAAGTTATTTTAATCTTTGCTTGTTCATTACTGGCAGTGTTATGTTTTTAAAGCAGACAAAGCAAGGTAGCTTATCATCCTGTAATGAGCCATTCATACTTTCAGGGTGTGGGTCAATTATATGATGCTTGTTAAGCGTAGTTTGTTTCGTGAGGAGAGACACGCCCAGCAGTTTTTAAAACGGCAAACTTTTTGTTTTCCAAATTTAGTTTTTACTTTGGCTCAGGTTAAATCAATTTTAAGTCACACTACTGTAAATTCACTTCTTATGTCACACGCAATACACCTTTTACTTGCTTGTGTACTGTATCTGTAACACAGAAAGTGAATGGGTAGAGGAAACTGTTCTTCCCAGTAAAGCTGTAGTGTAGCTAGGCTTAACCCGAAAAAAATAGTCTTACATTATGTAATTTTAACTAGAGGTAAGAGGTAAGTGATTTTCACAACCTTGTTTATTATACCTAGTCACAGCAAGTGTGATGTGTATGTGTGTTTAATATAACTTTTTCTGCTGTATTTTGCTTTGCACAGTATTCCAACTCATTACAGTCTATTCACGGGCCGCCTTTAAGGGTTGACAATTAGTAAATAGACAAGACAGATATGACTCTTACTACTCGAGAACCGTGAGGAGCTTCCTCAGCGGTCTGGGAGCAAAATACCCATGAGAGCAAGAGGTTCCGGTATCCGGTACCACATTCTAGTGCCTGGGGAGACTCGGCTAACCATAGGGACAGAAAGGTGACAGACCTGGAATAAGAAAGATTTAGACAGGGCTGGCACCAGGTGGTGACCTCATGGTCGAGGTCAAGCCGGCATCCGGTGCCATGTCACGTGCCCTGAAAGAACCTGTGAAAAGTACAGTTGTGGCCGGGGCTCCCCTCTGGCATCCCAAGAGAACCTCAGATGTGAGTGGCGCAGCTGAACCCAAGGCAGAGGGAGTGGTTGTCACTGCCCCCCAAAGATGGGACCCCCAGCTTCCATAAACCTCACTGTAAAGAGAAAGACGCTTGCTGCACACATGGATATAAGCTAGAAACATTAGAAGCAAGTTAAAGTGTTAATAGGACAACTATGGATTCGTGGCCATCTGTGCTGTGGAGCTGAAAAACCCCTGCTTTATTTAACTTTAATGGGGAAAAACCTCTGGTGATCCTATCAGAGAGGACACCCCCACTCCGCTAGGCTGCTGCAATGAGATGATCTGATATAAGTCTCTTTTGCTGATGAAAACAAATGCCCCAGAAAGCTGTGTTTTGATGGTACTGTAAACTCTGCACATCCCATAAAGCCAAAGAAAGTTATGAGTGGGGAGGCTGAAGGCAAGCTCTTTTTGATTCCTCGAAGAGTCAGCTGGTCAAAAGGCGAATCAGTTGCTGATTGCTTTGCAAGAACAAAAAATGAATGCAAGTATTCACCCCTTACCAATAATGTCACATTTGGTTGAATTACATAAGGTGCACAGTCTTCCAAACTAACTTTTTATTCAAAGCTGTAGTCGTTAAACTGAACACTGTTATATGAGAAGGATGTTAAATGTCAGCAAAACTGGCAAAGAAAATATATAAAATGAAATTTATTGGTCAGCCCCTGAAATCATCACTTGGTAGAAGCACCTTTGCAGCAATCACTGCTGAGTCTTTTTGGATAGGTCTTTACTAGCTTTGCACAGTAGGATGATGACATTTTGCCCATTCTTCATGGGAAAATTGCCCCAGTTCTGATAAGTTTGTTGGGGATCGTAGGACTGCAATCTTCAAGTCTTGCCCTAAATTTTCAGAACTTTGACTGGGTCAGTTTCTCAAAAAGGTTTTCCTCAAGGATTCGCCTGTACTTTGCAGCATCCATTCTCCCCTCTATCCTGTCAAGCTTCCCAGTCCTGGCTGAAGTGAAGCATTCCCATAACATGATGCCTCCACCATGCTTGACAGTTGGAATGGTGTTGACTGGGTGATGTGCAGTGTTGGACTTGCACCAGACGTAACGCTTGGAATTTAAAACGAAAAGTTCAATTTTTGTCTCCTCTGACCACAAAACCTTTTTCCACCTGTCTGCAGTATCATCTACATGCTCTTTCGCAAACTCCATCCATGCTTTAAGATGAGTCTTTTTGAGTAATGGCTTCTTTCTTGCCACCCGTCCATACAGGCCAGCTTTGTGTAGGGACCGGCTTATTGTTGATGTGTGAACACTGACTCCCATCTCAGACACAGAATTTTACAGATCTCTCAAGATCATTGCTGGCTTCAGAGTGACATCCCAAACCAGTTTCCTGCTTGCCCGGCTGCTCAGTTTGGGAGGACGACCTGATCTGGGTAGTGTCTGGGTGGTATGATGCATCTTCCACTCAGTGCCTTTTAAATTTTCTTGTTCCCTTCTCCTGCTCTGTGCCTCTCTACCACTATATCCTTGACTTGTTTCAAAAGCTCCATGGCCTTCATAGTTGCTTTGTTGGATCACTATGTGAGTTACAACTTGAAAGTCTTTATACACCTGAGGGAAATTATCTACAAGTTAAGCCACTCTGTGTACACACAGGCTGAAACCATTCAGTCATTTAGTGACCTTTCAAACAAATCATCTGCATCTGAACTCATTTAGGGATGCAGCTGCAAAGGGGGTGAATACTTATGCAACTGAGATTAATCTGTTTTTCTCTGTAAATCTTACTTATTTATATTCTATATGCATTGTTTTAACTTTTTCAGTGTTGAACAAAATGTGCAGGGGGGTGAATAATTCTGAAAACCACTGTAGATGAATATAGATTGACAGATATGATAGCAAAAGAGAAGCTCCCGTTCTGCCCACCCGAAACTGACTTAAGCTCGGGAGTCAGGTTTCAAGACCGTGTTCCTGATCGAAGGCGGAACCTTGCTATCCGGACTATGTGTGAGGACTGGACTGAGACAGGATTGAGGTATGAAATGGAGATCGTAGTGAGAGAGGGGCCCTCTCCAACACCCAGGGGTGGAAAGTAACAAAGCAAAAATACTTTGTTACACTACTTAAGTATTTGTTTTTGGAATCTATACTTAAGTACTTTATTTTGGGGATATTTGTACTTTTACTCAAGTACATTTGTTTGGAAAATATTGTACTTTTTACTCCACTACATTTCCCAGAAGCATATCTTTACTTTTCTTAAAGCACACTGACTCGTGCGATGGCCAGGATTCTAACTGGGTAAAGCAGAGCCGCATCCACAGTATCTGCTTGCTTTGATGATGACATAGTATGCTGATGCCCAACCAAAGACCGTTTAGATTTTTTTTTTTAAATAACCAATCAACAAACACGTTTAGCTGTGGAGGATGCATTAATAGTTTAGAAGAGTAATAGGAATCTACAAGCAGTTTCAAAACAGGATTCAAATTTTTTACATTTGAGCCTAGAATTGTTTTATGAATTGTGTTTTATTTATGGATAAGACAAAAATTTTAATTCACGATTTGACATTTAAATTAAGTATTTGAGCCCGAAGGAGTGGGCTTAATTGTGTGGTAATGCTCGCTTTATGTAGTTACATGACTGAGCCGAAGACAAGAAGGCTCTTGAGGGCTCAAATGCTACTAGAATCTGGATATGTTAAACAAAATTAAAAAAAAAAAAAAGTTATCCTGATTTTATGAAGAACTAGTTTGTGTTGCTAAGCGTTTACCACAGTATTCCATGAGTAATGCGGTTTTCTCAAAAAACATTGTGGTCTGTTCAGACTCTTTGGTTTAATCCAAGCGGAGGACACGATAGGCTACTTCAAGTTGCGGCATAAATAACAATATAATACAGTACCGTATTTAATTAAAATATTCTACTTACATGCAACTGTTCATACCCTGTTTTATGAAGTGTTTGTTATTGATAACTTTAAAAAAAAAATGCATAGGATTTGAGTGCATACTTGTACAGCCAGCTAAATATCAGACTTACTGTTAGGCTACTTTTCTAAATGTGTTATTAGTAATCGTGCTGTTGTGTTCATAAAGTTTATTCAAAGTGAGGTCAGAGAACAAGTACCTTGTCTGTGTTGCTGGTGATCCGTTGAAATAAAGTTATTGAATGTCAGTCTGCATCCATGTTTAAAAAAAAAACACTTATGAATAAAACCATAGAGCAGTTGCTAAAGCCGCTGATTGACACTATTTTCGATTGAGTTTTTTATATATATATATATATATGCTACTCTAAAATTAAATAGATACAGTAAGGACAGCTAGGAAGCAGACATTGACAGACTGTGTTCAGAGTGTATGTACAATAAGAATGGAGATTTTCTTCCATCAAGCAGGAAAAGGTAAATAATATCAGAAGCGAATACATACTTGAGAAATGATACTTTTGTACTTTTGAATACATACTTGAGATACTTGAGATATGTACTCAGTTTTCTAGGAGGGTACTCAGACTTTTACTTAATTATTTTTCAAAGTAACACTAATACTTATTCCACACCTGCCGACACCCTGAATTTTGCTGAAGGATGACATTTTAAGTAATGTCACTAACAACAACTTTAAAACACTTGGTTCAAAATGTATTATTACTGTACCTGTCTTCGTAGGTCTCTTGTTTTTTTGGTCATCTTATCAATGGCGATGTTAAGTAGGTCTCCTTTTTCCTTTCGGCCAGTCTGAAAAATAAAAACAAACAGCAAACTGTTTAATTGTTATAAGAAAAAAAGTTGTACATTTAGCCATGTAATTGAGCCATAGTGCTGCTGGAATAAATTATACTAATTATATCCCTTTTAGATTGCTCTGAACTGGCTGGTACGGTTTCGCTCATTCAGTGAAAGAGAGAGCTTGGATAAAGTGGGTACAATCCTGTTTCCTGGTAACGACAAAGGAGAACGGTTAAATGAGACTGCTGTAGTTCCTTGTTAAAAATTTGTAACATGAATGGTGTTACATAAATCTTTGTTTTGAGGCTTGCAGTATCATATCTTGGATATGTCGTTTCAGCTGGCAACCCTTTATAAATGCAAGCTCATTTCTCAAGGACCTGTCCCATAGGTAGACAAAGAAATAACATGGGGGAAGAAAAAAGAAAAGTGCTTGCTCATACAGTTGTATTTTGAAGGCAAAAAATAAATACATTTATTAAAACAAAATGTTCACAGAAACAACAATGTGAAATCAACCAAATGACTGAGCCATGCCCAACGTGAAACACAATGAAGCAGTGTTTTTTGGGAAGCTGACAAGAAACAAAGAACATTGGTAGGCAAGCAGATTATTAAGTTTTTTTTTTTTTTTTTTTTTTTTTTTTTTTAATATTTGATTGTATTTACCCACACGTAACACAAAACACAAACACAAATCCACAGTGCGTGCTAAAATGCTTGTGGTGTAAATACAGTTATTCATGAAACAAAGTGGACTGATGTCCGGGTAAGTGCTGGCCAGTATATTCTTTAGATATGACAACAAACAAACAAAACACTCACAATAATAATTCACGTCTTTAACTAATGCAATCGCTCCTCCAATCCGAGGCTGTCACATTGTTTCCCTTCCACATTGATGATTTAGTGTATCGTAGCTCCGTCCCCTTTCTAGATGACCAACTTACTTCCAAACCTGGGACTGAATTGTCTGGCTATCCAGTCCAGGACACTCTGTTCATTTTACACAGTGCCCTCACAGGTCAGGAGAGACATTTATCACCAAGAATCATTCTGTCTTTGTCATACAGAAGAAATGGCAAGGATAGGATGGAATAGCAGAGTAGTTTCTCCATTTCACATTTTTCGAGTACAACTTAAAAAAAAAGGACAGTGGCGAAACAGATTCCAAGATTGACTGAAGAGGGCACAAAAATTCATGTAAGAAAGAAGAGCATCAAGCAGTTGCTGATATATGACAACATCAAGAGACCCAAACACTCTATGAAGCTATAAATATAAATTAAGAGAACACTGTGATAACTTGCGGCACTTTTGAATAACTGACCTGCATTACTTGTTTAATGTTTGAGAGAATCATGGATAACGAGTCACAGTTTCTTTTTGGGAAATAACCCACATACAGAACCAAAGTGGGCTTCTATAGCCGAGTCATATACAGTAGGCTCAGCAGTGTTGGAGTCAAGTCCACATTATCCGAGTCCAAGGCCAAGTCCTCTGGAGTCCGAGTCCGAGTCCTTGAGTCCAACAAAAAGTTGACTGGCCAAATTTTGGAAAGTATAAATAATAATAATAATAATAATAATAATAATAATAATAATAATAATAATAATAATAATATTGAAATTATATGCCGGCCTATGCTTGCATCAGCAGTACTTGGTAAACTACAGAGAATCTGGATAGATAAGGGAATAACTTTGAGAACAAAAGTGGTAAACACTCAGTTTTATTATATAGATCAGAGGCCTGCACCTTGGCAGGTCAAAATAAACTACAGGCACATTGAACATGATTGATTTCCATTACATGAGAGTAGATGATGAACTTGAACTCGGCTCTCGCCAAGATAAGCACCAACTAAGACATAGCTTTGCAGTAAACTAATGTGATCCATCTGCATCTCCATCCATTTGCGTTGTTTTCCATCTGATGATGTAGATATCCTTTTGTCTGGTGTTGATTGCTGAAGTGTAATGCTGGCTCAAGGGATCAGCTCATTTTGCCTCCCCAGCACATCAGCACACACAACGGCTGCGATGCTGGCTCCGGGGATCAACCCAGTGCGGTCTCCCCAGTGCATCAACATGACAACCGTCTGGATTGAGCTAAGTAGGGTACATCTCTGGGGTCTTCAAGTGGGCACCTTCCATTCTCTGTGTTTCGTTGACTAGCCCACGATGCCTCAAGAGGGCTCAAAAGTGATTCTGGCATCCGCAGCATCACTCCCCTCCATCCTCCACTCAGCTCAGCCCAGCTTACTTACCTGTACATCAGCGTTGCTTTCTTTCTATTGTGCTTGAGATCCCCATCCAGAATCTTTCCGTCTCAACCACAGCTAGTTGCTGCTCCTTTCTGCTGCATTACAGCCAATGGAGATTAAATGAGTAACATAAGGACCTAACATCCTACAAAGCAGTACAAATTATGTATGTTGCTGCCGCGCTATAATTCATATCATTAAGTATTGGAAAACATATATATATATATATATATATATATATATATATATATATATATATATATATATATATATATATATATATTTATTTATTATATTATTTATTTATTTATGTTCAAAAACATGTTTTATCCATGAGTAAAAAAACATGCTCAATAGGTGCAGTAGATGGGGAACTTTTGGCAATTATCAGCCCAAATCTGAAGCACTACTTGGACAATCTGTACAAAATGCTGGATGATCTCCAGGTACTTTGCCATCTGGGTGTTCGCAGTGATCTGATTTCCACTGCTGCCGCGTTTCATGTGGCTTTGATAATGAGCCAGCAATGGTGATGCATTCACTGATGGTGATGCTTGGGTATTCACCACCGCCTGGTCTTCTGTATCACCTGCTTCAACTTTGGATTACTCCGAGTTGGATGACATTGGCTTGAAAATCAAAGTCAACGTAACAGTCCAGCAAAAACACCTCTTGAAGTTTCTTCCTCTTTTTTTATTATCGCGATTTTGGGAAGCTACTTTACTAATAATGCAAACGGCTTGCTGTAACTGCCAGATCAGTTATGTTACGTATGTGTACTGGGTGTGTGTCTAATCCCATAACCACTCTGCATTATCTGTAATGGAATGACTATTATTTAGTAATACAATATACCTGCCTGACTCCTGGTTGTAAGCATCTGTGCTTAAAATAACAGAGATGTTAGGTGTAAGAAACCAAGCGGCATGAAGGGTAAATTTGACTGCAGGATGGATCCTGTTATATGGTCTTGTCGCGGTCTCGGTCGAGACTTCGAGTCCTCAGGGTGCCAAGAATGAGTCCAAGACCTAGCCGCGGTCAAGCCCGAGACCTGGAAAATCTGGTCGTGAAACGAGACTGATCTCGAGTCCTGAGGCTCAGTACAGCACCTCTTACATGTCTTGGTCCTGTTGGCACTCACAGCCTGTTGTATATGGGCTCTGATTGGAAGAGTAGCTCGAGGGGCTGCATTATATCAAACATTACATTCATATTTATACTCATATTCAATGTATAAACCACTGGAGGTGGAACTGCAGGGGCAGAAGTATATTTTCACCTTGGTGGATTTTGATATCATTGTTTTATTATTATTATTATTATTAGTAGAACCAGGGTGTTTCAGGGGGCTGGTGCTGGGGCTCCTCCCTTGTGTCAACCAGCTAAAATACCTGTCTGTCACCCTAAAATTACCTGTCAGATCCTTTTTAAACTTTAGCCAACTCCCTAATTCTTGTCTTGCTTTTCAGTTTTGTGCGTACCACACAGATTTGCAGACTGAAACTTACAACAAAAATTTTGTTTTCATTTTGTTTAAAAACGACTACTCAGTTTTTGTTTTCATCCAATGAAGATTTTTCCAACCTGTTTGATTCAGATCTCAAAATTAATCTCATTCTTAATTGGCAATGTACTGTACATTTAAAACACGGCGATACATTAATTGAAAAGATATTTGGAGATATTGCTCGAATAAGGTTAGAGCTGCTTTACTCATCCTTTACTCATCCATTCGTTATGTGTTGAAGCACTTATGTGCATGCTTTCCAAGATGGTGTAAAAAAGACATCCTTTTGTCATACAAAAGTGCACAACTTTTGACACCTGAGACTGAACCACTTGAAAATCCTAACTGTTGGCAAATTACTCTATATTAAAAAAACACTGGGGTAATCAGAAATCTTACCATGAGGAGTCAGTTTGTGCTGGAATGTTAAGAAAATGTCAATTACATAAACTTCAATGGCAGGGATAAAGCTATCAGGTACAACTGCAACAAAAGCTGCATACTAAAAAAATGCAAATTGTGCTCTTATTTCTGTGCTGACTGGTGGCATCTGTTTTTTGTTTGAATAATTCTGGAAGATACATATATGCCTATAACTGATCCAGCAAATAATATTCAGGGGCCTAGCTCCTTCTTGCATGGTAAAAACCACAAACATATCTGACAAACATAAATCAAAAACGAAATTTAGATCGCCTTTACATTGTTATTTTTTCCAGGCTGGGCCTAAACGCAAACGGTTACTGTCACTTCCAATTTATTTGGCACCACTGAACTATAAACATTATTGTTTCCCATTAGCCTGTGGATTTGCTGCAGGGAAGGGAAAATATCCCACAGAACACTTCATAATCGAAATCAAACGTGCATAAGCATATTTGTAACCCACGACTGGTGAGAGGCTGATTGGAAATAATGGAGGCTGACACTTTTTCTGATAACAGCTAAAACCTTTACACACAAAGAGCTGCAGCAGTACAGGCTGCAGCATTAGACTACAGCTCCTGCATCTTGTTCACCCAGTGCCTCTGTTAATTTGAATGGATTTTTCATCAGGGTGAATGAATCTGCTTCTTCTCTGTGCAGATAATTTTTTTGTTACAAGCACAAAAGCTGTACTTATGTAACACAGGAACTGAAAGAAAAAAAAGACAAAGTCTAAAATGGGGCTTTGTTTCTAGTTTAAGCAGAGGCTTTTACATTCAATCCTATTGATATCATGCCTCATTCTGGTATACTATCATAAAAGCACATCAAAGCGTAATACATGTAGTAAAAGCTTTGTAAATCATAGCTAGGTATGGTGCAATGGAAAATCGTGTATAGTATAATGAAAAAATACAGTAGGAAAAATAATGTACAGGTATATATACAGTAGTTGGTACGGTAGTTAACAGAAAATAAGGTTGTAGGCACAGAACAAGAAAACTGCTGATCTTAAATTCAAACTCATGTGTGAACAGATTAATATCCTAACATGATTCCCTATCTACAGACAGTGTTTAGAAGGTAAGGTACCAGATTGTTTATCCCAGAGTTGTTTTGAAAACTCCTTGGTCTTCATGGTAGTATCTTTGCTTTGAATGCACTACCCAACTGTGGGACCTTACAGAGACAGGTGTATTTAATCTGAAATCATGTGAACCACTTTTACTGCACACAGATGGACTACATTTAACTTATTGTATGAATTCTGAAGGCAATCGGTTGCACCTGAACTTATTTAGGAGTGTCATAGAAAAGGGGGTCAATACTAACGAAGACTTTTCAGGTTTTTATTTTTAATTGGTTTGTTTTTTCACCCACCCATTTTTTCACACATTGAAAGTGTTGAGTAGGTTGTGCAAATCAAAGGAAACAAATCCCATTTAAATGCATCAAGATTTCGGGTTGTAACACAACAAACTGTGAAAAGGTCCAACGGGGGTGAATACTTACTATAGGCACTGTAAGTAATATTGGTAAATAGAACCCAGTGGTCTTACAGTGAACATTTGAACATGGCTGAACATTTTTTGGCTGTGGTGTCATAGACAGTACAAAGTAATAATTATCCATGATGAACAGGCTTGCAAATTATAATGCCATATTCAGTGGTGGGTTTGGGGTTGTTTTTCGGTAAAAAACTGACTGCTTCATTCCTCCTTCAGTGTGAAGCTGTATACACACTTTCAATTATAAGCCTCAAACATCCAAACAAGATGACGTATGCATGGGGACGAATTTAATATTTGTGGGAATACACTGTATAGGAAAGACAGGCAGGACAGAAGAGGAGGAGGGGTAGCGCTATACATAAGAAACAGTCTTGAAGCCCAGGTGTTAAACCTGGACAAAGAAAATAAAACCGAATCAATATGGGTCAGAATAACGGACAAAAATTCAAAAGGCATAATAATAGGAGCATGCTATAGACCGCCAGATTCAGACGGTGAGCACAATAATCTGTTATACAATGACATTAGAAATGTGTGTAGCAAAGGAGAAGCCATACTAATGGGGGATTTCAACTTCCCCCAAATAAAATGGGAAAACCCGGTGGGTAGCGCGAAGGATGAAATAGAAATGGTGGAAATGACAAATGACTGCTTCCTAACACAATTTGTGAAGGCACCCACTAGAGGGGAGGCATGCCTTGATTTAGTCTTTTCAAATAACGAAGATAGAATAACTAAAACAGAGGTCAGAGAACCACTGGCAAACTCAGACCACAACATGGTCTCATTTGAAGTGTTTTTTAAATCCCCAAAAGTAATGACTAAAGCTAAGGTTTACAATTTTAGAAAAGCAAACTATGAAGGTATGAAACAGAGACTAACAGAAGTAGATTGGAGTAAAATAGAGAAAACACCCACAGAAGAAGGATGGTTGTTCTTCAAAAATGTAGTACTAGAGGCACAAAACAATTATATCCCTAAAGTAGACAAATCTAAATGTAAAACTAAATTGCCAAAATGGTTTAATAGATCAATTAAAAAAAATATTCAGCGAAAAAAGGCACTTTACAGAGCATTAAAAAAGGACCAAAAAGAAAGTACGCAGAAAGAGTACACAGAACTGCAAACGCAAGTCAAAAAGGAAGTTAGAAAGGCCAAGAGAGAAATAGAAATGAACATTGCTAAGGGAGCTAAAACCAATTCCAAAATGTTTTTCCAATATTACAACAGCAAGAGAACATTCAAAGAGGAGATTAAATGTTTAAGAGATACAAATGGCAAAATCGTAGAGGAAGAAAAAAAAATAGCAAATATGTTAAATGATTACTTTTCACAAGTTTTTACAAAGGAAGATACTGACAACATGCCCCACATGTCATCCAGTTCCTATCCAGTTTTAAATAACTTTAGCATAACTGAGGCAGAAGTGTTAAAGGGACTAGGAGCTCTTAAAATAAACAAATCCCCTGGGCCGGATGAGATCCTCCCAGTAGTACTCAAAGAAATGAAAGAAGTAATTTACAAACCGCTAACCAAGATCATGCAGCAGTCTCTTGACACAGGGGTGGTACCGACAGACTGGAAAATTGCAAACGTAATACCGATCCACAAAAAGGGAAACAAAACTGAACCAGGTAACTACAGACCAGTAAGCCTGACTTCTATTATATGCAAACTTATGGAAACTATAATAAGATCCAAAATGGAAAATTACCTATATGGTAACAGGGTACTGGGAGACAGTCAACATGGTTTTAGGAAAGGGAGATCGTGCCTAACTAACTTGCTTGATTTTTTTGAGGATGCAACATCGATAATGGATAATTGCAAAGCATATGACATGGTTTATTTAGATTTCCAGAAAGCTTTTGACAAAGTCCCGCACAAAAGATTAATTCTCAAACTGAACGCAGTTGGGATTCAAGGAAACACATGTACATGGATTAGGGAGTGGTTAACATGTAGAAAACAGAAAGTACTGATTAGAGGAAAAACCTCAGAATGGAGTGTGGTAACCATGGAGTACCACAGGGATCAGTATTAGGTCCTCTGCTATTCCTAATCTACATTAATGATTTAGATTCTGGTATAGTAAGCAAACTTGTTAAATTTGCAGACGACACAAAAGTAGGAGGAGTGGCAAACACTGTTGCAGCAGCAAAGGTCATTCAAAATGATCTAGACAAGATTCAGAACTGGGCAGACACATGGCAAATGACATTTAATAGAGAAAAGTGTAAGGTACTGCACGCAGGAAATAAAAATGTACATTATAAATATCATATGGGAGATATTGAAATTGGAGAAGGAATCTATGAAAAAGACCTAGGAGTTTTTGTTGACTCAGAAATGTCTTAGACAATGTGGGGAAGCTATAAAAAAGACTAACAAGATGCTCGGATACATTGTGAAAAGTGTTGAATTTAAATCAAGGGAAGTAATGTTAAAACTGTACAATGCACTAGTAAGACCTCATCTTGAATATTGTGTTCAGTTCTGGTCACCTCGCTATAAAAAAGATATTGCTCCTCTAGAAAGAGTGCAAAGAAGAGCGACCAGAATTATTCCGGGCTTAAAAGGCATGTCATATGCAGACAGGCTAAAAGAATTGAATCTGTTCAGTCTTGAACAAAGAAGACTACGTGGCGACCTAATTCAAGCATTCAAAATTCTAAAAGGTATTGACAGTGTCGACCCAAGGGACTTTTTCAGCCTGAAAAAAGAAACAAGGACCAGGGGTCACAAATGGAGTTTAGAAAAAGGGGCATTCAGAACAAAAAATAGGAGACACTTTTTTACACAGAGAATTGTGAGGGTCTGGAATCAACTTCCCAGTAATGTTGTTGAAGCTGACACCCTGGGATCCTTCAAGAAGCTGCTTGATGAGATTTTGGGATCAATAAGCTACTAACAACCAAACGAGCAAGATGGGCCGAATGGCCTCCTCTCGTTTGTAAACTTTCTTATGTTCTTATGTTCTTAACCATAATGTCAAATCAGTGCTGAGGAAGTTAACAGTGTGGCCATGTAAAGAAACATGTTTTGAGCACATCCACATTTCAGTCTGTCTTTTTTTCATCATTACTTCAAACACCCTAGAGATTAGGTTTTTTCTCATCAATCTCAGTCAAATACTACAGTAACACTTATCATCACCAGCAATAGTAGCACGGTCATCATCATTTAGCTTTCATATAACCCCTTTCAGCAAACCAATTCATTAGCTTCTCTTCAAATGTTTCTGCAGCAGTGTGATCTACCTTATCAGCTACAATGGACATCGTTAAGCATGGCCGAGACAGCTATAAAGATCAGAAATGATACGCTATATTGTCTCATTCTCACTCACATTGTAACTGAATATATGCCAAAAGCAAACCTACAAATAAGAAACGCCTTTGCCACATGTTCAAGAATTGCATTTACATTCAGAATAGCTGTTGCTGCCCTTCTGCTGTGTATGTGAGCAGAGCTAGAATTTCATAAAATTCATTCACAAGATTGATTGAATAACCATCTCTGTGTTCCATAATGCTGCACATGTACAGTAGGAAAAGCATGATTAGAACAATCATAACAATAAATAGTATCAAGAATTATAATTTGAACATTTATACAGTATATTACGCTCATGGGTATGCAAGTATATTATAAGATTATATTGTTTTCTCACCAGACTCAATTGATACTTTGACTTCTTTCCAAAAGACTATCAAATGATAATTAAATTAATTAATACTGCAATCAGATTGCCAGCACGATTACAGTACAGTATGTGTTACAGGTCCATCTCCTATTATTTTATTGGAAGGGGTCGTGTCTTGCAAAATGTAACACGGTACATTATTTTTGTGACATACAGGTAAAGTCTTGTACTGTATAGTAAAGTAACAGTCTAGTTAAGTCAAAAACATTTTGTTAAATGTTTTTCTCTTGTTTCTTTGTTATTTTATCTCATTCTGAAAAATGTTAGCTGGGAATTGTACTACTCAAGATGTAAGATACTGACATAATGCTATTGTTAAGCTCTGTCTTTCACAGCATTATGGACAGTAATTAATTTAACTGTTTCTGGATAATAGACTTCCTAATTGGATAAAAGAGTGAATTCAAAGGGTACATAAGATTTAGACGTGTTTCTGTTCTCTGAACACCCCTGCTCGTAGATAAGGAAAGGGAAATTAAAAAATAGAGAATGCAAAGCTCAGCGAATCAAAAAGTGCTCCAACAATCGTAAGAGTTTTTGTTCTCCTTGAACATCCATCTCTTCAGATCAATGTGTTAAATGATATCAATTCTAGCTACTTGGCAGTTTAATTAATTTTAAGTGAAGCACAATTACAGTGGAGGAGAATTAAACTGGTGCAGATGCTACAGTAGGGGAAACTGCAATATTTACTCTAAATAACTGTTGAATAATTATCACATTGTACTATGAAAAAAAACAAAAAAAAAACATATGTTTCAATTTCAAAGATATGAGAGGGAAACATCTCCTATGTCTGTTATCATTAATAAAGAACTCCAAGTAAGGTCTTGTTCATAATTAATTTGTGGAAGGGGAAAAACATACAAACTTGAGCTACTGTAATTTCTGGATTTCCTGTACAAATAGGTATAAGCCTTATCTGACATATATCAGTTCATGCCAAATGGTTTTGATGAAATACTCTAAAGGCACCAGTTCATGTACTGCAATACAGTACATTTGTCCTAACAGACAAAAAGCAGTTCCTTTTGTTTCCCTAATTACAGCATGTGCGCGGTATGACTGTTTTTATGTGTCTCCTTGTTTGAAAGTTTGTTTCTTTGAAAGCTTGTCAGGCTTATAACATTTGAATGGCTTGTTGGATTAGTACAGATATTTCTATAGGGATTCTTAATGGTGTGTTTTTTTTTTTTTTTTTTAATCTCAAACTGTTCCCTGAAAAACACTGTCTTCAATTGAACACATTTTGGTATATACCACAACTGAATGTCATTTAATTTATTCTATCTCAGGTACCAATATATTCTACATCAGTTTAGTGAAACTGTAATGTACTGAATGTTTAGCTTCAAGGCAAAGAGTCTGCATCTTAGTCTGGTGAAGAGCCACAAATTACCACCATAAAAAAAATTATTAGAAAATAATAAATGATTATAATAATAAAAGAAAAGAACACCCTGCAGGGGATGTTTTGTATCCTACTATGTAGCACAACTCTTTTCACACCAGGGCTATTAAAGACATTACTGGTAAAATGAGTGTGGACATAAAGTGCTAATATATAAAGCAAACAGATGGACAATAAAAAGGAACACATTAAATACATGTAAAATGAGTTGTATATATTTTCTCCTTATGTTGTTTATATGTTGCAATATAAGTCTGTTTTTCCCCACATAATAGTTATATGTTTATTAATTTGTTAGATAGATAACACTGATTAGCATGGGGCACAATTACAGACCATTTATGTGTGGAATGATAAAAAAGTCTGAACTTTTATTAGATTGCAGAAAAACTATTGTATTGGTGATGGCAGAATCTGGTCAACTCCCATATAAAAGGAAAATGCACAATACTTTAATAAACTTTGCTTTTACTGTGATTAGTGGTGGTGTTGGGCGCTACCAAAATGTTGCTCCATAATACCAGTACTAATTCTAGTATCACAATACTTGATACTATTTTGATATCACCAGAAAAGAAACATGTTAAACAGAACAGTAATAAAAAGATATTTTTAAAAATAGGAGTTCCTGTTATTTGTAATATGTTTACTTATATGAATCGTTTGCACCATATTCCATTAGGACTAATCATAAAATGTTTTAAGACTAGAAGCGCCGGAATTTTGAACTACCTAGAAGCGCCAAACCGGTCATTTTAACTGGTAGCTTTTTAAACAGCTGTAATACAATAAAGAAAGACAAATGACAAAACTCAAAAGTTTTATTTAACATAAATCAAACATTTACATAACAGAAACACCATATTTAAATATTAAAACACAAAATATTTTTGTTGTTGAAGCCGACACCCTGGGATCCTTCAAGAAGCTGCTTGATGAGATTCTGGGATCAATACACTACTAACCAATTGAGCAAGATGGGCCGAATGGCCTCCTCTCGTTTGTAATCTTTCTTATGCTCTTAATGCATCAGTGACGTCTCTTAATGGGCCAAGAACATCCTTCATGATTTCCACAACACTAATGTCTGAGTCCTGTCATCTGCAAGAACACTGCAGACATTGTGTAGGCTTATCATGTATGAGTTTGTGCAGTGGTAGACCTAGGTCTGTTTGTTTTTTCACCAACTGCTTTGTGATCTTGGAAGACCTTGTGAATGCTGTTTTGTGCAGTCTGGATAAAGTTGCTAACACTCAATCAATGTGAATTGCCTTGTTGACAGCCAGATCTAAATTATGTCCAAAGCATGGAATCCAAGTTAGAGGCAAAAACCTTACGATTGTTTGTGGCTTTGTCAGTAGTTATTTATAACATTTTAGTGATATCCAAGTTCCAGTAATCTAAAATGTAATTAACAGCTTCCTTCAGGCCCTCAGCAGTATGATCTCTGTTCATCCCGGCACAACCTATGCACCAGGTTTGCATTTCCCTGCTTTCTGAAATGAACTGGACAGTTACTGACATGTATGCATTGGTGGATGTGCTTGTCTAGAGGTCAGTAGTGCAAAAATAAAAAGGTACTCCATATAACTGTACACTTACTGCTTCCTTTGTTTCATCATAAAGGTTTGGAATCTCTGTATTTGTGAAGAACTTGCGACTAGGATGATTATACTTGCAGTTGAGCTTGGCCAGTAGGTTTGTGAATCCTTTCTTTTCAACAGTATACACAGGCAGCTGATCCATGCAGATAAACTCAGCCACTGTTCTGTTTAAGATGTGTGCTACTTTGACCTGGAATCATACTTTTGTTGTCTGTCCAATGCAGCTGAAAGGGTTCCTTGCTTTTGCGTGGAAGATGCCATTTTAGGCGTTCAGTTGCTGACTTCTGTTTTCTGTAGAAGAAGCTAAAAATCGAATCAGAATTTTAAAAGGGTTGTGGGCTAGACTTACTATTGAAAGCTGCTGTATTAGTGCAAAATTTGCACTTACAAAATAGTGTCAGAACTGCACATACACTGTAAATCCTAACATGTCGAGGTAACTTTAAAAAATGAGGAAATTCATTGCCTTGAAAAAAAAATAACAATGTTATTTCTTCTAGTCACTTGAGTCAGTCACAATTTTTTTAACTTAATTTAAATATGAAAACTTTGCTTTTTTAAAAAAATTATTATTATTGCCTTAAAAATGTCACAAAACCTTAGACCAACAGGTTATTTTGTAAGTAGGCTATAAACTGTAAATTCTAAGCAAACAATACATTGCAATATGCCAGGGGTTAATGTTTGTACATAGGTACTGTTGTGTTATTGTTGTTGTTGTAGTGGGGGGACTATTACCTTGTGCTGTGTTGGCTCTATGTGTGTGTGTGTGTGTGAGAAAGAGAGAGAGAGAGAGAGAGAGAGAGAGAGAGAGAGAGAGAGAGAGAGAGAGAGAGAGAGTGAGTGAGTGAGTGAGTGAGTATGTATGTATCTGTATGTGAATTGCTTTTTTTTAGAAACATTGGGCTATTTCGCTCCTTAGACTTGACCATTATTAATGCTTCTCTTTGTCAACGTGCAATGAATCATGGCAGTATCATCTCCACAGTAGTACCGCCTGTCACAGTAATACCATAGCTCCACAGAGTGAAGATACTGGAACTGCAACATTTTTGTATCGCGATATACCATTGGTATCGCCCATAACTAACTGTGATATCATGCTTTATTAGCTTTGATTTACTTACTGTACTTAATGCATGCCACAATATTCTGTGCTTATAAAATTCAGAATGGAAGATCTTCTGCATTGAAAACGATACTGCTGGAACTGCCTTTTGAAAATGATACTGCTGGAACTGCCTTTTGAAAATGATACTGCTGGAACTGCCTTTTGAAAATGATACTGCTGGAACTGCCTTTTGAAAATGATACTGCTGAAACTGCCTTTTGAAAATGATGCTGCTGGAACTGCCTTTTGAAAATGATACTGCTGAAACTGCCTTTTGAAAATGATGCTGCTGGAACTGCCTTTTGTTCAGTACAGAAAAGGCATTATGGAGCAGCACTGGCTACAGCAATCTAGAAAAAAAAAATGTGTTCCCAAGATCATTTGTGAGCCACTGTAACACTCAAAACTTTTGGACAAACTTGCATTGATGTTCAACTGGATGTGCAGAAGCTCAGGGATACAATACATCACAAGTAAGAAAAATCGTCAGGCTCTTACATGCTTGATTGTTTCTGTTGTTTGCCTTGGCAAGCAAGAACTGGCATTCAAAGGGCACTATGAAGGCATCAATCCCTCAAATAGAGTTATTATGTGGATTTACTTTATCTGATTTCTGACTACGACAGCATGTTAAGCAATCACTTGTCAATAGCCACAGTATTCTCGTGAACCTCTAACAAGATTCAGAATGAATAAAAAATACAGAAAGCCAAGTACAAAGCTGTAGTGGTAGATTAAACAACTAACGATTGAAATGCAGCTCAGCTATGTGACCGACAGTGGCCCGAAAGAAAGGTTGTTCTGTGAAAATGTGTTACATTTACTAAAATAAAAATAATAATAAAAATGCTTTTAAAAAGACCAAATTCCCATTGGTAGATTCTATTGATTGTTTAGTATTACTAAACAGCCGCTACAAGATCATTACCTTTATTAAAAATGTGCGATTAATCTACCAATTGATCACCTAATGCCCATAAATTAACTGATCAAAAATTTTAATTGAATGACAGCCCTAATTAAAATACATACAAAAATAGATGTCAACACAAGAAAATAAATTCCAGCCAAGCCAACATCGATGGCTTACGCTATTTTTTTTTTCTTGTAACCAAAAAAAGATTGCAAAATGCACATTACAAGAGTTGCATATAGTAAACAGTGGCAAAATATCTTCCCTAATAAGGATAAAAGACCAGTTGGGTTCAAGTTTTTTTTTGTTTGCTTTATCCATGCATCCGATTTTTACCCACATGCCAGATAATCATAAATCAGTATTTTATATCTGAATTGTTCTAATAAATGTCATTCTGGATGACAAACTGCACAGTTTTAAATTAAGTTTACAAATTATACACAAAATAGATATTCCCATTATTTTGTTTCCATTTGGCTGCTGCTCGCTGGTGTGAGAGCTGTCTCCCTGCACGCTAAGTTTCCATAACAGCGAATTATGCTTCCAATCAATTTTCTTGATCTCGTTAACATGCATTTTAATTAATGAGCTCCCCTTATGTAATCGCTGAGACAAGAAGTGATGTACGTGACCTGCAACAATTAAGCTTTTAACATTAATGACCTCATCGACTCAATCTGAAAGCATAACAGATTGACTTTATTAATAAATGTTGTTTGAATAGCACTTGATACTTGCTACTCTTTACTATACCTCGAGTTTGATACAATAACACGTTTTTTAGTGTGTCTCATTGATAAAAAAAAAAAACAGTGTTGAGACACAAACGTGTTTTTTTATGTTTGAATGGCAAATGTTCTTTAAAATTAAAAACTCAAAACAGATAACATTATTGCCTTTTGAACTAGTAAAAAAAAAAAAAAATGCAATTAGTAAAATAAAATAAACTCAGTACTCTACCTGGAAACAAAAGAGATAGACTTTTTGTAGCAATATAAGGTGTTACTTGTTTCAGATGTAATTTATGTGTAAGAAAGCTATTTCAATTTCATTTGTTATTTTTACAGGCTGTTAGTACAAAGATATTAAAGCAGGTGGTTTAGTGTATTGCTGGTAACCTGCCCATTCTGCCCATTCATACTTTTTTCCTTGTACAAGCTGGGAAAGCAATGTCCTCCCAGCTTGCACAGTCACTGATAAGCAGACCCACAAGTCTGTTAACAAGAGTTGAATATAGCGCTTGCCTGTTCTGTAACAAAACTGGCAAACATTATGCTCACAATGTGTGTTAATGCGTCGGAAAAGTGGGTCAATAAATGCACCTCCTGAATTGTTTATTTGAATAAATTATAGCAATTGTTGAGTCCCGAGATTTATTCCTACAGTCTATTTCCACAACTCAGAATAACCCGAGGGGGTGGGTCCATTCACTGAGATCCAACATAGAAGCTCTGACTGATAGCCCAGTACTGCAAGTAACCCCTGACTTTAGCCTCAGTTAAAGACAGAAACAATTTGTGATCCAAGTCATTATTTTATTATTATAACATCTCAAAAAGCTCTGCAAATGTCTGTTAATGTAATATTCTTTGATCCCTGGATGCAGAAGCAGCTACCTCCTTTGTTATGTCAGTGTTATCTCTGTAATGCATGGGATATGAGAAACGCCCTTTTTTTGGTTTCATTCGACTCCTATCAGTCTCACTCGGCCATTGAAAGGTTTTCTCTGCTTTTTCTGGAGAAAAAATGACTAGAGACCTGTGCTTTACGTCTTTTTGATGATGTCGAACCCTGGAAAAGGAAAATTGTAATGTCGGACCTGATCCGACATAGGACCGCAAAGGGTTAAAACAGTCCCTGAGCTGCCCATTTTCCTAGAATTTAATTATTATTAAACCTTATCAGCTATTATACTAACCCCTTTAGTATTAATTAGCATAGATTTAAAGCACCAAGTTAGAGCAGTAAGCGTGGGAGGGTTGGTAAATAAGGGTTAATATGCATTGGTTTCCTTTAACTGATATGTTTTGATACAGTCAAGTATATTGTGTTACGTAAACAAATACAGACACAATCAGATTTTGTCTCTAAGTAAGTCTAAGTTTGTCCCAGCACTACTTAAACTACAAAATGGCAACATCTTGGTTTATTTTTATTTTCAAACAAGCAAAGAGTCGTTGCTTAGTTTATATACTGCGAGCTATGCTTTTGCTATAGAATCCCCCCCTAAATCACTAAAGCTTTACTACTGGAACCTTTCCTAAGTTTACTTTTCCTTTCCTATTAATGTTAAAGCTCTGGCCTGCTAATGGACCATGTGGGGACTTTCTGTTCCCTTTTTATCCAGGTAGGCTTCTATGAAAGTTGACATTTTCCAAGAAATGTCTCCTTAAATAGTAAGAGTGTGGGTGTTTTTTCTGCTCTACCACACTAGTTGGCCATAAGGTGATATGTCCTCAAATCAGAGGGGGAATATGGTCATATTTTTTCCCCACGGTTTCTGGATTGCCTAGTACATGACTAGCAGCTTGTAGTGGGTGTATACTGACAGGCTTTGCTCCTGGTGAAGCCAGCAGCTACCCAGCAGTTTCTATGTAGTGAATCATGGACCCCATGTGACGAGGGGTAGGGAATTGAACAGAATTGTCTGCTTTAATTAACGGCTTAAATCTTTAAGGTAGCAGAGAGGATAAACAGCTTGTTAAGTGTAGAGATGGTTTTCAAATAAATATAAGATCATGACAATGCAAGCTAGCACCCATCCTGTCTCAATCTGAGAAATCGATCTTTCCCAAATAGGTAACAAAAAGGATTTACATTATTACTGTAATGCTCCATTTACAAAGCCACACTCCTGTGGTCTGTAGTTAAATACACAGACCTGGGTATTCTCACCATCCGTGCTTTAACCCCTTGCCTATGCCTACTTCAGCATTGAAAAGAGATGCAAGGGAGAAGCAGGTCTGTAGCAGGCTTCTGTATCAATCGGTTAAATGCAGCACTTGAAAAACGTTGTAACCTTGTAGAGATTAAGTATTTTATTTGAAAACAGGTGTCTGGAAGCAACAGAAACATCTTTAAGATGCCAAAGATATGGTTTAGTAAAAAATACATACATAAAAAAACAATATTAGTTGGTATGTTTTCTGGTGAATGCCAGTTTTTACTGTATCTTAAATAATTAAAGTAGGTTTGGCTACTGTAGATACAGACACATTTACATTTGTTGCCTTGAAATATTACCAAACAGGCTATAGTGTTTCCAGAAAAACCCTCTACTATCATAACTTGTACAACAACTTGCATTAAACCACTGAACTTTTCACAGTGAACTCTTCACACTACTTGCCCACACAAAATGTTCAAAACTGCATATGACTAAAAAAAAAAACTTCTCCAGTCTATTCACAATTTCATGCTAGAGTAAAAACCATCCAGTGCTGAAGTATGATTCAAACTCTGACTCACATCCATCCCTCCTGTAACCTACATAGCATATGAATGTATACACCCAAAAACAAAACCCTGCAATGTCTAACTCATACAAGCCTGTTTTGTGGTCTAATAACAGCTACTTCAAGCAAATCTGAGTTTTGTTTTATATGGCTGAAAATACAGTATCAGGGTTGTTTTTTCTCATGTTGAATAAGGGATACTCTAGAGCTACTGTAGATTTAAGGATAACAAATTGGTTATGTTATACTACACTAGGCTGCTGGACCTGAACCTAAATGTTCACAAACACATAAGCTAAATAAAACACTTCCTTAAACAGAAAATACCGAAAATAGAAAAACATGCATCACCAAGTAATGACACTTACATACTGACGCTATGACAGCACCGTCATCCCACCCCCTCTTCCCATGACATAAGAATCCTGTAATGTGCCATCTTATCTTCACACTTTGTATACAGTCTCAACTGTCCATATAAGCGCCCAGTTTTACTGGCAAAATGTTAATAAGCGCCCACACTTGCCAAAGGGCACCCCCATTTCAATATCTTACAAATTACTTACAAGTCAAATGTTTCAGCTTTCCTGTTTCATGGTGAAAACAACAGGTACTAGCTGAGGGTTTAAGCTCAGAAGAAAGAATGTACATTTCACAGCATTACAAAAATAGTTTTCTATTCCATTCTCTTAGTTTGCAGCTAACAGCCAAGCTTCCCAGAGTGTCCTTAATTTTACCATTACGACAGTATTTCATTTGAACCATACCATGTAATAGCTTAATTATTTATAATGCATAAAAAGCTTGTGGGAGAAAAAGCTATTTAAATAATCGACTAATCTGAAGGAAAGCAAGTGAGTGAGTCACCTCTCCTGTCTTCCTGCAACCTGTGTTAAGATCTATTGAAGCATTTTTAGTCCAGTAACTACAGTTAGCACTTGGAAATCCGTTACCGAGGGGTGAGTATTCGCATTTTGACCACAACACAACCGGGTTAAGCGGCCTTTGACCAAGAACCTGTGACCGGGACCGCAACGCAAAAACGGACCTGGTGTCATGCCTAAAAGTGTCACTGCCAAATGGCAGAATTTGGCATCTATAGGTGCCAAATAGTGTATATATATATATATATATATATATATATATATATATATATATACAGTGCCTTGCAAAAGTATTCAGACCCCTGACCAATTCTCTCATATTACCGAATTACAAATGGTACATTGAAATTTGGTTCTGTTTGATATTTTATTTTTAAACACTGAAACTCAGAATCAATTATTGTAAGGTGACATTGGTTTTATGTTGGGAAATATTTTTAAGAAAAATAAAAAACTGAAATATCTTGCTTGCATAAGTATTCAACCCCTGTGCTGTGGAAGCTCCCAGTTTGCACTGATGAAAGAAATTGCCATAACGTGGACACAATTACCTTACCATTGGCCTCCACCTGTGAACCATTAAAGTTGCTGTCACATTTTCTGGATTAAAACCCCACTGTTGAAGGATCACTGGTAAGACTGTGAATCTGAAGGAAAATGAAGACCATAGAGCATTCTACAGAAGTTAGAGATAAAGTAATACAAATGCATAGATTAGGGAAAGGGTACAAAATAATATCCAAGTGTTTGGATATCCCAGTGAGCACAGTTGGATCAATAATCAGGAAGGGGAAGCTGCATCACACCACTCAGGCACTGCCAAGAAAAGGCCGTTCCTCAAAACTCAGCACTCAAACAAGAAGGAGACTTGTGAGAGAAGTCACAGAGAGGCCAACAATCACTTTGAAGGAGATGCAGAGTTCAGTGGCTGGGAGTGGAGTAATGGTGCACCAGTCAACCATATCAAGAGCTCTGCATAACACTGGCCTGTATGGGAGGGTGGCAAGAAAGAAGCCGTTACTCAAAAAGTAACATCAGAAAGCATGAGAGTGACCCAGCTGCGATGTGGGAAAAGGTTTTGTGGTCAGATGAGACCAAGATAGAGCTTTTTGGCCAAAACTCAAAGCGCTATGTGTGGCGCAAACCTAACACTGCCTAGATACACCATCCCTACAGTGAAGTATGGTGGTGGCAGCATCGTGCTGTGGGTATGCTTCTCATCAGCAGGGACTGGGCATCTTGTTACAATTGAAGGAAGAATTGCTGGAGCAAAATACAGGCAAATACTGCAAGAGAATCTGCTTCAGTCTGCTAAAAAACGGAAGCTTGGGAGGAAATTTACCTTTCAGCAGGACAATTATCCCAAGCACAAGGCCAAAGCAACATTGGAATGCCTCAAGAACAAAAAGGTGAATGTCCTACATTGGCCCAGTCAAAGTCCTGATCTCAATCGCATTGAGACATTAATGCACTTAACCATCACACGCAATTTCCGACACCAGTTTTCTGATACATCTCTTCAATGTTACAATGTACTTTATCCATCACAGCCCTTTTTTTATTATTATTTATTTTATTTTTTTTAAATCGCATGCCAAATCAGTGTCTTGATTGGGCACTTACACAGTGCTTCATCCAAATTTCCATGACAAAAATGCAGCAAAAACAAAGCGAACAAGACAAGCTACGGTAATGTAAAAAAGTTAGTGATTAAACAATTTTAGATACTATGCGATCTATGCGACACTTTTTAAAAAAAAAAAAAAAAAAAAAAAACAACCTGTTATCTTTAGTTGTTTTTGTACATTTTCATTATCAAGTGAACTGTGATATTTGGGTTCTTTTCGAGCACTAATTTCTGCAATTTTGAATATTGACTTTGGATACTTTTTAATTCTGGAAACTGTGTTGTTTTTTAATCTTTTGCTAAATTGCATTGCCTTTTACGTTTTATGCAGTTGCGGTTCAGAGCAGTAGGAAACCACTGTATTTTATTTATTTATTTATTTTTTAGATTGCAGTGAACAATGTCTCTCGTTCATCTCTTCTCACTCATAGACTCAACATCCTCTCTCAACTCTCAATTCTCACCACCAAGTCCCTCCCCGTTCCTCATCATTGGTCCAACACTCCCTACCCCTGACTGGTCATGTCAGACCATTCACAAACAGGCAGTCTGTCACTCTGTCATCTCTGTCACACAAGCACAAAAACACACAGAGAACGCTAACAGATCTGAACAACAATAACACAGTTTACAAACACATATTATTTGCAAATCTGCCCCCCCCCCCCAACCCACAGTGTGTACTGTATTAGAGTCCATGTACCATCTCTTTTGACAAGTGATATTTTCAGAATCATATCATTCTCAATATAAATAATACTTTTGTTGAAAATATAATACTGTACCAACAAAACCAACTACAGTACATCTAAATGGAAGCCTACTTATTTTAAGACACAGTCCTTTCAGATATGTATTTTTGACATTGTATCTTTCCTCCAAAAGAACATTTTGTCTAACAAATACTTGCTGCTTTTTCTGCAATGATTTAATATTGTAAGCACCAAACAAAACAAAAATACACGGACAACAGCACAACCACAGCACTTAAAGTATTCTCCATTCTGGACATGATCAAAACAGTTTTTCCAAAGAGAACTTCTGCACTAGTAATCAGGAAGAGAGCTGAGTGTGTTTGGAAAAGTGCAATCTGAAAACAATAGAACTCTGGATGAAGCAGCAAGTGGTCCAAACAAATCAATTTTAATTAACTTTAAAAGAAACTCAAGCTTGCTTGAATGTTTCTGATGTGAAACAAACCGAAGCAAACCTGAAGAAAATGAGTTTCTAGCTGCCCCTAGCAAGATGGCCACTGCAACCCGACTCTAGACCTCATATCAGTTCCATCTTGATAAGGGCATAGAAAGCCTCAACAGCACCTCTGTCTGTCGGGAGGCCAAACTTCACTTCTTGTAAATACCGTCACCCCGTGACACATATATACAGAATAAAGATTTAGTGCGCATTAGTTAATTTAAAATCAGTAGGTTTATTTATTTATTTTTGTATTTATTAATTTATTTTTGGGCGGGGGATGGGGGGGTGAGGGGGGCTATTTCACTCAAATGTGCTAACAAGTTGCATTATTTGAGGAAAAAAATAGACTGAACAGCAGAAAGATGACTCCCTAAGCTCATTCTGTTAGTGTATCCTTGTTTTGGTAAGCCTGTTACCATATTTGAAATATACAGAACACCATTACATCATGTAAGAATAAATCATGGATTTGAGTATAAACAATAACAAGTAGTTGTCGTGACGTCAAACACCTATAAATACCTCCAATGTTTTGATTCAAACACAGGCTCCCTTGAGAAAGATATGTACAACATATAGAAACGTTGGGCAGCTGGCTCCTTGAGCTATATATATATATATATATATATATATATATATATATATATATATATATATATATATATATACACACACACACATACAGTACTAGTCAAAAGTTTGAGTACACCTGCTTGAAACCAAGTTTTTCATGATTATCTATACTTTTAACTGAATAAACTTGTCTATAAATAATTATAGTACACTTAATATTTCATTATATGATACGTGTACTTATATAAGCTGATAATCATAAGTGAATTGCATACAAAAATGTATTTTTTAAATGAAAATATAAATCTTGTCAATTTCAATGAAATGGTCACCCAAAGCAAGGGGATTTCAGTCTGAACGCCAAGTCAGTTAAAAGTCTGAAATGTGTACAACACGGTGTTAGAACACTGGCCTAAGTATAAAAGTGTCTTTGTTAGATGTTCTCTGAGTTAACTAGCATGTTACCTAATTAACATTTTGTCACCAATTATTGTTAACAGGTGAGGGTCCATGATTACTATAAATATGGGTAGCATAGGCACAAGTTTGTCATTCCTGAATGAAAGGGAGCAGAAAATGGCAAAATACACTTAGTTAAGCAAAGAAAATGAAGGTCAATCCTTAAGACAAATCACAAGAACTTTGCAAGTGTCTGTAACTGCTGTGACCAAGACCAAACGATTTGAAGAAACTGGCACTCATGAGGACCGAACAAGGTCAGGTAGGCCAAGGGTGACCTCAGAATCTGAGAACAAGTTCATTCGAGTCACAAGTTTGGGAAACCACCGATTAACTACCTCTGAAATACAAACTCAGCTAAATGCTACTAGAAGTACAGATGTTTCAACATCAACTGTTCAGAAGAGATTGTGTGAAGCTGGCCTAACTGGAAGAATTGCTGCAAAGGAACCATTGTTAAGAGTGCAGAATAAGAGGAAGAGATTTGCCGGGGCCAAAAAACACAGAAACTGGATATTTCAGGAGTGGAAGTCGGTCTTATGGACCGATAAGTCAAAATTTTAAATATCTGGGTCCCACCACCGAGTATTTGTAAGATATACAGAGAGGGTGAGTGCATGAGTTCTGCAGGTGTGGTTCCCACTGTCAAGGAGGAGGCAGTGTCATGGTCTGGGGTTGCTTTGCTGGTGACAGAGTTGTTGATCTTTACCAAGTCCATGGCAAGCTCAACCAGCATGGCTATCATAGCATACTTCAAAGGCATGCCATTCCATCAGGATTATGGCTAGTTGGGCAGTCCTTCATTCTTCAGCAAGGTAATGACCTGAAACACACCTCAAAGTTGTGCAAGAACTATCTGGTGAAGAAGGAAAGTGAAGGATAACTCTAATCTAAATCTAATACCTGGCCTGCCCAGTCTCCAGACCTTAATCCCATAAAATTTGTATGGGGCAAACTGGACAGAAGAGTTAAAGCAAAGCTACCCACAAGTGCCCTACATCTCTGGGCATTGCTGCAGAAGAGCTGGGAAGACATGTCGGGTGATTTCCTGCTGAAACGGTGTATATATATATATATAAATCAGTCATTGGGAATCCTAGCTTGTGATTGGTTAAAACCTCATCATAGGAGGAAAAATATATTTATCTATTTCCCTCACATCCTTACACCACTGGTCGATAGTCTCCACCTATCATGTGATTGTTTCACATCACTGTCACTTTTTGAAAGGAACGCCTTTCTCCCTGCACTCTTCACAAGAGAAAATTGCTGAACACAGATTTACACTGAACATTAAATTAAAAAACATACTACAAAAAAAGATGTTCCATACACTAAAATGGTGATTAAAATGTGACTGACTTTCTAAAATTCAAACTAATTCAACTCAACGAAAACAAATATGACAGATGGGTTATAAACTGGAATATGCAGCAGTCGCAAAACTAGATGGAGACAGAGAAAAACTTTGCTAACTATATAGTATGAACTTCAGAAACATTTTCTGTTATTTATTTATTTATTTACTTATGCTGTATCAGCTATATTTAAACAAAATATATGTCGATATTTATTTACTATGCTGTAAAAAAATATATGAAGTCGTATTTACTATCCAACCTTGCCACACTTATTTTCTTGACTGATTCATATATTAAATATGTACTGTAGACTCAGCTCAAGTGGAAAATGAAATGCCCCTCAGGAAGACTATTGTTACCTCCAGGGTGCTATGCCCTCAGCCTGCGGCTTCGGGAACAATAGTCTTCCCTCGGGTCATATTTCTCAAGCGTGATGAAGCTTGCATTCTGAAACAATACAAAAGGTGCCTCATATCAGCAGAGGCCTATTCCATTATCCTATGAACAAAACATCTCAAATATTCCATTCATTTTTTCATGTTTGGTACAATGCCATGTATAATGGCTTTTTTTTTTTTTTGCGGTTTAACCAGAGGCTTGGCTAAAAAGATGGATTTTAACGTTAAACGTAAGAAAACAAAGTTCTTATTGTTGCTCAGAATTTATATAAATCACCATATTAAAAAAAACAAACAAATCTACTGCCTAAAACTACAGCCATAAACATCCATGTTTTACTTGGTAACAGTCACTTTAAGAGTGTTTAGAAGCTTTATTTTCCATATGCTGTACAAGCAGGCTGACATTTCATGTGACACTTCTGCCGCTACTCCTAAAGGGAGATGCAATGAAGCTGATGTTTTATTGAGTTCCTCTTTTTGTGGGGAGATTGTTATTGAGGTAGGTATTCTCTAAATTCCTCAGAGACCTAACTATAAAAACAAGACACATCAGAGAGACTATGCACATACTGTAGAGTTGTGCAATTCAAATATTTTAGTTGCCAACAGGCATTTTTTTGTTATCGCTCCTGACATTTCTTCTTAACGAGGCCTTGGAAAGCAATACCCACATTTAACTTGGATGCTTGACACGCACAATACAAAACCACTGTGTTGTGAAGAATGCTAAAGGTTACTGTATACAGTGTTCCTGTCACCACAGCCCTGTTCCCAACAGACACTGTCCATAATCACAATATTATAACACAATGGCCTTTGCCTTTCTCCTTATCAATTCTGAAATGCCTCCTTGCTTCCCTTGAGATGTACAGATAGAAAGGAATCTACAGTAGTTGCCATCTTCTGGAGATACCTGACCATGACAGTTGATAATTGTTAGATAAAGACTTTTCCTCTATTCTAAAAATGGGTTTCTGTTAAAAAACCTATCATGTAACATTTTGCAAATACCATGGTCCTCTTGCATCACTGAACTTGGCGGCCCATTAACTGTGCTGTAAACGCATTTTATGAAGCACTTCTTTAATTCGATATTTTATTTAAATAATGGATTTTTAATAAGGCTATAATTAATCACCTGTCCTGAGTGGACTCTGTTTGGCTGATACAGAAGAAACAGCACAGAGTTTACAAATTATTTATTAGTATAAAAACCTTAGTGTTATGATAAAAAGATGAACAAATAAAAAATGATGTAGGAGAATTAATCATTTTTGATTATTAATACACATATGCCCACTTTTTTTGTTTGTTTGTTTTACTGCAAGGACATTGTCATTATCATTAATTTGCTTGTTTAAAGATGTAGAATGCTGACTAAAGGTTACCTGGTTCTGACAATTTCATATGAAATGAAACTCCTTTTTTTTTTCTTTTTTTTTTTTTTTTTTAAAGAAACAAAACAATTAGTAGAACCTTTGTGTATTTCTGGGGGCTGGAGTCGGGGCTCCTCCCCTGTGTCATCCCGCTAAAATATCTTTCAGTCACCCTATTTAAACTGTAGCCCGCTTCCTAATTTTCATCTTCCTTTTCAGTTTGCAGTAACCATGCAGACTTGCAGACCCAATCTTAAAACAAAATCAGTATAAAATGACTGCTCACCCGAGGCAGCTTTTGTTTTCATCTGACTCGGATGAATACATTCTCTTTCTTTCTGGTTTAGTTTTCCCTTGTGGGAAGTTACTTCCTTCCCGACCTTGAAGGTTGATCGGTTAGGCCTCACCTTTGAAAGGGCGGTTCTCTGAGTAGTCAAGGGGAAACCCCTATTCTGTTACTAAGTCACAAGCACTTTGTCTTTATTCTAGTAGTCCCTTACGCAGGCCTGGCTCCTGCCTCGTAAATAATAATAATTCAGTCGCCAAAGACAATAGCAAAGTAAAATTGATTTCCTATCCTGCTGCAAGCTATGTTAATTAACACACTTCTTAGAATCATATCTGTAATTCACTGTAATTACTGAATGTTAATACTGCAAAATACAATAAAAAATAAAATGACTAAAATGTGCAAATGCCACTGAATTTGTATAGTATATATGTTAGATATCTTGAAAGTAGGGAGGCAGTATGATTGCAAGCAGAGTACGTATACTAACCTTCATAGTTGAGGATAAGCCCAGGATTTTGTATAGTGTTGAATGCATTAAACATGTTTTCTCTGCTTTAGAGGAATGCAACCTTTAAGTTCGACAGAATGTAGGCCTACAAAAAAACAGAAGACTGAACTGCTGAAATACTTAATCCACAAGTTCACATTCATATAGTATTTATCATCTCATCAGAAGTTAGGTTGTCACTGCTAATGTCCACAGTAAGAATCTTCTATTCTGGTGTCTTCAAAGCACTGACAGTCCTGGACAAATATATGTGCCCTATATACAGCACTACCTGGTTGTTGTTGTTTTGTTTTATTTTAGAATAACCTTGCGGAGATTTCTAACTAAAATAAACAGGGTATCTATTTAACAAACCTATTCAGAGGCAGATCCTGATAGGGTATTATACTTCTTTCCAAGTATTGTATTTTAATGATTTATTAACATTGTGGAAAATACCGAATGGGTTATTATAGGGTCAAAGTGGTATGGTAGGTATTATTTTATTATTGTTTATTTATTAGCATATGGCCTTTTCCAGGGTGACTTACAGTTGTTACAAAATATCACAATACAATGTATCACATTACAAAATATCTCATTACAGAATATTATATTGCAGATAGAGCAGTTATAAAGTACAGTAACATCTGTAGAAAATAAGATCAAATTCAAAGAGCAAAATAAAGAATACAGTAAAGAATTACATTTAAGAGTGAGTTCAACTAAGAACAATGAAACTTATAGTAAAAATATTTGCTTATACAAGTAAAGTCCATTACAAGCACGTAAGTACAATAGACAATAAACGTAAGTACAGACAGTACTGCCTCTGTTAAAATTCTGAATATAGTTTTACCAGTCTGATAGAGATGAAGGCTGGTCTAGTAACCAGTTCACCTACATGAAGGGAAGGCATGAGAACTACCTGAGAACTAAACAAAATACATGGAAAATACTAGGGCTATACTGTAATCCTTGATATGCAGGTGATCTAAGTATGCATTTGCATCATACAAGATCAGACCAGTGAGATATTTTCTAATGAAGCACACATTTTCTAAATCAACCACATAGATTAGTGTGGTTAAAAACCTAATGTCACAGGAAACATTAGCAGAAGAAAATAGGATATGATTAAGCATATCTAAAGGAAACAAAACATGTTATATACATAATCTTGCTAACCAATCTCATGGTACTGCATAGTTTATTGCTAGTTGATATATATTGGTTTGGTGTATGGAAAAAGTTTATCCTGCCCACGAGAAAAAATGGTTTCTTTGCATGGACAATCATAATGCATCGTGTCTTTCACTGGAGTATAGTATTTTCTTTTTGTGCATCAAACTTTACTCAAACAGAATTATACACTTTTCAGATTTACTTAAATCCTAATTTAACTATTTGATCAATATGTTTTAAGTGGACCTTACTCTGCTTTTATCGTCATATTATATATACATGTAAAGCATCTTTAAACCAAAGTATCAAATCCTTATTTTAAATAAAAAATACAGTCAACCCTGTATCAAGAGACCACTCAAGGGACACAGATAGTCTCTTAAAAGAGGGCCCGTAGCTTATGAATTTTCTATTTGTCTACTACACACTTTTCTGTGATTATGTATGTCTTGCATACACTGTAAAAGTCAGAAGATGTAATATGAACAAAAGTAAGTATGTAATTTAATAACATTCGTTTAGATAACGCATTTACAAACAAATCATTTTTGTGAACATAATGAAGCTTGCCTGTCTCAGATCACATACAATGTTTTAAATCCTTTGTAAATTTCAATGCCGGTGTCTGCCTTTCAGGTACGTGTTGATTCATTGCATCCTGAAACCGCGCACATTGTTTTCATACTCTTGTAAGTTTGGCTTTAATTTTCAGTCTTTATTTTCCTTTTAACGGTTTGCCTTTAAGTATTAAGGTGCTACATCCTAGTTATGAGAACATTCTGTTAAATTAGCGGGAAAGAACAACACCACACAAAACAGACACAATGGAAGCTAACTAGTTCCCAGGCAAGTGCGAGAACCAAATGCAAGTTAAAGTAGCATTTAGGGGAAGAGATTAATGTCATTGCTTGCTCTTGTGTTTGAATAATGAAGAAGGTGAAACAGAATCAGCAAGTCAATCAGGACATCAAAGTAAAAAGAAGCGACGTTGTTTAGTAATTAACAGTTTAATTAAGATATTGAATCTGCTCAAAACTTCAAGCTTAGTTCTTTCCGTTTCAAAATGCTGTATCTGCATCTTTATCTTTCTAGTGCCAAATTTTTCAACAGGTTTTCTGGCACTTATTCTCTTTACCAGTTTAATAACTGTAATTCTGTCATTCTAGGAAGGACCTTTTGTTTCTTCAAGTTTTCTCTCTTCCTTTACAAGACAGCGCTGTTGCTTTATTGATTAAGGATAAAAGACCGATAAAATGGTTAACGTATTCCTTTGAATTTAGGACGTGCCATTTAAAACCTTATTTTTCTGATAAACAATAGCCCTGTGTGACGGTGCTTAATACAGGTTTGAGTCCGTTGCTGAGTAAGAGAATTGTGGTCGCTGGTCGCGTTAGACAGGTGGTCACTTGATACAGTTAAATAAAAGCACAGATAATATTGGGAGGAATTTAAAATGACCACTTTGACCAGGTGGTTGCTAAATAAAGGTGGTCGCATGAGCAGGTTTGACTGTATGTATTTTTAAAAATAGTTTTGAAACTTATGTTAAATACAGTATATCCGTTGACTTTCTATTGACTTATTCTAATTAAACGTGACTGAAGATGGCAGCGGAGTTCAAGCTCCTTTCATTGAATGAGATGGAATTTCTATCATCTGAAAAAAAGACAGGGTTTTGGGGAATATTAATGTCACCTCTTAGGCCCAAATCGTTGTCCCTCAAGAACATGAACGTCTACTACAGCTAAACTAGTAAAAGTCAAAACTGTAAAATTTAGGTATTCCCATCTCCTGTTCACTGTGTAGAGTCATTCCAGTGCACCAGATCATTAGCTAATGGTGAAGCCATCTATTACAGCTATAGAGAGGCTGGTAAAGACAAATAAAATCAGCCCTCTTTAAAAATAAATTACATTCCAGTTGTAAACACTTTTCATTGGTTTGTTAATTTTTGATTTAAAATAATTTTACCCATATAAATTATTCAGCACCTCTCCACAAATGAGATACATATATCTTAATCTCCAAATATTAAACATAATTATTAAAATAATGACATAAGATTGGTAACCCATATTGGTAAAGTATTGAGTCACATGGCCCTCCTTATAATTGTATTTAAATCAAAAAGTATTGCTTTAGTATTACTTAATGAAGGCTGTTATTTAGCATTAGATCAATTATGTAATTAATGGTAGCTTGGCAAAAAAGTTTTGCACGTATTGAATTTGATTTGTTCAATTCCTTTTTAATTTCACATGCATATTTTAAAGGACACATACAGTATATTGCACGTGGCATAATCCCAAGAGTAATAGAGGAAATGTACATAAACCCTAGACTAAAGAGGGACGTTTGTATATTATAATGGCAGACACAACATATTTGATAGCTTTCCTTAATATTTGTAATTAAAGTAACAGAAAATGTTATTGCAAGAGGTCTTTTAGACCTTAAGACTCCTGGCCAATAAGTAGAAGAATAATATATTAAAAGCTTGCACAGTAACATTTGTGAGCTGTTTTAAAGTTACTGGATATATGCCCTTTAAAAAAGAAAGAATACATGTTCTGTTCATATTAATGCTGTGTCATAGTTCAATGCTCTGTACAACAGTAAAAGGGCAAGGTTTGGGTTGACAAGGCGGAATCAAACTCACTAGCTGAATTATTTAATTTGTCCACACTTGTACAGCAATAATGCAAAATAATACATTTAAACAACTTTACATATTATATACAGTATATGTATGCAATTATACCATATACAAGAATGCAACATCAACAGTTAGACAGTGATAGAATCAAGATTTAAAAAGGAGTTTGTCAAGGAGATATAATTTCCCCAAAGCTCTTCACGGCCACCTTAGAAGACATTTTCAAAACACTAGACTGGGAAAAATAAGGGGCTGAAGATCAATGGAACCTACTTGAATCACCTACGATTTGCTGATGACATCCTCATATTTACAACATGCCCAGAAAATTACAAACAAGAATACAAAAACTACATGAGGCTAGCATCAAAGCGGGCATGGAAATAAACCTGAAGAAGACTCAATAAATATACCACTCCACGGGCAATTTAAGTCAATGGGATCAAGCTTGAAGAAGTCAATAACTACATATACTTAAGACAGTTAGTTTTGGTTATGTAGAACCAAATGTGCAAAATCAACAGAAGAGCAAAAATGGTCTGGAGTACCTTTTGAAGATTAAGCATGATTCTGAAAGGGAAACTTCCCTTATGCCTCAAGAGGAAAGTTTTCAAACAATGCGTGCTGCCAGTGCTAAGTTATGGATGCGAGACCTAGACCCTCAATGCAAAAATGACTCAAAAATTACAAACGACTCAACAGAGTATGAAAAGATACATGCTGGGAATAACAAAACGAGTCAGGAAAAGGAAGGCATGGATAAGAGCGCAAACAAAAGTATGCAATGTTAATATAAGAGCTAAGAAACTGAAATGGCAGTGGGCCGGACATGTAACAAGAAGAATAGGACATATTAGACTGGCTCACAAGAGATATAAAGCAACCAAGAAGAAGATCTACAAGAAGATGGCAAGATGAAATTAGGAAACATGTTGGATGATGACACATGATGGCTTTTGTGGAAGAATCTTGTGGAAGCCTTCATCCAGCAGTGGATTAAAAAGGTTGAAGATGATTATATATATATATATATATATATCTATATATATATATAGTATATATATATCTATATATATATATATATATATAGCACATCTACAGGTCCTGCTCAAAGTGACCACAACAGTCCATCCACACTGAGATGGAAAGTGTCAACGATGATATCCTCATTACCACACTCTACTGTTGCTATCTGCTAAGTGTCATTAATGGGTGATGCATAACCTTTCTTGCCATATCTGTTAGCCACCCATACTCTAGTTTTTTTTTTTTTTTTAACAGTACTAAATGTGTTTGAATAAGGAAAACAATGTCTTAAATAGAGTAATTTAGAATGTAGCTTTGATGTCTGCGTCAGCCTTGAAAAGACTTTAAATTGTGTCTACAACTCGTGCAGTGCCTCTAGGGCACCTTGCTGTAGCTATGATAACGGATTCAAAAGTTAATTCAAAATGTTTCTCCAGCACACATTAAGTACATCAATATTTAGGCATCGGGTTTTGCTCTATAATTTAAAGACAAGCTAATTTTCCACATATCAAAGGTTAAATACATATATACTGCTGTATAGGACAACCAATGGATTTAAAGCTTCCAGCTAAATGAAGAAACAGTATTCTAACTGCAAGAATGGAGAAGGGAGATAGCATGTTTGATTTCATTAAAAAAGAGCATGCATTAGCTCACTGCATCATTAAAACCAAGATTTTATACCCAACCCCTTTCCAATCTGCCAATGTCTGAGGGAGAGAGAGGGGGAGAGAAAGAGCGAGTGGGAGTGAGAGAGGGAGAGAGAGAGAGGGAGAGAGAGAGAAAGAGCACACAGCAGCCCTGCCTGAATCGTGAGTGGCTTACGACACTCAGTGAACACAAGGTGCTTCTGCATGCACTGCCAGCGCACAACTCTGCTGTAAAGGGAGGGGAGCCTTTATTTGAAGAAGCCGGCTTCTCTTCTGAGCATCACCTCCCAGTAAAGTGAATAATCTATAAGAAAGAATGAAAAATGTAGAAAGGGGCTAAAACACAAAAAAGAAAAGAAGGAACCCTCGCTGCATTCTCAGACAGTCACTGAATGAATAGCAAGCTGTCTCCGAGGATTTAAGGTCGCCCTGGTCACTGGTCACTTCAAGTGATGGACAGTAATTTGTGTTGACAGATTGGAGGACTCATTCGCAGAAAAGAGTTTTAAGGACTTTTTCCCTCCCTCTGATCATCACATAGAGACAGGAGAGAGAGGATAAAGCTCATGCATACAACCAGGGAAACTTGCAGTTTCTACAAGTCAGCTGAAAGCTACTTGGAATCCTCTTTCAGCTGAAGAGAACTAAGACATTGTAGGCTTGCCAGATTTGTGTGTGAACTGAAAAAGGGACTGAATTTGTACCACAGTGGGGTCTTTCTCAGAGTCGCACATAATTAGACCCACAAAGAGAGCAGCTGAATAGAGCTTGTGTCTCTGGAAATGGGTGAGTAAGAAATCCTTTCATATGGTTCATGAAGAAAGCTTTTTTTATCCTCTCCTTTCTCTTTGGTATCTGACATGAACAAAGTAATTTGCCTTTTATTACTATTCATTCTTTAATTTTGTTGTTGTGGCAGGACTCCTCCTTGCTGAAAAGCAGAAAGCATTTTGGATGGGAGTTTATAAAAATGATGTAGAATTTCAAAGATTCAATGGACTTTTTCTCTGATAGATCTAGGAATATTCATGCTAATGGATTTCCTTTTTATTGGTCTATACCTAAAGTGGCTGCTAAGAAAGCCCCCAGGATTGATACTGTGCACACTGGGCATCTTTTTAAAAATGTTTCCAGTTGCGGAGAGTATGTGTCCGAAGATGTGTCGGTGTGATGGCAGGCTATTATACTGCGAGTCTTTGAATTTGACAGAGATACCTCGCAACCTCTCGGGTATCATGGGCTTGTCTCTGCGGTACAACAGCCTTTCAGAGCTGCGTGACGGACACTTTGTGGGGTTAATGCAGCTCACATGGCTCTATCTGGATCACAATCACATCTTCACTGTGGAGGAGAATGCTTTCCAGAGGCTGCGCAGGATGAAAGAGCTCATTCTCAGCTCCAACAAGATTGAGACCCTCCCCAACACCACTTTCAGCCCCATGCCCAACCTGCGTAATGTGGATTTATCTTACAATAACCTACAGGTATTGGAGCCAGAGCTTTTCCATGGCCTTAGGAAGCTAACCACTTTACACTTGCGGTATAACACACTCAAGTTTGTGCCAGTGAGGATTTTCCAGGATTGCCGTAGCATGCAGTTTCTAGATTTGAGCTACAACCAGCTGCAAAGCCTGGCTCGGAACTCTTTTGCAGGATTGTTTAAGCTTACTGAGCTGCACCTTGAGCACAACAAACTGGTGAAAGTCAACCTCGCCCACTTCCCCAGACTTATCTCCCTGAGATCCCTGTACATGCATAGAAATAAAGCAACCATCGTGGTTAACACGCTAGACTGGACATGGAATTTTCTAGAAAAAATAGACCTTTCAGGGAACGAGATTGAATACATTGAACCTCACGTTTTTGAAGCTGTGCCTAACCTGAAATCCCTGCAAATAGATTCCAACAGGCTAACCTACATTGATCAAAGAATCTTAGACTCCTGGACATCCCTCACCAGCATCAGCCTGTCGGGGAACATATGGGACTGTGGCAGGAATGTGTGTTCTCTGGCATCCTGGCTAAGCAACTTCCAGGGCCAGCATGATAATACCTTACTGTGCGCCACCCCTGAATACACACAGGGTGAGGATGTTCTAGATGCTGTCTATGCATTCCAGCTCTGTGAAGATCCAATAGATGTCACAGCCTATACAGATACATACACAGCAACCAAGGATAGGGAAGATGTTTATAGTGATGAAGGACCCACCATAACACCTTATAACATGCAGGATATAGAAGGGGAACTGGTGACTGATTCATTTACAGTGACAACGGTTAATGAGAACCTTGAAAACACTATGCACATCCATAAGGTAGTCACAGGGACAATGGCGCTCATTTTCTCCTTCCTCATTATTGTGTTGATGTTGTATGTTTCCTGGAAATGCTTTCCTGCCAGCCTGCGACACCTGAGGCAATGCTTCACCACAAAACGCCGCAAGCAGAAGCAGAAACAGACCATGCAGCAAATGGCTGCCACATCTGCCCAGGAGTACTACGTAGATTACAAACCCAACCACATTGAGGGCGCTCTGGTCATCATTAATGAGTACGGATCTTGCTCCTGTCACCAACACCCATCAAGAGAGTGTGAAGTGTGACGCAATGCTGGAATTAAAATGAACATTCTTTGCACTGCACTGCGTAGGACCAACAGAGACTGTGAAGATGGATTTACTGTTCTCAAAACAGCTGCTGAGGGACCTGTTGACGTGACGTGAGTGGGGCTGTGTAGTTTTTTTTGTTTGTTTGTTGGTTTCCCACAAAACAAAAATGAATATTTGAGCTTTAATGTGTCTTTCAACTTCAGGATATTTGAACATCAATGGACAGCTGATCAGAATTGTTATTATCCCTTCTGTGTAAAATCTGTTAAGCAGACATGCATAAGTCAACAAAGATGCAAGCTATCCTATTTCTTTTGTAAACTAAAATGTTTAAATAAAATGTTATTTACAGTATCCTAGTCTTTAGAAGTTTTTAACTTATATGAGCACTTATTATTTCCACCATCATGAAATACTGCTTTTGAAATGGAAGGCTGGTGAATTACTTTCTTAGTGCTGCCCTTGATTTAAGTCTTTTTAACTGCAATACATTTCCATATGGGCAACTGCAATCTAAAAATGTTGGGGGGATATAGTGCATCACATTTTGATATTCTACTTATCTTTGTAAATTCAATGAGATGTACCCATATAATGAATTGAGAGCATAAGTGGTGAATCATTTTTTTCCAATTACATCTCAAACAGAAGAACATGTAATCTACAAAAGTGAAGATGCTTATCTTGAAATTTAGTAATGTCATGATTGTGTCACATAATCAGGTTTACATTAATATAAGCTGCCTCCTCACGGCAAGAGAAAACAAAACAAAACAGTTCAATCAATGAAAACAGATAATGGATATTACATCTTGTTATCTGGGCTTAAAATCTATTTTGCCTTATGCTAGAAAAAGGCACACATAAATTCAGAACCAATAGCAAACCTACAGAGCAATGTTGCTTATGGATTTTCACAATGCTTTAATTACAGTGCGATTTTGCACATGCTGTACTGCAAAGATATATAAAGGGTTGTTTGTGTGTTTTGCGTCTCTAATTTGGTTGATGTATTAATACATTGCATATTAGAACTGGTGGCAGTAAGAAACAGTGTAGGCTGCTCTCTAGTGTTTTTATATCAGCAACAGAAGATAAAGCAATACAGCTTTCCACTGCTGTGAATAGGGTCTGTTTTAACACTGAATTATTGGGTGCAATGCTGCAGCACTTCTTGGCATCCTGCATTCCACACACAACTGTTGACTCCTGTAAACAGCAGAGGAATTACTTAAAACCACTTGAGTGTGTGCATCAACCATCACTGAACCTGTTCCAGTGGCTAGTATAGGATGTGTAACCCCTTACAAAATGAATTCCTTTATTACATCTGTGGATTTTTGTGTGTGTGTGTGTGTGTGTGTGTGTGCGTGCATGTGTATGTATGTATGTGTGTGTGTGTGTGTGTTGATAATTTAACTCTCAGTATTTAATTAATAACATTAAAGTAATGCCGAATATACACAATTTAATAGGTCTAATAAAACTATATTGAAGGGTGAGAACTAGATATTGAAAATGTTAAACATACAGTAAGTTGGGAAATTAGTAAAAATGACAAACAAAAAGCACAGGGTCAATATTTATACAAACAGATGTATATCATTGTACTGTATGTGATAATCAAGAAGATCAAATTGGAAAATGTGAGACAAGGTTTTTTGGATTTTACACTCAGCAAAAATCTAAAATAATAATAACACACAATTAATATTTTGGGGTTGAACAACATCATAACATTGCAAAGCAATGTGTAAATTAAAAGCAAACAGGGCCTGAGACAAATAGGCTCTATAAATACTTGCTATGGTATGCTGTTGTTTGAGCTGAATCCGAGTGATTTACAGCTCGTCTTCTGTTTTATATAGTAATCCATCAACCCCTTTCACAGTTGATCATTCTTGTATAACACATGTACTCATGTGCATCATTTGAAAGTATACAACATGAAAATATCCCACAAGTTTGAAATATCATTTCTGTATTGTGTGAATGCACCAGGAAGGCAATGTACTGTAAGTGCTTATTCTCATTTACACTTCTTCAGCCAGTACCAAACTGTAGGGGTGGGTTCAGTAACAACATGCAGTACTTCAGGGTCCATTTTACGGTTAAAATAAATCTAGACAAAATTGGTCAAGATTACTTAATAACGTTTAAAACAAAAATAACCACATAAACTGCAGAAAAAGAAGAGCTATCATTATTCTAGTATTTCTCTGCTTTGCTTCTCCAGTACAATAAATAATGTATTTCTACAATGCACTAATGACATTCAGTCCCACATACTGACATACAGTCACTAGGACTTCTCTTTTTACATTTTAATGTACAACTTGAATGGTATAGGTAAGTGATTTTTACAGTGTAAACTACAGTGTGCACAAATTACTAAAATCATTTTAGCACAGTCGGCACTGCATAATCGGGATACTGATAATCGGGATTTCTGCAAATGGGATACAACTCTGGGAGACGGTTCTTCCCAATGCTATTTATGACATTTAATTGGAACATCACTTCATTTAATTGGGATACAGCATATTCAAATGATTAACAGAGATTTCTTTTCAGAGCAAGACATGTTTGCGTAGCAGAGTGCAGCGAGTCCTTGATTACGCTGTGACTTGCGTAAATTGCTTAAAACCACATTGAACTCTTGAGTCTCCCGTGGTTTCTCAGGCTGCTGTTGCAAATAAAGTTGGCGTGTCAACATCGCAGATGCCTCGCCTTGTGATAAGTGTGACTTCATTCTTTTTCATTTCATGTAGAAATAAAAACAGCAATTCATTTTGTTTAGGAATAAAAATAAAATTTAAAAAAAAAATGACTAAGGCTGTCTCAAATGCCTCTCGTTTAATTGGAACAGCCGCTTATTCAGGATATTCTTTACTTCTTCCCTAGGTGTCCCGATAAAGTGGTGGCGACTGTATAAAGTGACAATTACATTTTCGTATAAAACGATAATGCATTGTATTGTTTGTATTTATGGGGTCTAATTTAACAAGATCTAATTACTGTTGCCCAGAAACTCGTAAACCTGCTTTAGTGCCATCGCTGGCTGACAGCTTTCATTTTTGTATGGTATTTTGTCAAGTTAATGAGGGGCTAATAAAATTACCTCTGGAGGAAAAACAGGAATTGAAGGGTTGTTGTACTGTATTAGGACCTGATGCTGTTTAGATTAAAATAGACCCCATAATCTCTTGATATTGAAGTAATTGTGCATATTAATGTCATCTGCAAAATAAAGGTTGCTTTGACAGTGGGTATATCATTGAAATTTCATGTGACCCAAGTTGTACAGCATTGGTCAAAAGTTTTGCATCACTCTCTATAAAGAATTAACTAATTTTGCTTCATAAAGTTGAATGAAACCTGCTTAATCATGTTACGTTAATGTATTGAATTACATACCACTTTGCAGTTTTCAATATACTTCACAGAAAACTGACAAAAAAATAATATTTGCACATCTATTATGGCTTCCGGTAGACTTTTGCAATATCATTTTTGTAGTTTCTTTTATTACATGATGTTAAAAAAAAAATCTAAAATATATATATATATATATATATATATATATATATATATATATATATATATATATATATATATATATATATATATATATATATTTATTTTATTTAATGACATCTCAATCCTAAAATTCTAAGTGATGCAAAACTTTTGGCAACAGCTGTGTGAATGCTAGCTAGACAGCATGAACCTATAAAGTTGTATTTTGCCAGCAGCTTCAAAAAAGGGACACTTACATTGCAGGTTTAGTGGTCTCTTAAAATGCTCCTGGTACACATGTTTTTTTTTATTTTTTTTCTGGAAGCTGAATTTATCACCGCTTCTACGCTGTCCCGCTGATGAACCCTGCATCGGACTGCATTCTACTGTATGTTGCATGAATTATACGTACCCAAAACAGACTGCTTCGGAAGCAGGGACACATGACTGCTAACTTTTGAACTGGCTGTAAAACAATCATTGGACTATGTGGTATAATGTTGTAATTACTACATGGGTACTACTGCTGCAGGTATCTGCCGATGGCACTTCCTTCCATAGTAACACCAATTACTACGTAGTTACAGTTACAATAGTTACCAAGTAATTCTAACATAATTGATTACATCAGGTATGGTAATTACACAGTTACCAATATTCATAAAGAAATCATGAAAAACATATAAAAAGTTAAAATCTGCATGAAATTATATGACATATACTATTTATTTGGCTGCATTAGTAATAGCTGATAACAATAGTCATTACTGGAAATTATTGCTAGGTTAATATAAAGTGTTAAAAAACATCTCCTTGTTTTAATTAATACTACAAATGAACAATCACATATGATAGTATTAAAATCAGGCTGTGATTCATGATTTTACCCATTTCTAATTAACTATAAATGACTAATAAATAGACACGATATACATGAATCATTTATAAAGTTTTCTGAACATAGACTGAATTATTTTTATATTGTGTAAAATAACTAATGTGTAAAAGCACTTGACAGTATAATTGTCTATCATTTTTTCCTCTCCTGATTGTGTTTGTGTCCACAATCAAACATTTTGTGATGTTTTGTTATGGTAGTACTGTTATATGGTGCTGTATTTTGCTGTTGCATTATAATCTACTAAACCTGTCTGTTTGTTTTTTTTTTTTTTTTTATTAAACTGAAAATGGTTTGATTATAAAAAATATTTTTTGTGAGGTTTCAGTAAAGAATTTCCCATATTTAAATGATACTGAATGCAACAAAGTGATGAGTGAGATGACTAGGGGGGTGGGGGTGGGGGGTGTGGACCTATAAAGATTACTTGAAAAATATGGAAACTACTGTTCTTTAAACTGTGATCATAAGAGCACTCCAAGAAAAGAAAAAAAAGATCTAGAAAAGTACCGGGTGAGTGAATATGATATTCCTGGCATTTTGCATTCTGAGAATCATTCCATATTCTAAGAGGCATGCAAACGCATGCTTGAGGCCACATCATTCACACTGAAGGGTATTAAAATGTGAGAACACAGGAAGCTTAATTTTTTACACATTCCAGCCTGTTACGATACCATGATTGTAAAAGACTGAACAGGTATGTTTGCCACAAAGCATTTCACTCTTCCAAAGCCGAGCACATGGCAGATTTAGACCAGACTAGCAACTGGTGCAGCAGAGGGTGCTCTTTAGCTTGGCAGATTAATACGACAATGAGTGAGAGGAAATGCTTGCTTCCCTACGTATGATACTGAGACCGCTGCAATTTTAAGTCAAAACTGAAACCAAACATCACATTGAAATTTAAAAACATATTAGAAAGTATACAGTGCTTGTCCATTGGATATATTGCAAAATATAGGTAGAGGGTTGCATTCATAAAGCATCACTGCACCAGTAAACACACCTTATGGACTGACTATTGATTTCTGAATGGCATCTAGACAGTGACAGATTGATTTAGACAATTGTGGTTCTTCTTGCTTAAAATTCTCCAACAAAGAGAATGGATAGTTGTACTATCCCTGCTGACTCCAGAAGACGCCTTTCATAACAACTGCTGTTAACAGTGTAATTACACAGCTTTTAAACTGGGGGTTAAATGTTGGTGCTGTGTGAAGTCAGACTTCATTCCACATGACTGTTCAGTGGGTTTCTAAGCTTAAATGCATTTCAGTTACGTTTATTGACATTCTCCACTCTGTACCAAATTGCCCCTATGTCATTCTTGTTTGTCCCTTAGGTATTACCACTATAGATCACTGAAGCTATTGATAACAGTTCAACAGATGCCTGTGGGTGCTTGATGGCATGGAAATGAGCATGCTTAATACAAATATTATAACAATATAATAATAAATCATATCTGAAAACAAATCCTTTCAAAAGGCTACACTGTATTTCATAACTCTAGTCTTTCTTTTTTGTGAACCTGCTAAAGGACATTCTGTACGTCAGATTTTTAAGGGTTTCTAAAGGGTTTATTGTAACTAGTGGGATACACAAAATACAGGTACATTTATGTAGTTACACTGTTAACATTTAAGGATATTTCCTACATGCACTTAGCACACAGTTAGTTAAACGTTACAATGGGGCTCTACATTGTACAGTACAGTACATTCACAACATGTATTTCACAAAGCTACTTTCCTGATCTTATAATTTTGGGTAACACTTTACATTAAGTGTCTTTAATTGCTGTGTTATTTGCATAGTTGTTACTTATTAAATACATGTACACGTACACATCAGAAAAGGGTTAGGGTCAGGGTTTGATTTGGTTTGGTTTAGAATTACGGTAAACATTAAGTACATTGTAACTATACATACTAACGTTGTGGTTATGTGTAGGTAACACATGTATTTAAGCAATTACTATGTAAATACACAGTAATTAGAGACACAATGTAAAGTGTTAACAACTCATTTTGTTAGAAGATCCATACATTAAATAATGTGAGAAAGGTGTAATTATATGTAAATAAATTTGGAATCGCCAATTATTTTTCAGATTTTCTCCCCAATTTGAAAATGCCCATTTTTTTATTTTTTTATTTCAACCCGGCACACCACTGCCATCCCCACACTGACTGGGGAGGGATGAAGACGGAGACAAATGTCCACCGAAACTTGTGCCGTCAGCCATCCGCTTCTTTTCACTATGCAGGCCTGCCCTTGAGCCACCTCAGAGCTACAGTGTCAGAGGACCACACAGCTCTGGGTAGTTTACAGGCAGGCCCGCAGGCATCAGTTTACAGGGGTCGCTGGTGTGTGGTGAGCCGAGGACACAATGGCCAACTGAGCGGTGCACCTGGGAATTCCCATAAACGGTCAGCAGTGGAATAGTCTGGACTCAAAATGGCATCCTCCAGGCTACAGCGTGCATCCTGCATGCCACGCAGAGTGCCTTTAGCCACTCTGGAGCCCATACCTGCATTTTTAATGGTCTCCCTTACATGTTCAAAAACATCTCGTCAGTATTCTTTCATCTTTCATATATTGAAGCCCTGTCTTTTTTTGGCCCTATAAGTTTTTTTGGAACTCAAATTCTTTTGAGTTTTTATATGCTTAAAACTGACTAATAATAAAAATATATCTACCACACATACATAGAAAGCTATTGTACATGGGTAACCTTCTGCTTCATATACTGCTCCTCAGTGAGCTTTATTTACTGACTTGTGTTGCTCCCTAAATTCACTTTACAACTTACCAGCCGGATTCACTTCCCTCAAGCTACCATTAACAATCAGTTTAAAAAAAAAAAAAAAATCTGGGAGCAATGATACTTAAATGCAATTTATTTTACCATTAAAATAGTCTGACAGGGGCTGCAAAGAAAACAATATTTTAGGTCTCTCAGTACCATCCCTAACTGCTGAACGGCTCTGTGTAAGACAGAGAAAACAGTTCACTTGAGCATAAAAGCAATCAAACATAACTAGCAAAGGCAAAGGTCTCATTATTTGTTTACAGTTAGTTACGCAATGGCTTCCTGCATTTGAAATTGCCAGGTGAACTGTGGGATTTTGTTAATGCAGAGAGGTTTGCTTAGGGGAAAGGTTCAAACATAATCTGTCACACAAACTGACTAAGGGAAGCAGCGCTATGAGAAATTAATGAAAAAATGCACCATTTATCTTGCACCGGTAAACCCACAAAAACTACAATTTTGTGGGTGGCTGAAGAGAACGCAACTGAACATTAAACAATATTTCATCCTTTTTAACTCTGTAACATCATGTCCGGCTCACACATTAAAAATTTGCTTAAAAAACTTTTTTGTTGATTTGTTTTCATTTTTCATCCTTACATCAGTCTGCAGACTTTTTTCTTTTAACCTTAGACTCTAGGTTCATTCATTCTTTTATCACTTTTTGGTAATTTACCAAACCTGACATCCTTAATACAGGAGCATGGAAGGTCCTTTCTCACCTAGCAGATAAGTGATGTCAGTATTATTGCAGCTTCCTAGAGCTTTTGGGACTGCTTGCTTATCATTCACCTGGTGTATAGCAAGTACAGCAGAAACACTATCAAACAAATATTTTACATTTTTGGAAAATGTACCAGTTTTTTTAAGAAAGTAAATTATTTTCATACACTTTGTCACCAATATTCACTTAATAACTTTTCACTGTATACCAGTTTAGAAGCATGATGTGTAGTGGGGTTTTTATACAAGTGGTGAAATCTCTGTCGTGGAATAACAGAACAGTGTGAATATAACTCATTCTACGATCTCATTTTGTAATCTAGTTGGACAGTTGTTGAATAACTGCAGCATACCATAAACATTCACCTATTAAACGCAACATATACAAAATTTCAAAAGAGCCACCGTTTAACAACAATAGCTTCTCCACTGGCTTGTTCAACAACTGTTGGTATTTGATCATCTTATCAGTTTGCAGTGAAGGGCTGGATCATACGTATATTTGAAGTTTTCACAGGAGATTAGATATAGTGACATGACATTGTGCTGTCTAGTGTAGTTTTCAGTACAAGGTTTGATTTTCAGGAACAATTAATTTTTTTTAATAAAACCACTTAAACAAAAGTACAAACTATAAGTTTCAAATACACTCATGCCACACAGGCTTTCACTCTTCTCCTACACACTCTATAAACAAAAACTCTGTCTTCCTTTTATACCATGTAGACAGGGCTGACTGACAATTTATTATTCAATACCAACTTAGCACTTACACAATAAAACAATTAAACAATCAACCAATCACTCCTACATTTACACAATCACATAATACCATCACCATGCAAGCTTCCAAACTCACGCTCTCATATATATATATATATATATATATATATATATATATATATATATATATATATATATATATATATATATAGAGAGAGAGAGAGAGAGAGAGAGAGAGAGAGAGAGAGAGATATGAATGATCGTTCACAGAATACAGTTTTTATTTGTCTTTATGAGGACCCTCCTAAGTTTATACCACATGTATATATGTAAAATAAATAGCAATAACATGTTAACATTAATGAATTAATATAATAAAGGCTGTCTGGTCAAATCGGACACAGGAAGATCAGTAACTGACATTTCTTGACTAAACACATTTAGAAAATCGGGGTCCAACTCAAAATAAAAGTAGAAGTCTGAAATCATTTCAGACATTTTAAAAGTTGTAAGAAAGTTTTATAAATCATTTATCAGCGACTGTGACAGACTGGCAAGTGGATAAAGGCCCAGAGAGAGCACTGCAGTTTAAAAAAAAAAAAAAAAAAAAAAACTTTTATTTTAAATAAACATAAAATAAAAGGGCACAAGGGCAAAAACAAAGGGATTTAAACAAATAACAAAAGAAAACTTACAAAAATAAAGCTTTCCAGGCTGGGTGATGCCTTCACTAGATGAGAAAAAAAAAAAAAAAAAAAAAAAAACACAAAACCAAAAACAGCAACTACAAACACCAACTTGCTTCCTCACCTCTCTCCTTTCCCTAATGAGACGTTGAGGCCTCCTTTTATGTCAGATGGCTGGGTGCTGATTGATCATTAATTACTCTAATCAACCCCAGCCACCTGAACACAATAAACCCAGGCAGGTAGGGGAATTTAACCCCATAACTGCCAATTTATAAAGGGCAGAGCTCTGCTCTGCCACAGTGACATTATTGTTTAAACTACTGAAGCGCAGCTCTTTCCTGAATTTCAGCAGAACACCACTGGATTGGAATGTATGCAAAGGCACATTCTTAACTATTACCGGTAAGCATGTGGGTTATGTAGCACAGGTGATTTAAAATATATAATTGTATTTAGGCACAGGGATTGCACAATCACTTTAGGTGATTAGAGTGGGTATTTGTATGGGGGCACCGGGAGTGCACAATTAGTTCACGTGCAGACTGTACTGAGATTCAATTGAGTGATTGATTAGCAATCAAGTCTTAGTACAGATGCATAAAAGAGTGAGTGTTTCTCGTACATGTGCTTGGTGTGTTCAGGCACAAAGAATGGCAGATAGAAGGAGAAAAATAATTAAAATCATAAGAATTGCTACCAGTGTTGGAGTGGAAACAGCACAGTACTTGTTCTGTATCTGTTTGTTTGTTTTGACCACCGTGCCGTTTTGCTTTACAAAAGTGTTTTATTTTGTTTGTTTAAACCATTTATTTATTATTAAATCTGCGCACCAGCGCCTTGCACTCACCACTCTATGTACTGCATTTCCTGGCCTGACTTCACCTCCAGCCAGCCTGTTCACAGCATGTTATTCCACTTATAGAAAAATGTATCCCATGCTAGATATACTCACGCTTGCGGTATAAATATGCACTGAATATATTATTGAATCTATAAATATATTTCAATTACAAGTTGCATCCCAGTACTTTTTTTCTGAAGATTTGATTGAAGTGAGTTGGAAATACAGAACATGAAGGGATTACTGTAGGCATTTAGAGGCAGCAGCAACTTTTCATCGATAGCATTGCCTTTGAAATCGCTGCATATTCCAAATTGAAGTATATAATATAAACAAAGAAGAAAAATATCTTTAAAAAAAAACAAAACAAAACAAAAAATGGGGGCAGTGACAATGTTGTAAATTGTAATAAAAGAAAATAATTTAGCCTTTAAGGTAAAAAGCTGTGTTTTGTTAAAATCCTAATATCAGAAACAGTATAGAAGGCTTTACAGTATAAGGGCTTATCTACAGACAGAAGTAGAAAAAGAGATAGGAGCGAGCAAGTTCTCCCAAGTAAAATGTTTAATTGCTCTTTATAGCCCGACCTTTCCACTGACAGCGCCATTGACAGATTAATGTTGGCTATGGTAAATATTGGAAAATGTTAACACAGAGAATGAAACCGAACACCAAAGGATTTATCTACCATTGCTTTGGTACTTCTTCATTTCATCCTTTTTTCCCCAAAGCAATGTTCCCCTCCAGTAAACCTGAGTTTGTGCCTTCTGCTAAAAGGTTTTTGATCCCTGATTTTTAAATGGGCACAAATTGTCAAATTGCAGCCGTACATTAACTTCAATATGTCACAGTTCCTATAATATATCCGCTGCATTCTGCAATTGATCCGGTTTCAAACTTTCATAGCTGTCAACTGTTTTAAAACGATTTTTGAATGTGTGATTTTTGTGATGTTTGTTAATTGCCAACAGAAGGCAATCTCAAAGGGTATGTAGCATTAAAAAAATAAATAAATAAATGATTGAAGTCTGGAAATAATGTATTGAAACCTTTCAGGCATTTTTTATCCTAAAGCTTGGTGTGAATGCAGATGTCCATGCAGCAATAACTGATGTTCTCTGTGTCTCATCAATAGTATGGTGTGTGGCAGACTTGGCATTCTTTATCAAGGCATTACTGGGCTTTACATTTTAAAATACAATCTTTGTGTTCAAAAATCCTTGCGCATTCTCCAAAGAGCACCTCGATCCAAGTTAGGATTACCGGTTACCTGTCTTTGATCATTAATGCTTCTCATTCACATTGTAAATAGGCTGCAACGAAACATTCGTTTGCATGGACATTTACACAACAAGACTGTCATGAGTGGGAGGAAAGGTTACTTTACTTTAAACCTGTTCTTAACTGACAGGATATCAAGATTTTACAGAAAACAATAACAGAGGCAAGTAATAACTGCAATGACTATTCTTCTCAGGAACTAAATCGGAAAGAAAACAACACCTTGTTGGGCTTATGTCAGTGATAACTCTGTGGTTCATTCATAATAATAACTGTGCGGCTTTCATTATGGTATGCTTTGTCTACAGTTATTGTGCAGATATAGTTTCTTACCAAAAAGATCACATAAGTAGCCTTTATTTAAAAATAGATAAACAAATAAATAAAGTATTGTGAGTGATGTACCCTAGAAAACAGATTGAAAATCGTAAACATGTTTTTATTTTAGACTTTGGCAGGTCTGGTATTATATAATACAATATACAGTATTTCTGTAACTCATTAGCATCTCAAGGCCTGTTACATTCACTCGTTATTAACAGTAAGCTTTGACAAAGAAAAACATTGCATTTTTAGATTTTGAAATTTAGAATACAGTAGAAGTTCCAGAACATTTTGAAGCAGAGCATTTTACAAGTGAGGTGCATAGCTGCTTAAGCTTTTGTATACTCTGCAACTTGAATGGATATCATTAAATAGCCTAACATCACAGGCACTTGTGAGTTTAACCAGACACAGATGCAGTGATGAGATGACCCAAAATATGCTGGAATCATCCCATGTATAATAAAGCAATGTTTTAAAAATCAATCACATACACATGAGAAGACTGTAAATGAGTATTTCATATGATGGTGATTAATGGAGAAAGGGACATTTGCATTATCGTCTTCTGCAACATGTGACACTGCTCTACAATTTAGAATATTCTAGTGCAGTTTAATGTTTAATAAAAATAAATAAATACAAAGATAGTGGATTAAATGTGAAACCAACTATATAAATACATATAGAGGGTTAAGAAGTTACCAAAAGCCCCTTAAATCAAAGAATAAAAACAAAAGACAAATAGAAGGCTCTGTTTACTGGTTTTATAATCATTAAGCCATCAGAGAGATGGCTTCCTCTTTTTTGTCTCCAGAGACACTGGACTGTTATCTACAACAATTATGAATACAATTTATCATTCAATCATACTTTTAATCATCATTCTGTCTCCCTTGCACAAATATTAAATCATAAAATCTATTTAATTAAATTGAACATAATTCAATAACTTTAATCATTCACAAAATTATAATGAAATACATTTAATTTCAAAATCCAGTGTCACGCAGCCTCATAATTCTTCAGTGGTACCAGGCACATTAAAAAAAAAAAAAAGATATCAATAGAAGATTATTTTACTTCTGAGCGTGCAATACCAAGCTATACTCCAGATAATTAATTTGTCCCTTTAACCTTGTGATAAAGCATTTCTTTGGTGACCACAAAGGAGGGAGTGGGAAGGAGTTGGAGGGAGGACAACACAAGAAAACTAAACAGGTGTATGAAAAGCAGAGAGATGCCGCCTTCACAGTCTCAACAGACCTCTGGACATTAAATATACAATAGGTGCCTTCCATTCAACAATCACAGCTGAAAGCAAATATGTTGTTTTTGTTTTGTGTGCTTTGGGTGTCCATCATTACCATCTCTACCTGAATAAACCAGTATGTCTGCTCTCCTCAGATACTTTTTGTGCGATTCCTCTTAATCTCCAGCAAACTATTGAAACTAGCAAGAGACTGAAAACAAAGAGAGATTGCTAATGTGTCTTCAAGCATATTACTATCACCTCCAACCTCAACCCATAGTCAAGCATTACTGACTGAAGCGAGAGAAAACAAAATGCTATTCCCTGTGTTCATGCTCTGAACAGGTCGCTATCATCACATATTCTATATTGATGATAATTCTATCTCTCGGTTATCAGTTTTTTTTACTGACTCTGGCATTCACGGTAGCAGTTTAAACCAAACCCCAGCTTGATTTACATCTCTCCATCCCCAGGCAATCCAGAAACTATTTTCCTTTACCGAGATTGGCAGTCAAGGGTCAGGCACAGGGAGAAAAGAGGCTCTTGTGTGTTTGCTGGTCCCAGTTTAGCAGAGTCAGAGTACACTAGTATCCATTTCCTTATTATATGGGGGGTTGGGGGGGTGGGAGTTGGCAAACCAATACAGTGACAGAAAGATAAGCAAATGCATGAATATTAATATCAAAATCTAACACAAATGGATGCAATCTTCTTTCTGCATATTTTTCATAAGTGTGTTTTTACTACAGAGTAGGAAGGGTTAACAAAATGTTACTTATTATTTTGAAATCAGAAATCACAGTCAATGGCCTAACAACAAGGTTTCCCCAAACAAGTTTGAAGCATGGTATAGACATTTATATTTATCAAAAAAAACATATTTCAAATTGTATTAAAACTTTGGTTAAACAGCAAAGTATAAGCACAATCACAGGTATGACAGTACAGTAACAGATTAATGGGTGCTACAATAGAGTGTGTCTTAAACATGAATAAGGCAGCAGAAATAAATTTTTAAATATAAATTAAGCACATGAATGTGTTTTGTTGTTTTTGTGAAATTGTTGCTAAAACATCTAACAGTAATAAAAATGGAATAAACCTGAGCCAATGCATGCACTTGGGTGCACGCTCTCATAAAACATTGAATAACTTTCTTAGTTTTTAGTCATTGCTTCAGTGTTACCCGTTCCATATATTAATTATATCATACAATGTGCATGAACAGCCACAGGTAGCCTTTTTGTGACCTGTAAATCAAAAACTCTTCTTCATGCGTGGCAAATTATTCTCTAGAAAATGCAACCTTTAGGTTTAATGTTTTCAAAATACAGCACTGTAGCAAAGTGGTTTGAAATGTAATAAAGTAACAACTTGACACAGTTCCACAGTTAATGAAAGCTTTATTTTTGCTTTATAAATAAGGCTGGCAATACACATCAATGTGCAGTAGCCTAGCCAAAACCACACAGGGATTTCGTCCCAAAATAATAACTGTGACACTTATACACAACACGATCACAGTTCTCTCAGTATAAGTGATGAAATACATGGTGAATGGTGAACAGTAGTGAAGTGCAGTCTGGGTTTGGTGCTGGCTTAAAAGCGACAGGTCCTTGTGGCAGTGTGCCCTGCCCATGTATGTTATGTGTTGTGTGTTCAGGGCGAAGGAACGGGAGAGAGAAAGGAGGTAAAGAAGCACCAGCACTATATTGTTTTGTGTTTAGTGTTCGTGCCCTGTTTGTTAGTGTCTGTTCGTTTTGTTTCTTTTATTTTGGCCTCAAGTGTCGTGTTCTGTTTTGTTCAACCTTTTATTTTCTGTGTGTTAATAAACGCACTGAGCACTACAGTATTACCTGTCCGTGTACTCCTTTCTGGCCTGACGTCACCCCTATAGCCAGCCTGTTCACAATCCCATATATTTAGGCGTCTATAATGACAGTTAATAGACAGACAACACCAAACACTCATAGTTATTTTACACTCCTCTAGCAGTCCTTGCATAACCCTAACAGAGGAACAGATCGCTCCGTCACATCCCCTGATATACCCTCAGTCACGCCCCCCTTCAATAGCAAGTGCAATCATTTTTCCTCCAGTCCGCGATTGCCACATCACAGATGACTTCTGGTATTTTGACCCAACCCTCTTTCAGGATGGCTGACTTCCAACTAACCCTGGAATGAACTGCCAAACCATCCAGTCCCGGGCACACTGTTCCTGTTATACAGTGCCCTCCCAGGTCGGGAGGAAGACTGGTGTCTTGGATTCAATCACTCCCTGTCACAAGCCCTAATGAATATTTACGAACATTAATAATAAAATGTAGGTTTTATTCTCAACTTTAAAAACAAGTCCGTTATTTTTGCTAAGTATACAATTAAAGCTGTTCACCTTCATCCCAAACTAAAGAAATATCTGCAGTTAAAACGATGCATGAAAGTCCCATATACACTGTACTTTGTGTAAATATTTTGTGGCTAACCAAACTATCCTATTCTGAATTCATGTATATGATTCTAATAGACTGAACAAGGCAACAATGTACATGTGTGAGGAACGTTAGAGCCCCTTAGTAAGTTTTAGCTTAGAGAGCATCCTCCATGCTTGCACTTTAATATAGAAACCATTCTAAAAAGGACTTATATAAAACAAATGTATTTTATTCTTTCCAAGAGGATCACATGCTATGCTATTCCACAGGACAAAAGCACCCATGTCTTTCAAACTGTGGATGAACCCCAACAGATGGACTAAGCTTCAAGCAAACAATTGTTTATACTTCCATTCAGTGTTCTACTTCAAACACAATAAGAGGCCAGACCTCACACTTTGGTAAACAAAAGCAACTTATTTTAATCAGACAGATGCTATCAGTTAAATTGCTCATCTTGAGCGCCATCAACAGACTTCAAAGGAATGTTTATGACTATTAAAATATGTTCAGATATAGAGTAACTGCACCATCTGGTGGAAAATGGAAGTTGTGTTGAACTGGTGCTTTAAAGATTTTATGTTGGACAAAGGATATTTAAAACATTAAAATCAAGGATATTCTTGTTAACTCTTATCCAGTAATCTGTTGCATAGCCGACTGCAGTGGGACCAGAGTAAGGGTGGATATGTAAAAAGCTGGATAAATGAATCCTGTTTTAAAAACCACTGTACACAGCTGTACAAGCATTGTACTACATTCACACATTTATTGTTTTTAGATTCAGCTTAGGGAGCTCCCCTAAATCCCTTGTTTAGAAAGATACAGGGTATTAGTGCTGTATGCATTTATATTAGCATACCTCGCTTTCGCTTTCCTGCAGCCATTGTCATTAGCTCTGCACACGTGGGTGACGTTGCTGAAGAGCTTGTTTATTGCAGATAAATGGCTATGTGACGGGAGGATACACAACTGTTACTGTACCAAAAAAAACAGAAAACATTGTGACTTGGGATCTGAAAAGTACTATTCGATTCATCAACATAAAATAATTTACCGTTAAAAAAAAAAAAGAAAAACTAAAACATTTTAAAGACAGTTGTTTAAACTTCACAATTAGAATGCACCGACATATATTTTGTATGTGAAGATATGGCATTTCTTCAGAAAACCTTAACTAACATTCTCAAGAGATAATAAAATATTCTGTTTCCTAGAATGTGATACCAGGACCGGCACCTCCTTGCAGTAGGTTTAGAATGGTGATTTAGAATTAACTCATACACTCTCTCTCTCTTAAAACAAACAAAAAAAGCTCTCTCCCTAAATAAAAACCTACTTCTTCCAAAAACTCTGTTCCTAAAATCTTTAATGACGCTATGTGTTAAGTCTGCACTGCAACTTCATGATGACTCAACTCAAAACTCTGAATCTAACTGAAAGCAACTTCAACTGGAACTTTTCAAGGAAAAATAACTTTTATACAACAAACCAAGGACTTGGTTTACTGAAACCAACTGTTAAATAACAAGTCTGGGATAATTACTTTGCTATAAACATTAGTAAAACTGTAAACAAACTATAAATAAAACCATTGCTGAAAAAAAAGTAATCCTGTATCTACTGGAAGACAAATACTTGGACACATTTCTTCACATTAAACTCTTCAAAACTGTTGAGCTGTTTCTACTAAATCACCTTGCTTGGAAGGACGAAGAACATCGCTTTATTCTAAAAAAGACTGGAAAATAATGTTCTTCGTGAGATTTGTTTGTCTCACAATGGTTAGAACTTTTCTCTTACAGAATGTATGGTGACTATACAGACCACTGGGATGTCAAATAAATTAATTAATTTAGTTACAAGACTGTATAATATACTTTGAATGCCAGTTCTGACAAAGCTCATATGGTATATATATATATATATATATATATATATGAATATATATATATATATATATCTATATATATATATATATAATATTATATATTTTATAAAAAATGTAATTAAAATTGTCGTTTGAAATGTAATTTTTACTTTTAAAAATGTCTTATTTAAATTTTGTCTGGTACTTAAAGCACTGATGTATTGCATCTTCTATGAACCAAAAAGGTATATATTATTACATTAAACTTGAAATCTTTGTACTTTAATTACATTTATCTGCATTAAATTGGGATCCTTTGATCCTGCTTTTATTAAGATACAATAATTAATTGAAATACGTATAACTGTGTTCAAATTTAACTTACCCCGAGACGTTAAAAAATAAATATTTGGATCTTAATAGTGATAAACATTTACAGTGCAGACGATTTTTGATTATTTATAATAACTTTGCCGAATAGAAAGTAAATATGTGTTTCCAAAGAGATTCATAAATACTGTCTTTTGATTCTGTGCATCGAAGGCTTGTAATTAAAAGTTTTTAAAATTATTGTTTGGCATTCTGTCCTAAATCAGCAGTTTGTCAATCTCAAATGTTGTGACGTAAATAATATATTAAATAACCAGGAGAAAAATAATTTGTCAATCAGATTATTATTTATTTATTTTTTTTAAATATAAATTTGGAATTGGCAATTATTTACCCTGATTGTTCTCCCAATTTGGAATGACCAATTATTCAACCTGGCTCACCACTGCAACCCCCGCACTAACTCGGGAGTGACAAAGATGAGCACTTACGTCCTCCGAAATGCGTGCCGTCAGCCATCTGCTTTTTTTTCGCACTGTGAACCATAGACATTGCTGGTGTGTGGTGAGCCAAGGATTCCCCAGCTGAATTTTTTTTTTTTTTTTTTTTTTTTTACTTCTAGTGGAAGATATTATGAAAAACGATCTTGCTGTCAACACAGCCGGAAACAGGGTTCAGTGGTCCCTACAACAATTTATCAGAGGGTTGTGAAGAGCGTTAAAACTGTAATGTGGCAGTCCCTCTGGAAAAGTGAAAACAATTGGATATTGGGACACATGTTTTGCAGCAATTGAGTTTGTGAATGTGCAACAATAGAGCTTTTAAAGGTACCAGTAAGTGTTCAGGTTCATACTTTTCTCTTTCACAAACAAACTCAAAAGTTGTTGCATACATACATGTCGATCCACAGCATACCTTAATCTGTTTACCTGTAACGGGACACACAGAGTTACCATATTTTCATACTTGATAAAATAATGACAGCAGTATTTTCTTTCACTTTTGAGTGACATTCCAATGACTTTCAGCAAGGTTTGTCTTGGTCTTTATGGTGCTAAAGGAGATGTTTGCACACATTCTTCAGCATATTTTAAAAAGGGCTATGTCAACTAAACCTGCAGAAGTTTCAACTGCAGTTTATGTGCACAAAGTAGAGGCTGTAATGGAAGAGGTTATTTGAATTCTCAGCAAGTAAGGATGCAAATATTGACACTGTTGTGCTAAGCCCCATTATAGATTACATTTGAGATCTCATTTATGGAAATGGATAAGCCCTGAAATGCAATTACTATCTGTAAATCATTTTGCTGTAACCTTCTACTTCAGTATCTTTAAATAGCAAAAGCAAGTGCAGCTATTTTAGTTTAACTGAAGGATGAGAATGAATGATAATGGCACATCTAATGTGTTCAACAGCACTGCTTGTACAAACTTAATTTCCTATGGTGTTTTGGTTGGGTTTATTACACAGTTCTAGAATTATAATACTTGCTGCAGGTAAGTAAGTGATGCTGAAGAAAATAATGGATATTGTGCTTAGAAGAAGTTAGAAAAGGCTGCCTTTGACTGAAATTCCGTCAGCGAAATTAGTTTTAAGATCATAAAGTATTAACATTTATCCTGCTCCCTCATTATTTAATGAATCAATAGTTCACAAATGTGATTAATTCACAGAAAACAAAATTGGTAGGAGTCTATATTTGTGCCTTGTGAAATATGTAAAATGAACCTGCATTCGTCTGCTACCACGATGAACTCCACAGAAAGAATTATATGCTGAAGTTATTTGAGTGGCATTTCACCTGCCATTTCAATCATGGTCACAATACAGTTTAATGAGCAAACATTTTTTTTTTTAAATTGCATTACCTGTTCTTTAAAATATTGCTGGTTTCATTGTATTACTCTAACTTATAAACTCCAGTGCCTACCTTATTGCTCTTTTATTCATTGCTTGCTACAATGACCACATGGATGTAATAAAATATTTGAATTGAACAAAACTTTAAATAAAACAAATACGTATTAACCAACTTTATATGCCCTATGAAAAATGGAGGGGTTGGACTCCTTCGTTGACGTGCCATATCTCATTAATCTTTCGGACGAGAGACGAAAAAATCAGCACTCCAATGTTTTTTCACAGACCCCAAGAATAAAAACTAAATCAATCAAATCAAGCAAGCTAAACCTATTAGAAATAATTGCATAATAAGTGATACTGCTAGACCACATTTTTTTTTTATACTACATAGTGTGTCATTACTACAGATGGTTTGTATTCTTCAGTTCTAGATGTTATTAAACTAGTAGTGACTCATAATGTTGTATTTGAATACTGTTGCCTCACATTGATATGAAGCATGCAATAAGAGGGGGGCTACAAAAGAGAGAGAAAAAAAAAAACAATCACAGAAGAATTCACACAAAATTAAATTATAGGAAAGCAGGATTCGTGTAGAAACTGAAATGAGCTCATTTCTGTTTAAGTAAAATAGTAATCATTAACAATAATTACTTATTTAAAAAATATATACATATATGCAGAAAAAAATGTATTTTTTAATTATCCAACAGATTTCAATACCCTAGCCTGTCAAGACAAAACGGCTATTGCATACACAATATAGGATGTTATCTACATTGATCCCTGCACTGGTGTATTGTGACTCCTGCTGGGGAGCTGTGATCTGGTGTGGCTGCAGGCTTACGCTCACAGCCAGTGTGTCAATGTTTGTTCCAGATCAGTAGAAGGTACAGGATAGACAGGAGAAGATCAAAGTGCTTTGCAGCTCATCTTCCACCCAGGAGATTGACCGATTACCCGTACAAAAAAGGACAAAGAACCAAGCCACAAACAGCACCAGACAGACAGAGCTGGAAGAGTCTTACAGTACATCACCAGCTTGTATTCATTTCTACTATGCTGAGCAACTGGACTGGCAATTTACTGTCCACTATAAGTCATTAAGTAGCTCAATTTGTTTAGGTTAGTTATTATGTTTATATTAATGGCTGGCCGTAGAATCTCACAATTAGGGTACCAACAGATAGCTAGTGAACTACTTTGTTATTTATGTTTGCATCGACAGTATTACACATGAATGAACTTCCATACGGAGCAAATATGGAACGTCAACATTGGGCTTACACTCTTACAGAGGGAACTGTCATGGGTTGTTAGTGATTTGTTTATGTAATACTTTCACATCAGAATTACATATTACCTTAAATATCATTTACTGTGCATACGTATTTCAGATGTTTTTTGTTGCTGTTGTTGATTTACTTGTAACGTGTGTCAGTCAAGCTTTAATATTTACAGTCCATGTGAGGAATGTGGTTAACTCTTGTTTAACTAATTGATGGTCAATAAAGCCCTAGTCACATGGTATAAAAGGGGAACCAAATCCTTTGTTTGACAAGGGGTGTTTAGCAAAGATTGATGCCCAGCCGGAATAGGGAGAGGTATATTAAGGAGCATTTGTTTAAATTATTTATTTTCTTGTCTGTTTGATTTCTGTTTTTGTAAATAAACGTGTGCAACCGTGCGTTAAACTACGGCTTACCTGAGATATTATCCGAGAAAGCTGAATTTACTGTAAATAATTATATTATCGTCTGAGCTACAGAAAAATAGAAAAAAAAAAAAAAAATCCACGGTGTCCTGAAAAAAAAAAAATATCTCCATAACCCACAATTTCAGATCCACTTCATTTTGTTACTATTACCATCAAATACTATTTTCTGGAAAATTAAAACACGATGTTGTGGAAAAATTCATGAACATTTCCATTTTTAAAGTTTATTTCAGAACTGGTTTGGACTCAGAAATCATTCTAATGGACCTCAATTGCAACAATCTTTGCAAGAGTTGATATTAACTTTACCACAATTGTTAAGTTTCTACATGTTCAATTATATTTTGTCTTGTCAACTAAATTACTGTAGCTAAACTAGTCCCTTATATCCGCAATGGAACATCAGCTCCCTCCTACTTCCTCTATCCGTCTATCCTCTCATCCAAAACTCTGCTGCTCACCTTGTCTTTTCCTTTCCTCATTTCTCCCTCGCTACTCTGCTGCTCCGCTCACTACACTGGCTCCTTATCGGTGATCGCATCCAATTCAAAACTCTTGTACTCGCCTATCGCTGCCTCAACCTGTCTGCCCATTCCTATCTCCAGACTATTATTTCTCCTTACTCCCCCTGTTGCCTGTCTGCTACTGACAGATTAGCTCTACTCCCTTCGCTCACCGCGCTTCCAGATCCCGTTCTTCCTTGTGGTGGAGTGACATACCCATGGCTCCTCAAGACACACCTGTTCAGACAGCATCTGTAAACCTCACAATTCTTGACTATTCTGGGCTCTATGGCACCCATTGTATCAGTACTTTCATCATATTGTACTTGCACTTAACTGCTCCACATTTTGCTTTATTCTACTACTGCTCTCATTCATAATTATATTTTCTGTATCTTGTGCTGTGCTGTACTTGATTTTACTCTTCTAGGTATCCAAATTCACGTTTTTTGTAATCGCTCTTATTTGAAATCGTTCTTATCCATTTATTGCACTTACTATTTACTCTTAATGGAATTTACTCTTCTAACCAAGTACTTTAAAGTTTAACTGCTCTTAGTTGTAATCGCTCTCAAACGTAATTATTTACTGCATTTTTTTTTTTTTTTGTTATTTTCTCTCATTTGGATTTACTCTTACTACTGACTGTATCGTATTTTATAACTATTCTTTCCTGTAAAGTGATATTTTGTATTGGGATATTTTGTAATGTGATGTTTTGTAATGTGATACTTTGTACCAACTGCAGTTGCCCAGGATAAGGGTGTGTGCTAATAAATAAATAAATAAATAAACAAATAAATAAATAAATAAATAAAGCCACAATATAGTGTGCAAACCACGTTTTCCAGTTTAAAAATATATATATATATATATATATATATATATATCCCACGTTTTGCAAATTATATATATATATATATATATATAATATATATATATATATATATATATCACCAGCTCCTGACAGCAGACACACTGTTCTATAAATTGGATCAGGGTAACTTGTTTAGGATAAACTAACCTGCCCCTTCAAAGTAGCATGCATAAATTGATAAAATTGGTACCAACGCATTTCAAGCAGTTAAATTATTCAGGCCCAACCCAGCAGTTACAAAAACAAGCACGCACTTTAAGGAAATACTACCGGCCAGTCTGATTTGAAGTGCAGTTTTTTTTTTTTTGGCTGTTTTTTTTTTTTTGTGTGTGTTCTAAATGCTAGTACCCTGATTGGATTCTGATTAAAAGACAAAAAGAAAGAAAGAAAGAAAGAAAGAAAGAAAGAAAGAAAGAAAGAAAGAAAGAAAAGGTATTGTTTTATAAAAAAAAAGATTCCACGAAAGTATATTTAAAAAAAACAAATACTATTTGGGAAATGTACTCTATTGAATTAAAAACTAAAATAATAGCTGTAAAGGAATTAAAGAAACACAAGGAAACAAGGAATCTGCTATTCATATAAACCTACATTTAGGTAAGTACAATTCAAATATAACATCCAAGGCCAGAAACCTGGGATTTACATTTTTTTTTTTTTTTTTTTTTATAATTTAGGTAATATAGCCAAGATGGGGAATTTTTTATTTATTTTTATCATTGCCTGACGCTGAGAAGATATTTCATCCATTTGTTTTTATCTAGACTGGATTACTGCAATGCTCTGTTATCTGGGCTACCAAATCATGCCTTAGTCTGTTTGCAGCTTGTTCAAAATGCAGCTGCTAGGGTGCTAAGTAGAACAAAGAAAACTGACCACAAAACTTCAGTGTTGGCTGCACTTCGTTGGATTCCAATACGTTTTAGAATTGATTTTAAGATTTTGCTGCTGATTTATAAGGCGCTCCATGGTCTGGCTCCTGATTATATAAAAGAGCTCCTGTCTCCACAGACACCTATCCGTGCTCTAAGGTCAGCCAATTCTGGCCTTCTAGCTATTCCAGACTAAGACAAAGATAAAGGGTGAAAGAGCTTTTAGCTGCTGTATAATGCACCAAGATTGTGGAATAGATTGCCTCCATTAGAGAAGCAGAGTCACTTAATATTTTTCAATCAAGGTTAAAAACTTTTTTTTTTTTTTTTTTTTTTTTTATTAGCTTTTAAATCCTGATTAATATTGTAATTTTACTCCTCTATTTTTATTAATTGTACTGTATGTTTGTCTTTCAATGTATTTTTGCTGCTTTTGATTATTGTTCTTTAACTGTTATTTTAGTCCTCTTTTTATCACTTACTCATTTTTCTGTACCTTGTGTTCAATTATACTGTAGTTGACTTTATTGTACTGTCAAACGCAGTTTGCATGAAAGGCATATTATATATATATATATATATATATATATATATATATATATATATATATATATATATATGTAAACTTTAAACTTTGAATTAACATATTACTTGAATCTGCATTGCATTGTATTGTAACACTTGTATGTTGAAATGGTGACAGTTTAAACACTTGCTGCAAATTTACATAAAGATGGGTGTGCAAGGACAGAGATGAAAACCTGAATTTTGGTCACAGTATGACCCGATTCACTGTCAACATTTGTTGGCCTAAACCATTGTTTCATTAGAATGCTGCTAGAAAACATACAGTGGCAAAATGTTACTCTTCTGAAATTGGAATTCATATGAATTTACAATTTGAATGCTCTACCATTCAATTACCTGCACACATAGTGGAACATTTGTAAGGTGGAATGAGACGTTTCTTGCATCTGATATAGTACTGCTTGTATCACGTTTTGTTTTAGTTAAGCCTTAGGCTGTTGAAAGCCATTAATTCAATTAGAAATATATTCTGAAATGCAGCAACACAGGGGCCAAATTATTATTTTTTTCTTATTCATTGAAGAGAACCAGACATAGTGATTTGAGTGCACAGAGACTTCAATAAATCACCATTGTTTTCAATTTAGAATGCCAGTGATTTGTGAATCCATCACCAGTTTCAGTTTTAATGTGAATTTATGAAACCTCTTTCTATCAGCCTGGATCAGCCATTTTTATTTTGTGCCATGAAAATATTTCGGTGGTGAAACAAACTGGAAACACATTCTGGAAATGATCAAAGCAAAATTAAGTTTGATTTGTTTCTTGCAAAGTGTTAAATTTTGACCCCCAGGGACGTTATCTGATGCAGAACAACTACACAAATCAGTGACAGTGCTGGCAAAACTATTTGGGCAGTAGGGCACACTTTCATTAGCATTTCAAGGGGGATTAATTGAACCAGCAGGGTGTACTGGAAAGCCCGTTTGAAACGTACAAATGATTCTGCCAAGTGAATGTAATAATATGTTAAATTAAAAATGTCTCTAAAGAAATGAGTATGTTTCTCTATACATATAGTACAAAGGAAATTACTTGTACTGTCTATATGTGTATTAGCTTGGAGATTTGACCTTACAAGTGCAAAACCATTCGTTTCAATGACCCAAAACAACCTCTTCTAAATGACTTTGCCACTGGTTGTAAAGCGTGGAATGCTAATTTAACAGATGACAATAGGCTTCAAGAGAAATGCCTGTGTGATTGATTGGTTTTGTTTCAAACCCAAGTGACCACAAGATGCTCCTGGCACATCTATGGTCATGTCTAAAAGCAAACTGTTCCAGGTGATTTATTGCAAAACATCTTCTGTTTTCAGCTTTATGCTTTCAATTCACAGTTCAGGCTGTTGTCAGGTAAACCGCTAACAAATCCTTGCAGTGTATTTAAAATGACAAAAAACAAATAAACACATTTGGTAAGGGGTTTTTAACAATGTCTGCCTTAATATCTTTATTCAAATAAAAACATGGTTGTATTTCTAGGGATCGTTTAGAAATCCAAGGACAATCAGCTCTAACATCAGTCTTGTACAGCACAAACCCTGATAAAACTTAAATGTACTTGCATTATGGAAATCACATAATTACTTAACCCATAACATTTACAAGAAAGCTCCATAACCTGCTGGGATTGCCCTAATCATTCATTTGAATTAGTTCCTCTAGCTTGTTTTATTTAGGTTTAAGATAACAAGCAATTGAGGGTAACAAACAGCAGATAAACCACCTAAATTAGAATATATATAAAAAAAATCAACCTATAAAAAAAACTATAAAAGACATCAAAGTAATTAATGATGTTGCCTTCATTTGTGTCACAGCACAAATAATGCTTGAAGTTAAGTGTGGGGGGGTTTGGACAGACATCTGTTATTCCTGAGCAACCTAATTTGTTGCATCATCAGCTAGCCCCTTATCTATTGCTCCCATGTTGGACATCTTTGCCTTGCTCTCCCAGATGACCCCCTGCTAGAAGAGCTTTTTTGTCCTTGTTACAAGCATGCTTTTGGTTGAACTTCTTGCCAACTAAACAGCTGGTAGCAAATGATCAATGGCACTTTACCAGCATCATCCTTCTTCCATTGTTGGTTGATGCAATTCACAGTGGATGATTACAGATCAAGTTTAAAAGCAACTAAACACTGAAGGAGTCCTTGATTAAACATTGAAACTGCACACTGACAGAGAACAGAGATGATTGTATTTGACTAAAGCAACACAGATGCTGGGTTCCCTGCAGTGACTTCAGCACCATTCTGGCTGCTGTTGAGGTGTGTAAAGCAGTGCCTGCTATAAGTCAAGTCCAATACTGTTGTTTCTATTGCCACTTATACTGTACATGATCAATTTCTTAACCCTTTAATTTCATCCAATGATAACATCAGAATGATGTAAATCCGATTTCTGTGGTAAAATGGGCAATCCATGGGCAAATGAACAAGTATCACTCAGTACATAACATCTTAAGCCTTTTAAGAATACAGGTCAGCTCTAACGGAAAATCTGAATATCTGCATTAAAATGAACTTGTTACTTAATCCTTGCACGGCCGTATTTATGAGGATCCATTAAGCAAACAAAAAAATGTATTGTAAAGAAAAAATATTCCACTCCGATAAGGCCCTGTCATACCTGATCTATTAGATAGGCACAAAGAAAGAGCACAGGACACATTTAATGAAAAAACAGCTCTTGGGAAACAGCCTGACTTGTCAAATGTAATTAGAATTAAGATAAGTTGCTCTTTTTAATCAGACCAGTTCCCTAACTTTCTGTGCATATGGAATATGCTTCCTGTCTCAGCATGAACATGCCTTATGCTTCATGGTGTTAAGTGATTTCCTGTGTATGCTGAGACTGCACACAATGCACTTTGCCCCATACATGCAGATCAAAGGGCATAATAAAAGGGGCATGCTATAGATTGCCAAATTCAGGCATTGGGCGAAATAATCTGTTATACAATGACATTAGAAATGCATGCAGCAAAGGAGAAGCCATATTAATGAGGGATTTCAACTTCCCCCATATAAAATGGGAAAGCCCAGTGGGGAGCACTAAGACAAAACTGAAATGGTGGAAATGACAAATGACTGCTTCCTAACGCAATCTGTCAAGGCACCGAATAGAGGAGAGGCATGCCTTGATAACTAAAACAGAGGCCAGAGAACAATTGTCAAACTCAGATCACAACATGTTCTCATTTGAAGGGCTTTTTAAGACCCCAAAAGTAATGACTAAAGCTAAGGTTTACAATTTTAGGAAGGCAATCTATGAAGGAATGAAACGCAGACTAAGATAAGTAGATTGGAGTAAAATACAGAAAACATCCACAGAAATAGGATGGCTGTTTTTTTTTTTGTTTTTTTTTTAATATAGTGCTAGAGGCGCAAAACAATTACATCCCTAAAGTAGACAAATCTAAGTCTAAAACAAAATTGCCCAAATGTTTTAATAGATCAATTAAAAAAATATATTCAGAGAAAAAAGGCACTTTACAGATCATTAAAAGGGACCAAGAACAAAGTACACAGAAAGAGTACTTGGAGCAAAAAACACAAGTCAAAAAGGAAGTTAGAAAGGCCAAGAGGGAGAGATAGAAATGAGCACTATTAAGGGGGCTAAAAACAATTCCAAAAAAATTCCAATCTTATAACAGCAAGAGAACATTCCAACTGGAGATAAAGTGTCTAAGAGATACAAATGGCAAAATCATAGATGAAGAGAAAAAAATAACAAACATATTAAATGATTACTTTTCACAAGTTTTTACAAAGGAGGATATGGACAGCATGTCCCACATGTTGACCTGTTCCTCTCCAGTTTTAAATTGCTTTATCATAACAGGCAGAAGTGTTAAAGGGACTAGGAGCTCTTAAAATAAACAAATCCCCTGGGCCAGATGAGATCCTCCCAATAGTACTCAAAGAAATGAAAGAAGTTAAAAACGCTAACCAAGAGCATGCAGCAGTCTCTTGACACAGTTGTACCGACAGACTGGAGAATTGCAAACGTAATACAGATCCACAAAAAGGTAGAATAAAACGAAACAGGTAACTACAGACCAATAAGCCTGACTTCTACTACATGTAAACTTATGGAAACTATAATAAGATCCAAAATGGAAAATTACCTATATGGTAACAGTATCCAGGGAGACAGTCAGCATGGTTTAGGAAAGGGAGATCATGTCAAACTAACCTGCTTGCCTTTTTTGAGGATGCAACATCGACAATGGAAAACTGCAAAGCATATGACATGATTTATTTAGATTTCTAGAAAGCTTTTGACAAAGTCCCACATAAAAGATTAATTCTCAAACTGAATGCAGTTGGGATTCAAGGAAACACATGTACATGGATTTGGGAGTTGTTAACATGTAGAAAACAGAAAGTACTGATTAGAGGAGAAAACTCAAAATGGCGTACCACAGGGATCAAAACCATTGGCGTACCACAGGGATCATTATTAGGTCCTCTTCTCTTCCTAATCTACATTAATGACTTAGATTCTGGTACAGAAAGCAAACTTACAGACAACACAAAAATAGGAGGTGTGGCAAACACCGTTGCAGCAGCAAAGGTCATTCAAAATGATTTAGACAGCATTCAGAACTGGTCAGACACATGGCAAATTACATTTAATGCAGAAAAGTGTAAAGGTATTGCACACAGGCAATAAAAATGTGCATTATAAATACCACATGGGAGATACTGAAATTGAAGAAGGAATCTATAAAAAAGATCTAGGAGTTTATGTTGACTCAGAAATGTCTTCACATAGACAATGTGGGCAAGCTATAAAAAAGGCCAACAAGATATATATTCAGTTCTCGTCACACTGCTACAAAAAGGATAGTGCCGCTCTAGAAAGAGTGCAAAGAAGAGTGACCAGAATTATTCCTGGTTTAAAGGCATGTCATATGCAGACAGGCTTAAAGAATTTAATCTATTCAGTCTTGAACAAAGAAGACTACGCAGTGATCTGAATCAAGCATTTAAAATTCTAAAAGGTATTGACAATGTCGACCCAAGGGACTTTTTTGACCTGAAAAATAAAACCAAGGACCATGGGTCACAAATGGAGATTAGATAAAGGGACATTCAGAACAGAAAATAGGAGGCACTTTTTTACACAGAGAATTGTGAGGGCCTGGAACCAATTCCCCAGTAATGCTGTTGAAGCTGACACCCTGGGATCCTTCAAGAAGCTGCTTGATGAGATTCTGGGATCAATAAGCTACTAACAACCAAACAAACAAGATGGGCTGAATGGCCTCCTCTCGTTTGTAAACTTTATTATATTCATTTGGGACCACAGACCATAACAATATTGATTAAATCTATTTAATGCAAAGTACAGTAACACCCCCATAATCCACACATTCAACAGCATGTATACATCGTGCCTTGCAAAAGTATTCAGACCCCTGACCAATTCTCTCATATTACTGAATTACAAATGGTACATTGAAATTTCGTTCTGTTTGATATTTTAAAACACTTAAACTCAAAATCAATTATTGTAAGGTGACATTGGTTTTATGTTGGGAAATATTTTTAAGAAAAATAAAAACTGAAATATCTTGCTTACATAAGTATTCAACCCCCACACATTAATATTTGGTAGAGCCACCTTTCGCTGCAATAACAGCTTTAAATATTTTGGGGTAAGTATGTATCAGCTTTGCACACAGTGTCGGAGTGATTTTGGCCCATTCTTCTTGGCAGGTTTGCTCCAGGTTGTTCAGGTTGGTTGGACGACGCTTGTGGACCGCAATTTTCAAATAGTGCCACAGATTCTCAATGGGACTGAGATCAGGACTTTGACTGGGCCACTGTAGGGCATTCACCTTTTTGTTCTTGAGCCACTCCAATGTTGCTTTGGCCTTGTGCTTGGGATCATGGTCCTGCTGAAAGGTAAATTTCCTCCCAAGCTTCAGTTTTTTAGCAGACTGAAGCAGATTCTCTTGCAGTATTTTCCTGTATTTTGCTCCATCCATTCTTCCTTCAATTGTAACAAGATGCCCAGTCCCTGCTGATGAGAAGCACCCCCACAGCATGATGCTGCCACCACCATACTTCACTGTAGGGTTGGTGTGTCTTGAGGCATGGGCAGTGTTAGGTTTACACCACACATAGCGCTTTGAGTTTTGGCCAAAAAGCTCTAATTAGGTCTCATCTGACCACAAAACCTTTTCCCACATCGCAGCTGGGTCACTCTCATGCTTTCTGGCAAACTCCAGATGTGCTTTCAGATGGTACTTTTTGAGTAACGGCTTCTTTCTTGCCACCCTCCCATACAGGCCAATGTTATGCAGAGCTCTTGATATGGTTGACTGGTGCACCATTACTCCACTCCCAGCCACTGAACTCTGTAGCTCCTTCAAAGTGATTGTTGGCCTCTCTGTGGCTTCTCTCACAAGTCTCCTTCTTGTTTGAGCACTGAGTTTTGAGGGACGACCTTTTCTTGGCAGTGCTTGGGTGGTGTGACGCAGCTTCCACTTCCTGATTATTGATCCAATTGTGCTCACTGGGATATCAAAACACTTGGATATTATTTTGTACCATTTCCCTAATTTATGCATTTGTATTACTTTATCTTTAACTTCTGTAGAATGCTCTATGGTCTTCATTTTCCTTCAGATTCACAGTGTATCAATATTGTTTTGGAGCTCAGTTTATATAGAAATCTAGTACACATTATTTGTTTAAATGTGAATCACAGTGATGTATATTTAAAAAAAAAAAAAAGTAGAATGTGAAAGTATTAGGATACATCTTTTTGTACTGTAACATAATGACTTTATGGCTGGCCAACATATTGTAAGAAACCTGTACTATATTTTGCTTTAACCAGGGAAGCAGACAGAAAGAGGTTTTAAAGGTGAACAAAGCTGATGCCCACCATGTAAATGGTTTTCCATCAGTGCCAGAGTGAAAGGGTTAAACTCTAGCACCTGCCTGGTGTGCAAAGTTAAAAACCAACAGGTGGAGTTACATCATTTGGCTCACAGCTTCACCTTCATCCCCTTTGTTGTTGTTTGTGAAGATATATAATCATGTTTATAAAGCTGAATTTGAACTATAGCTGCAGTCCGTGGAGCATACATCTCTGCCACCCTGCAGTCTAAACGCAAATGCTCTCCACAAGCTACCGTTTGAAGCTTTACTTACAATATTGAATACAATGGGAGTGCAAGAGATTCAATCAGGCATGAAAGTCGTAAAACAACAAGCACAATTTCCACACACCAAACAGAACTAAATAAATTAACAGTGAGACAAGTGCTGAGAGCTCAGAAGATATTAAAATGCTGATACACCCATACTGTTATTACAACTGATGCATGATCAGATTCAATACTACTACATTACTGAAAAGCGTTACGCCAGGGGAGAGAATTAAAAAGTGCAAGCATGTCAAGTAAAACAAGTACAATTCAAGCCTTTTCATTAAAAAAAAAAACTATTTTTTTTTAAAAATCGTGATTTATGTTGGAGCAGTAAATGTATAGTTTTTACATTTAGTTTTCACATTTTATAGCTAAATGTTTCTGCAAGAAACATTTATACTGCCAGTTATGTACTGCACCACCTAGCTCACTACTAAGAATTTTCTGAACTGAATTATGAAGATACAGTACAAAAGTAAATATAAATATTGCACCAAATATAACTGAATACAAAGGGCTTCTATGGTTTTAATGTCAAACACAATTAGCCTGTTATACTGTAGTAATATGGTATTGCATTTTACACGACTAACATGGCTGAATACAAGAGATTGTGATTTATTGTTGCCATTACTTAAATTCTCTAATTTTTGTTATCTACGGGTTTAAGACAGATCATCTTAACATGTGTTATGTGGTGCACAATCAGCAAGGGAAGCATAGGGCACGTGATTATAGAGGGGTGCTCTATGTGGATCATTAATACCACTACCTGTAGCTACATTAATCCTTTATTTCCCTCAAGATTGATTTATTGATCCCGCTTCTCCACCTTATTAACATCACCAAATAAACACAATGGAAACATCAGGTTATGAGTTGGTTAAAAAAACGGTGTTATTCTAATATATACTGTACATACTGTAGTACTAAAAACAAAATACTTTTAAAGAAGTTTAAAATTGAAATTAATTTTCTTAGCAATCATCACGGTGTACTAAACCAAAGTCTTTGATTCGTTATAGTCGATTTTGCACAGTATAGGCCAAAGAACTTTTTTTTTTCTCTTGAATTAATCTGGACATTTTTTGACTGCAGTATGTTGTTAACTAATTTTGTTTAAAAAATACAAAAGTAAAGCTTTGTCACTGACAAAGAAGGTAATTTAAAGGGGGAAAGAAGTTGAATGTCCGGTATTATTGTGATTACACTCTCGCATGCTGAAACAATACATGGGTGGTTAACTTTGACGGACAGGTGTCGTTGTCCATCAAATCAACATTATGAAGGTCACTCTTAAAATCAGAACTTAAAGGATGTGTTGCAGTAAGAATACCTCTGTTAAGAAAGGGGAACAAGACTAAAAGGCTAAAATATGCCCAATAACATAGAAATTGGTGTATGGAACAATGGTCAAAGGTGTTTTGGAGTGTTGATGGATGGACACACTACATAAATTGATTATATAAGTTGTATATCACACAAGTTCCTTGCACCCTTTAAGATATGACCCAGGACACGGAAATTGAAGTTTATAGCGCTTACGCACACCATTTATTAACACAGAATAAAAATAAACAAACACAAACAAAACCTAACTCCGTTTTGGAGCTCTGACTATACATTTAACAGGTCCCTGACTAACAAGCAGGATGGCTAAGCCGTTTACCTGTCATAAACCAACACAAACCACACAGGTTTAACACAGCGCTTACTTTTCTTCTGACTGCTCGGAAACAGAGCACACCACCTGCTTCCTACTACTCAACAGCCCCGAGTAGACTGGCTGCTGACTATTTCTACCCTGCACCTGGTCCAATTTGGAATAATCCCCAGGTGCGGGTGACAATTATTTTATTGTTTAATTAACAAAAAGGTGCATTTGCACCTGTTTTTGGCAGGGAAACCATTAACCCCTTCCCTGCAGTATACTACTACTACATATATATATATATATATATATATATATATATATATATATATATATATATATATATATATATATATATATATATATATACAGTGCCTATAGAAAGTCTACACCCCCTTGAGTTAATACTTGGTGGAAGCACCTTTGGCTGCAATTACAGCTGTGAGTCTGTTGGGATAGGTCTTTACCAACTTTGCACACCTAGACTGTTCAAGCTATGTCAAGTAGGACACTCAAGGACATTTACCTTTTTGTTCCTTAGCCACTCCAGTGTAGCTTTGGCTGTGTGCTGTGGGTTGTTGTCATGCTGAAAGGTGAACTTCTATCTCAGTTTCAGCTTTTTTGCAGAGAGCAACAGGATTTCCTCAAGGACTTCTCTGTACTTTGCTCAATTAATTTTCCCTTCTATTCTGACAAGTGCACCAGTCCCTGCCGATGAGACACATGCCCATAACATGCTTTACAGTACTGATGGTATTCTTTGGGTGATGCACTTTGTTGGGTTTGCGCCAAACATAACGCTTTGCATTTAGGCCAAAAAGTTCCATTTTAGTTTCGTCGACCACAAAACTTTTTGCCACATGGCTACAGAATCTGCCGAGTTTTTTTGCATACTTTAAAACAGGACTCAAGGTGGACTTTCTTGAGTAATAGCTTCGTTCTTGCCACCCTACCATACAGGCCAGATTTGTGGAGTGCTTGGGCTATTGTCACATGCACACTTTGACTAGTCTTGGCCATAAAAGCCTGTAGCTCTTGCAAAGTTGCCATTGGCCTCTTGGTAGCCTCTCTGATCAGCCTCCTTCTTGCTTGGTCATCTAGTTTGGAGAAACAGCCTGATCTAGGCAGGGTCTTGGTGGTACCATACATGTTCCACTATTTCAGTTTTTATTTTTAATTAATTTTCTACAAATTTCTAGAATATTTTTTTCACTTGGAAGTTGTAGGGTAGGATGTGTAGTAAATGAAAAAAAACAAGTATTTTAATGCATTTTAATTCCAGGTTATAAGGCAACAAAAGGTGAAAGTTTTTGAAAGGGGGTGTAGATTTTCTTTCTGTGTATAATATATATATATATAAAACTCTTCAAATCCGTTTCCCCCATTCAGGGGGGGGGGGGGGGGGCGTTGGTGGGGGGGTGATATATATATATATATATATATATATATATATATATATATATATATATAGATATATATATATATATATATATATATATATATATATATATATCTATACACACATATAGTGGACCACCATCACAAAGTGCTTTACAGAGGTAGGTTGTGAACTGTGCATTATATGCAGAGTCATTTACAATAGGACATTAATTTAACATCTGATCTGCACAAGGAGGCTAAGTGACTTGTTCAGGGTCACACAGTGAGTCAGTCAGTGGCATGCAGAGGTGGTATTTGAACCAGTGACCTGCAGTTACAAGCCCTGGACATTAATCACTTGACCACACTGCTTCCTGATAATGCTAGAGATCTCGCTAAGACAATGCCACAAATATTGATTAACATATTTTCTTGTTATATAATACAAAATGTATACTTTGTAAATTGTCACAATGAAAATGCAAATTGTGGTATGTTTTCACTGCGACTGGCCCATCTATCCCTTAGTATTTAGCAAATACTTTATTATATTGGATTTTACAAAGAAAGAAACTAAAAAATAATGTATACTTCCCATAGTACATATTACTTTGTAGGCTCATCCAGAACACGGGGATCTCTTAAGAGAAAACCATTTATCATCAAACAAAAGTAACATTTAATAGCTAATCAGAAAACGTCCATTTAATTTAGAACCAGTTGTTATTCTTTGAGAAAGACTTATTCATTTTTACCGAGACAGGCTAATACAATACCACCGGCACATAGATTTTCTTTTATTTTCTTCTCAAAAATCATTAATAATTTTTTCTTGTTTTCAGAGTCATTTAAGAACACACCGTTAACCTTACAGTATAAGACAGTTCAGCTACAATAATTATAACAAACCCAACTTTGAGCAATTGTTTTTAATATATAAATTATCTTCACTATTAATTTAAATTCAGGTCATTCAGTTGTTCCTACTACATTATTGCAATGCTTGAAGATTACATTTTCAAACTTTTAACTGACAATTTGAAATGGAACTGCATTTCAGTGTTTTTTCTTATTTATTTGCTAATTACAGATCCATGAATATCTTATCTTGGGAAGCAGATTTCACTACGATCTGTACTCATCTTACAAATACCTCAACACGTATTTATTTATGTATTTATTTAGTTATTTGTGAAAAGGCTACTGTTAATGAACAGTCTACTGCCATGTTTGTAATAGATCAGTACTCCATTTGTTCTGTGTAACATGCAGTGTGTGTGTGTATATATATATATATATATATATATATATATATATATATATATATATATATATATATATATATATATATATATACACACACACTGTATATATCAGTGTTTTATAATGTGAACATATAATCTCACAAAGAAACTGGTAATACTGACTACCCAATATAAATGTGTAAACCACATTAGATTAAGATAATGTTTTTTTAGATGTGAAGAGCAATAAGGCTCTCTTCTGGTACATTTCATTCTAAATCTGTACTTTCTGTTCTCATTATTTCATGATTCAGTAACTGATGGATTTGACTAAGAGGCTGAGCGTTTATAATTAGGCATCATAGGAAGCAGGGGCACCGTTTCAGAAAAATTTGGTGGTGGTGGAGGGGGTCGGGGGCAAAGTTGTGTCAATATTGAACATTTTCTGTTCCAAGTAGCATCATGAAGAAAAAACAGGCAGTAACTGGGCCTGTTTACAATGAGGTAGCGTGTTATGCTTTATTAACCGTTCTTATTCTTGTAATAAATTATACAAAATGTGTAATGTAAGTATATTTTTAAGCAAGACACTGATTTTGAAAATGTTGTTCCATTAAGTCTCATTTGATAGTAATACAATGTGTAACATTATGTGTTTTAAAAGTGGATAAAGGCTTAAGCCAGTTAAGTAAACATTTCAGTTACATACTGTTACATTAGACAAATAGCTACAAGGCTAAGCCAAGGTTGCACTCTGCGTTACCATTCGATACCCCAGTGTAACGATTTGGTAGCAGATCCTGTTCCTCTCTTCAACCGCAAATCAGAAACAACGGAATAAATAGTCTGTCCTGTCCGCTGAATATTCAGCATTTATAGCACTGCAAGCAGCTCTGTCTCAGGAAGTCCAGTTCACAGCAACACAAACAGACAGGAAAGTAACTCCAGTTCCCTAATGTTCTCCAGACTCGTTCCAGCAGCCAGGTAAGCATGTAATGAATATACTGTTGCAGAGGTTCAATTTGGTTCAACTGTTTCAACAAACATCCAAGTATAAACAGCCTTCTTAGTTAAATTTAAATACAGCTAAAAGCAACAACACGCTGCCATACTCTGACAACGTGTGCTTGTACAAAAAAAAACAAAAAAACTTGCACATATATAGCCAGTAACTCTGCCATGTTCACTGCTGCCATTACTCCATCTTAAACCATTTTAAACAAAAAAAAATGCCCCTTTTAAAGGTTTGCAGCCTGGAGTAAAGCCACGTCACTGCTAAAATAGCTGACCTGTACAAACACACGACGGCACTTCTTAAAGGGACCGCACCAAAAGATTGCGCGCTACTTTCGCACCCCCCCCCCCCCCCCCCCTCCCCCTCCCCCCCCTTTAGAGGTCTCAAGAACTTGGAGCTTTTTTTTTTTATATCCCCAGAGAAATCATCCACAATAAAACCACGAAATTCCTCATCAGGACCCTCACCTTTAAATATAGCCATTATTTATTTTTCCTTTCATAGCTATCAAGTTCTGAGGCTGTTGGAAATACTGGCTTCAAATTTACCACATGAACTGTCTGCAAGTTCTGACCGGTTTCTTCATGGATGATGCTTTAGTTCACAGGACCCAGTTGCTTCACAATCCTATAGGGTCCTTTACAACGTGGGGAAAATTTGTCTGTGTAGCTTTCTAGACTTTTGGATAAGGGGTGTGTTCTCATCCATACCTGATCTCTCGGCTAGTAGGTTACTTCCCTCCGAGTTTTGTTATAATTCCTCTGTTGACGTGTCCGTGCTTTCTCCACATTTCCTTGTATTTACTGCTGCAGTTCCTTCAACTGAAACATAGTTTCGTAAGCTGGTGTTTCTGATGGAATTGGGGTTCTCTTTAAGAGAGCGTCCCAGGTTAAGCTCTGCTGGCGTATATCCCGTGGACTCTTGTTTGGCTGAATTAATTGCGAACCGGAACTCTGCCAGATATTTATCCCACTTCTTATGTTTTCCAGCTAGATAGGAAGCAATCATAGGTTTTAAGACTTTATTTATTCTTTCTGTAAAATTGATCTATAGGTGGTAAGCTGAAGTAAGTTTTTTAACTACTTGCCACTGTTCACATACTTGCTGCAAAATGTCAGAAACAAATTGAGGCCCTCTGTCTGAGAAAATAAAATCTGGAGTGCCCCATCTTGTAAAGATTTCTTTAATTAGGATACGAGCAATAGTCTCGGCTTTAGCTACACGCAGGGAGAATATTTCTACCCATTTTGTGTAGTAATCAGCTACAACCAGTCTTTGGGTATTACCCATTGAGCTCTTAGGTAAGGGCCCCATGAGATCAACACCAATCATTTCCCAGGGTCTAAGGACCTGGGTAGACTGGAGCTTTCCTGTTGGTTTTCTGGTTTCCAGTTTGAATAACTGGCAAACTGAACATTTCTGTAAATATACGGATACTTCTTTCCTTAACTTGAGCCAATAAGCCACCTCAAGAATGTGCTTTAGGGTTTTGAATTTCCCAAAGTGTCCACTCAAAGGATTGTTATGGTAAGCTAACAAGACATCATTTCTGAGTTTTTGTGGTTTAAAAACTTGATACTTGTAATTTGTTCTGTTATTTTAACCTTTCAGTAAAGTTTATTTTCAAGGATCACAAAGCTGGATGACTGATCACCAGTGCCCTCTTCGACTTCCATCATGATTCCTTTATTGATGATCTGGCACTCAGGATCCTCCTGTTGTGCTCTCCAGATATCCACATCAGTAAACGGAAAGACTTATTCGGGTCTGGACTCCAAGCAATATGTTCTTCTTGAGATCCAGTGGTGCTCGAGACAAAGCATCGGGTGCAATATTTAACTTTCCTTTATGATACTCTACTTGAAAGTTGAACTCTTGCAACCGCAGAACCCAACGGATCAGTCGAGAATTTGGTTTGCAAGTGTTGAACACCCAAAACAAAGATGAGTGGTCCGTGACTACAGTAAAGGGTTTACCTTCTAAATAATGCCGACACTTCTCAAGGGACCATACAACAGCAAAACATTCTCGTTCTGTAGTAGAGTAGTTACGCTCAGGAACAGTCAGAGTCCGACTGGTATAAGCCAGCACTTCTTCACCACCAGCTTGAGTTTTCTGTGTTAATACTGCACCCAGACCAAATCCACTAGCATCACTGCTCACAGTAAAAGGCAGTTTGGGATCTGGATGTCCAAGCACTGGTGCGGTAGCCAGTTGTTTCTTTAAAGTATTCATAGCAGTTTCACATTCCGATGTCCAGCGAAATTTAACTCCCCTTTTTTTCAAGTGATCCAGTGGTTCAGCTATATCAGAAAAATTGGGCACAAAGCAGTGGTACCATCCAGCCATTCCCAAGAACTGCTGAAGGGCTTTTAAATCGTTTGGAATGGCATAGTTCTGCATGGCCACAGTCTTTTTAGGATCCACTTGAACACCACAAGTTGAAACTGTGTCCCAGAAATTTTAAGTCAATCCAGCAGCTTTGAGCTTGTTGATGACAGCTTGCAGATGTTCCAAGTGTGTAGAGATGCTTTTGGAGTAAATTATGATGTCACCCAGATATACAAAGCATATCTTGCCACGCAGCAGTCCTAATACAATCTCCATTATCCTTTGGAAAGTTGCAGGAGCATTTTTAAGTCCAAAAGGCATGACATTAAAGTTTTACAAACCAAAAGCAGAAATAAAAGCAGTTTTATTTTTGCTTTTTTCATCCATTTTAACCTACCAGTAACCACTTTTGAGGTCAAAAGATGTAAAGATTGATGCTCCCGCCAAGGATTCAGGTATTTCATTAATTGTTGGTAAAGGGTAAGCATCACTCTCAGACATTAAGTTTCATATAGTCTGCACAGAATCTTTTTGTTCTGTCCTTTTTAGAAACAACCACTATGGGTGATTCCCAAGGAGAGTGTGACGGTTCAATGATGCCTTTTTGCAACATGTCTTTGATTTCTCCGCTTATAAAGTCTCGCTTTGGGTCAGACATTCGATAGGACCTCTGCTTAGTGAGAAGTGCACTGAAAGTGATGATTCTATGCTGCAAGACAGACATTCTACCAGCTTCTGGAGTACAGACATCAGGGTTGTCTTCCAGCAGAGCTTGTAAGACTTCCTTTTGACATGACTGTAACCTGGATTGTTCAACAGCTTTTTCAATCAAGTCTTGCTTTTTCTGTGCTATAGGGACCTCTCCATTTTTAGTCGTGGTCATCGGTTGAACTTACAAGAACTTTAAAGAAATTACAAGAATCTAAATTGAAATAGGGTCAAATTTAAACCGGAAAAGTGCACAGCACAGCCCCTACACATTAGCCTAAATCACATTTTCAAATCTATGGTACCTTTTCTTTAGAGGATGTATAAATAACTGTACCTGGGCATAAGTAATATTAACAGTTTCGTCCACAAGTCATTTCCTCCTTGTTGTCTCGCTGTGTTTAATTTCTTCTGTTTTCCACATGCTGTGGCAAACATACCTGTCATCTCCCTTTGACTCATCACGATATCAATAATATTATATTGTAGACATAATAGAATGCAATGTGATTCTATATTGTCGATATAATCACTTGACAACAATGCGCTATCAATGAAAAATGAATGAATTATGCTGATGCCTTGAGACTCTGAGCGGGGGGTCCAAAAGTGGAAGACATACTGCAATACAGATCATCTGGGGAGGAACCAAGATCTGGGGGTGCTGCCTCTGATAAGAAAAATGCTCTGATTAAGCAAAGAAGGATGCAAGTATTTAAAAATAAAAAATTAATTCTGTATGTCATGGTGTAGAGTGAAGCAATATAAAGCATGTTTTGCTCAATAGGCACAGTAAGTTTCATAACATAAAATAATCTCTATACCAGCCTCTGTTGGCCTAAACCAAAAAATCTTCTCAAGTAATGAATTCACGTCGGGGGGTCAAGGAAAGCAAACAGCATTTTTCTCACACCCCGACAGTGTGACAAATCTTGAGCACATTCTAAACTGCAGATTTTTGTTTGTTTGGGGTCTAGACCTGAAATGTCATTGGGGGTCTGCTGAATGCAAACATTCAACAGCCAAGCACCACAGGTGCATTTTCCTTTGAAGGAACATTTCCTAAAAATACATGTGATGGAAATAGCTGTACATTATTGTAAGCAAGTGATGAGGCAGAAAAGACTTGCAGAAAAACACTGGAAACCTGAATGGTAATGTTGGAATTGGAAAAAAAAGAAAGAAAAACAGTCCTGAATATATGTGCATTAGACTACAAGTGACACTGTAATTTAGCAATTGAATGGACTGTGAAGTTATGCTGGTACTTTCAGAATGATCATCAAAGATCATTAAATAACCCGCGCACCACAATGGCTCATCTCAAATCTCCTGTGATTGTAAAGCTGCATTCAATGTATGAATCAGTGGGACAACACCAATAACTTCACAGAAGGTAAAAGTAATTCTGTTGCATGCTAAAGTGCTGTAAGTCGTCCAACAAAAGCCATTTTTGTCTGTCATGAACTTACTAAATATTATCCACTTACTGTAAGTATAGTACTTGTATTATAATTTGTATGATTACCTTTTTTACTGTGGCATCCAACAACTGTGGAGCTCTCCAAGTACAATTACAAGTGAATTTATGTCTGTGTGTGCAAAAAAAAAAAAAAAAAAAAAAAAAATATATATATATATATATATATATATATATATATATATATATATATATATATATATATATAAAACGGTAAAAAAAAGTACAATAATCTACCACTGATGTCTTCTTTTTTTAACTCTAGAATTCCCTGCCTCCCTAGTTATGCTTTCTTAATATCTCTGACACAGTACTCTGCTCTTTCTTGATAGTGCCAACACAACCAATAAGAAGCTTGGTTTGAGTACTGCTAAGGTTATTTTAAACAAATGAGCACTGCATTTATGAAGCTTGCTCTTCATAAATGCAATGCTCATTTGCACTTAAAAACTACAAAAACACGTTGCCAGTGTCGGCTATGACTTGTGGTTTTTATTTTATCACAGTTTAGTCTTAATTTTATTCCGAGTATTCGTATGAATTGTAAACCTCATGAATATTTGTTATTGTTTCGACAATTTAAAAAGCCTGGTGCAGTTTTTGTTTCCCCCCCAGTAGATCCTGTGATTCTGTGATGGAATTGCTGAAACAGCGCCTCACAAAAAAATAAAAAATAAATAAAAAAAACATAAAAAACTTTTCTAGTTATGAAACTATGTAGTGTAACTAGTGTAGTTTTTTTTTTTTTTTTTTTTTTTTTACTGTTTTCAATGGCACAGCTGTCCCTGGTGGTCAGAATGTGTAATTGCATGCACCCAGTAGTGAAAATGTGTCATTTCAATGTAAAAATGGACAAAACTGCCATGTCATCCATATTAATTGTCTCATGGTGGCCATATTGTTTCATGTAACGGCTTTTCCTGAATAACTTTTTTAGAATACACTAGATAGATAATCTATTCTTAAAAATCAAGTCAATCAGCTAAACGGTTCATGCCACATCATCGTTTAAAAAAAAAAAAAAAAAACCTTAACAAGAATTAATCTTTGACATGAGTGGATTATGTAAAAAAAAAAAAACTCACTGCTGTATTATTTATTGTTCAAGAGAAAAAGACACTTGAAAATTTACTTTTTTTTTTTTTTAAGTTCTCTAGACAATAACATGACAAGTTCTACTTGTTTTCCTGTGAACTTTTAATGGAAAAACACAAAAAATTGACCAATTCTGGCGACGGATTTGGTACACTGGTTTCCGATGTATCCACCGGTACTGTAAGGTGGGAGGGTATCATGAGGTAGTGTGGTAACTTTTTGGCACGGAAAACCATGTTCGTCAAGTTTAAAAGTACATTGAAAAATAATAATTATGGATTATTTAAAATACAACTTTTTAATAATAATAATAATAATAATAATTAAATCTTTACAGCAACAGTAGGCTTCCAAGCCATTCTGGCCAAGAAGCCTAATAATCTTTTGAAGAACAATAGACTTCGTTTCGAAGCCTAATAATCTTTTGAAGAACAATAGGCTCCATCCATTCTGATTGTAAGCCTAATGAACAAATTGGTTGCCTGGAGCTTGATTGAAGACACTAGCAAGGCTTTTGAAATAATATGTTCCATCATATATAATAGCAGATAATTCTTAATTCTGGCCAAATAGGTTTGGTGGAGTTGGATCCTGACCTGATCTGGCTGTTCTGTTCATGTTCTTTAGCTCGGGTGGGAGAAGTGCTTTGTGGAAAAGTACAGAGCAGTTCGAAGCAGTTTCCCTTTAAGCTTCGTAGACAGCGTGTGGAAGCGACAGCGAGTGGGAGAAGTACAGGCGTGGAAAAGTACAGAGCAGTTTCGAAGCAGAAAGGAGAAATTGCATCTTGAATTGCTTTAATCAGAAAACAGAGGACATTGGGGAAACACAGCAGCAGCTCAAAGTCAAACAGACGCGTGTGTTTTTCTGATAACAAACAAGCTGAAACTCGGAGCAGCTGATTCAAATTCAGCGCCGTTTTGAGATACGGGCGAGGGGAGGAGCCAACAGCACAGCAGAACAACGCAGTTAAACGAGGCAGTCTTCCCAGCGACAGCGAGTGGAAGCGACAGCGAGTGGGAAAAGTACAGGCGTGGAAAAGTACAGAGCAGTTTCGAAGCAGTTTGAAAGCAGGTTGACGGCTGCAGAAGAAACTAAACTTAAAAAAAAAAACCCTCAACATGGTCTTCAAGCCTGTAATCTGTGACACCTGCTTGATGTGGGAAATCCGAGAAAACCCAGCGGAGCTAAACCAAGTATGCGTAAAGTGCCGCACGATCCAGGATTTGCATAAACTAGTAAGTATGCTAGAAATGGAGCTGGAAGAAGTGAGACAGCAACAGGATCTTGAGGAACTGGCACACCCACAATTCATGGAAGTCTGCATCACCCCTAACAGACTGAAAGCCACCAGGGAGATAGAAGGTCAGAACAGCTGGGTTCAGGTAGGCAGAAGCAGGGAAAAAAAGAAACTTCGTCAAACACAACCACCAGAAATCAAAACAACCAACAAATTTGAGTCACTTCAGAATTTTGATGAGCAGAACCAACAACAAGAGAATGAAAGGAACAACATCCAGGACCCTATTGACAGTGGTGACCAGACAGCAAAAAGAAGGGAGGTCATGATTGTTGGGGACTCCATATTGAGAAACACAGCAAGTTCAGTTCGCAGTTTGGACCCCCTTACTACAACAGTGTGCTGCCTTCCGGGAGCCTCGGTCAAGCACATCACTGAGAACGTGGACAGGCTCCTAGAACGAACAGGAGACGACCCGGTAGTAGTCGTCCACATCGGTACAAACAACATTGGAAGAGACAGACCAAAATCCCTGCAAAATAAATTCAGAGAGCTAGGAAGGAAATTAAAAGAGAAAACCAAAACTGTGGTATTTTCTGGTATACTACCCGCACCTTGCAAAGGACCATATGGACAGCTGGAAATAATTAATCAAAACGAATGGCTGAAGACGTGGTGCACACGGGAAGGCTTCACCTATCTTGATCATTGGACCACATTCTACAACGAGGACTATCTGTATAGACGGGATGGACTGCATTTAAATAACAAGGGAACCAGTCTACTCGGAGAAAAGATCCTCGAGCAGGTTCAGAAGCATTTAAACTAGAAAGGAAGGGGGGAGAAATCAACAAAAAAACAGAAGGGAGACCGCATCAAAACAAGAACAACAACTCAGGTAAGACAACCATTAAATGTATTTATCTAAATGCTAGAAGTATCAGAAACAAAATTCTAGAACTTGAAGCTACTGCACTAACAGGTAACTATGATGTGATAGGTGTTACAGAAACGTGGTTATCTGAGAGTGATGGGGACGAATATAATATTTGTGGGTATACACTGTATAGGAAAGACAGGCAGGACAGAAGAGGAGGAGGGGTAGCGCTATACATAAGAAACAGTCTTGAAGCCCAGGTGTTAAACCTGGACAAAGAAAATAAAACCGAATCAATATGGGTCAGAATAACAGACAAAAATTCAAAAGGCATAATAATAGGAGCATGCTATAGACCGCCAGATTCAGACGGTGAGCACAATAATCTGTTATACAATGACATTAGAAATGCGTGTAGCAAAGGAGAAGCCATACTAATGGGGGATTTCAACTTCCCCCAAATAAAATGGGAAAACCCGGTGGGTAGCGCGAAGGATGAAATAGAAATGGTGGAAATGACAAATGACTGCTTCCTAACACAATTTGTCAAGGCACCCACTAGAGGGGAGGCATGCCTTGATTTAGTCTTTTCAAATAACGAAGATAGAATAACTAAAACAGAGGTCAGAGAACCACTGGCAAACTCAGACCACAACATGGTCTCATTTGAAGTGTTTTTTTAAATCCCCAAAAGTAATGACTAAAGCTAAGGTTTACAATTTTAGAAAAGCAAACTATGAAGGCATGAAACAGAGACTAACAGAAGTAGATTGGAGTAAAATAGAGAAAACACCCACAGAAGAAGGATGGTTGTTCTTCAAAAATGTAGTACTAGAGGCGCAAAACAATTACATCCCTAAAGTAGACAAATCTAAATGTAAAACTAAATTGCCAAAATGGTTTAATAGATCAATTAAAAAAAATATTCAGCGAAAAAAGGCACTTTACAGAGCATTAAAAAAGGACCAAAAAGAAAGTACGCAGAAAGAGTACACAGAACTGCAAACGCAAGTCAAAAAGGAAGTTAGAAAGGCCAAGAGAGAAATAGAAATGAACATTGCTAAGGGAGCTAAAACCAATTCCAAAATGTTTTTCCAATATTACAACAGCAAGAGAACATTCAAAGAGGAGATTAAATGTTTAAGAGATACAAATGGCAAAATCGTAGAGGAAGAAAAAAAAATAGCAAATATGTTAAATGATTACTTTTCACAAGTTTTTACAAAGGAAGATACTGACAACATGCCCCACATGTCATCCAGTTCCTATCCAGTTTTAAATAACTTTAGCATAACTGAGGCAGAAGTGTTAAAGGGACTAGGAGCTCTTAAAATAAACAAATCCCCTGGGCCGGATGAGATCCTCCCAGTAGTACTCAAAGAAATGAAAGAAGTAATTTACAAACCGCTAACCAAGATCATGCAGCAGTCTCTTGACACAGGGGTGGTACCGACAGACTGGAAAATTGCAAACGTAATACCGATCCACAAAAAGGGAAACAAAACTGAACCAGGTAACTACAGACCAGTAAGCCTGACTTCTATTATATGCAAACTTATGGAAACTATAATAAGATCCAAAATGGAAAATTACCTATATGGTAACAGGGTACTGGGAGACAGTCAACATGGTTTTAGGAAAGGGAGATCGTGCCTAACTAACTTGCTTGATTTTTTTGAGGATGCAACATCGATAATGGATAATTGCAAAGCATATGACATGGTTTATTTAGATTTCCAGAAAGCTTTTGACAAAGTCCCGCACAAAAGATTAATTCTCAAACTGAATGCAGTTGGGATTCAAGGAAACACATGTACATGGATTAGGGAGTGGTTAACATGTAGAAAACAGAAAGTACTGATTAGAGGAAAAACCTCAGAATGGAGTGTGGTAACCAGCGGTGTACCACAGGGATCAGTATTAGGTCCTCTGCTATTCCTAATCTACATTAATGATTTAGATTCTGGTATAGTAAGCAAACTTGTTAAATTTGCAGACAACACAAAAGTAGGAGGAGTGGCAAACACTGTTGCAGCAGCAAAGGTCATTCAAAATGATCTAGACAAGATTCAGAACTGGGCAGACACATGGCAAATGACATTTAATAGAGAAAAGTGTAAGGTACTGCACGCAGGAAATAAAAATGTACATTATAAATATCATATGGGAGATATTGAAATTGGAGAAGGAATCTATGAAAAAGACCTAGGAGTTTTTGTTGACTCAGAAATGTCTTCATCTAGGCAATGTGGGGAAGCTATAAAAAAGGCTAACAAGATGCTCGGATACATTGTGAAAAGTGTTGAATTTAAATCAAGGGAAGTAATGTTAAAACTGTACAATGCACTTGTAAGACCTCATCTTGAATATTGTGTGCAGTTCTGGTCACCTCGCTATAAAAAAGATATTGCTGCTCTAGAAAGAGTGCAAAGAAGAGCGACCAGAATTATTCCGGGCTTAAAAAGGCATGTCATATGCAGACAGGCTAAAAGAATTGAATCTGTTCAGTCTTGAACAAAAAAGACTACGTGGCGACCTAATTCAAGCATTCAAAATTCTAAAAGGTATTGACAGTGTCGACCCAAGGGACTTTTTCAGCCTGAAAAAAGAAACAAGGACCAGGGGTCACAAATGGAGTTTAGAAAAAGGGGCATTCAGAACAGAAAATAGGAGACACTTTTTTACACAGAGAATTGTGAGGGTCTGGAATCAACTCCCCAGTAATGTTGTTGAAGCTGACACCCTGGGATCCTTCAAGAAGCTGCTTGATGAGATTTTGGGACCAATAAGCTACTAACAACCAAACGAGCAAGATGGGCCGAATGGCCTCCTCTCGTTTGTAAACTTTCTTATGTTCTTATGTTCTTATATAATGGAAAACTATTCAGGTCATTACAAATGGCTTAACAGAACTGGTATCAAACCCTTCCAAGCAGTATGGTACCTAGTGAAAAAAGAGCATGTTAACTGATGTGACAATGCCAGCCTGTCAAACTACTACTAGGTCTACGACACAGAAACTTTTTAATACCGATAAAAGATAATAATACTCAATTCACTACAATATAGGAATTAAATGCACAAAACTGTCATTTCCTCTGCAATTATCTGCTGTGAGAGTTTGAAAATACAAGCTGGATACAGTTTCAGTGCCATCAGTAATCATTGTCAAAAGTGTCATTAAACTCTGATACTCGTTGACATCAATAGCCATCAATATGGGAGGAAATGATTCATCTCTTCAATTTGTGTTCAGTATAGACCATTTCCCAGCATGCTGTTTAAATTCTTGTCATGTTGTGTACTAACCAAAACTAATGGCCTCTACAAAGCCAGATCAACCCTGGACTGACTTGGCATGCACATAATCGTTCAGAATTTTAGAGGCAACTGCAGACAGAAAGTGGACACTACTCTGTAACTGCTGCCTGCGTCTCTGGACAGGAGTACAAAAAAATACTACTGTGACTAAACATAATACATAGAGGAGTGTCCATTATTATTGGAATAATGCAACAATAAATGCTGGGAGGGGAATGCTATATTCTGTTATTATTATTATTATTATTATTATTATTATTATTATTATTATTATTATTATTATTGGGCTATGTAGTAAAAAAAGATGATAGAATGCATTTGTTGTTTTTGAACCCTTCACATGTTTTGTGTTTATTTATTTATTTATCTATTTATTTATTCACTCACTTCTTGCCTGTCTAATCAGTAGTTGACTCATTTTTAGAACGCACTTTGGGATTGCCTGCTAAGAGTTTTTGATTGTCCCTTTGGTCAGAGCAGAAAGACGGATGGCAGTACATTTTCTATGAAATACTTTGATGCATTGCCATTCCCCTCATTCATCCTCCATGTGCTGTTGAAGTAAACACAGGCAGACTAGGCAGCTAATCCTGTGAATTGGTGACTGTAATTAAATAATGGTGCCACCACAGGCAAGCATGTTAATCTACCGGTCGCATCACTGGCACCATCTGAGTGCATTTTCTACACTTCTGTGTTTTGATACATTGTTTCCCAGTGCCTTAATACATCAAAATGTTTACTGTCTGCCCAGATGAAAGAGCGGATATCCTATTTGCGTGCTCAAAGTGGTTAAGCAAACTGGTAGAACTACACCACAGACAAGTTTATAAAACAGCTAACTGTACAACTGAGGATAAGGAAAATACTTGTAGTTTTCATATTACTGAACCAAGAAGAGCTAGACTAGTCAGGCAGCATTTTTTTTTAAGGCAGACAAATAAAACTAGCACTAAACACTAATTTGTACCTTTTTTTTAAATGTATTCTTTCAACAGGACTTAATGGGTTTGAAGACAGTAATGAGTGAAAGGGAGAATGAATATAATAGCACAAATTGCTTATGGATTTAGTATAATACTTTTCTGTTCATAAAGCAACATTTGGACTGCCATAAATGTATATGACCTTTGTTGACAAATACAATCAAAAACTTTGACAGGGTTTCAAAACAGACTTACTATTACCTCCTAAATTAGAACAGTACTCTGCAGCCCTTTCACTAAACCCGTTCTAGGTGTCTGTGTTAAACTCAATCAGCGATTTCTGACATTGATGGAAAAAAAAAAAATCATTTTATGATTTAAACACGACCAAATTTGGAAAGACCAAAATAAAATGTTTTTTCAGTGTTTGAGTAAATTATTTTAATCAAATTACGAAATGTAAAAACTAAGAAAAGATCGAAGCAGAAGACAAAAACATCTGTGCCGGTCTTTGTGTAAATCGATTTAAACAAATTGCAAAGTGGAAAATGACACATCAACAAAGAGAGAATCAGACAGTTCCTGTGGACATTTTGAAAATGCTGCTGCATTGATTCCCAGGGTCCTAGCGCAACACCAGAAACTTATATTGAATATGATCGTATTCTGTAGGTGAAATCACATTCATAGTCTGGATGGGCATAATTTGGGGGGTGGGGGGATTTCCTGGCATACCGTGCTGGGTAGTTGGGCTGAACTGATGCCAAGTGATTTAGTGTCCAAACAGCAAAACTGTTACTGAAGTATTTAAATTCTAAGCAACATTTACCTCAGTGGTAGGTTTAAAAAACATAAGTGTTACAAAGGAAGCCACTCAAGAGGTTAATTTCACCACCTAAATCACATGCACATTAGTTGTATCTTAGTAGTTTTTTACAAAAGCGACTTAAAATAGAGAACTACTTTCTGAATATGCCCTTATTTGAACATACATGATAAAGCTGGGCTTACACTGCATGATTTTTGCAATCGGGAGACAGCGCCACTCACACTTACCGACTGAGCTAAGATTTGCAGCATAATGCAGCACCATATTCATCAGTGACTGATGTCTCATGAGGGCTAGATGTGTATCTGAAGACCGTATTCCCATATCAGACTTCCATCAATCTATAAATAGAGGCCTTGATCATCAACATGTAAAGATAGAAACAAAAGAATGTGACTGGATTGGTCATCTTCCAATTGTGTCACTGCAATTTCAGCTGATCCATAGTCCCTACAGAAGCTCTTGGGTTTGCAACAGGTACATTTGAAAGAATACAACAGGCCATAAAACATCTAGAGGAATGAGTCTAACCCAACTCCATTGTATGATCATAATGATCTTTTGCTTCTAAAGAGAAAATATTTGTGATTTAGGGTTGAAAATAATCCAAGTAAATCCATCTATGTGAGGATGCATGTAATAGATTATATAGAAAGTGGAACCCACTTCTCTATTGAGTTACACTTGTGGTCTAACTAAAACAGAACTCAGTCTACCCAGTTTGAATGTTACAAATGAGGAGAAGTGAAGAGCAACAGGCAGACTCTGTCTACGCTACTCATGCCAATCGCATCTTTTCACCAGCCAAACCTAAGCAATGAATGTTACCAACCTGCTGATCCCAAAAAGCTAGGCCAAGCCTTGCACTTGATCAATAGGGTCCTCTGAAATGTGATGAGGAAATCTGAACCGACTTGCTTGACACCCTGCAAGCAGTAGTAGGAGTAATTAATAATAACATAAACAACCCTATCAGTCTCTCATTTAAACCGTCTCATTTGACCAAAGTACCCAAATAAAAAATGAAAAAACAGCAGGGCTATTCATCACTAATGACCAATTTGAACTCGCCAAATACCTCTGATATTATGGCTCATGTCAAACCTACAAATTTCAAAGGGGTTTTGTATCTCTGGCAGACTTGCCATTTAAGCTATAACTGCACGGTGCAACCAGTGAGAACCCCTCCACCCCAACCTAAACTCCTCATGCATTTTTAAGATCTGGTTATTTCCTGGTACACTCTATTTACATTCAGTAATTTCCAAAATAGCAGAATTTGTCAGAACCCGTCTTGAAGGTGGCCAATAGGACACAATGGATAATTGACCTCTATGGAGCCCTATATCAAAAGGTTGAGCCAACAGCAGTATTTAAGGATTCAGGGTTCAGCCTTTGATGGTAATACAATATACCAATGAGTTTCTCTTGAAAGTATCTGGTGCCCCTTCAAGAGCAGATTTAGAGCTTTTTAAAGGTTTTAACCGTCAAGACACTAGCTAACAAGGGGATGAAGCTCTTTCCAGGTCCATATACTGAATAATCTACAGTATTACCACGAGGCAGACATGTTTCTTCTTGTCCGAAGAGAAAGCAATGTTGCTGTCTTTTTGGTTTGTTTGTTTCCTAAGGAATGTAATGCTACTGAGGAACAGATTAATGAAAATACTGACAAGTAGAAAACAAGTACAAAGCATATTTCCACATTTCTGCTTGTCTTTTAGATGTTTTTGTCTTCCAGGCTTTGCTGCCCTTTATAGATTACACATAACCCCCAGGGAGGTGCTTTGTAGTGCATTCTCATCTCAATATTAAAAAAACAAGCATGCTAATCATTAATCTTAGATTACACTCTAACCTCTCTACATGACATGACATACCTCAGTGAGCTACGGCTGCCTAAATACTAAAATACATTGCCGAGGATGACACTCATGTAAACCTCTAGTGGTCCACTTGATCATACTATAATTGTACCACACATTAGGTTACTGTAATGTGTAGGGGTTGAAGCATTTGAATTTTTTTAAAAATTTATTTCACCAAATGGCAATTGACTGGATGGAAACAGACACAGTGGTTGATCCAAACCTTGGAGAACAAAGTCACATGAACCTGTGAATGATTTGGGCATCACGCAGCAGATATGTCAACCCTTAAGTGTTCATACCAGCGAGACCCCTGCTAAAAAAAAACCTTTGGATTAATGAAAAACCTTAAGCTAGACCACTACATTTTGCTTTGGGGAGGGGTGAGTGCTGGTGACGGAACAAGATTTTTGCACATGGCTGACAGCTATGCCACTGACATAGACTTAAGGGCTATGCATACCGGGAAGCAAGTGACATGAATAAAAAAAATAAAAAAAAACTGCAGCTAGTCAGTGGGTCCACCACACACTAAAAAAATGGCATTTAACACAATGTTTATATGTGATCTGGTTTAACAAGTAAATTATTAAAAATAATACATCTACACATATTTCTTTGTAAATACTGAGAAAATTGTTTTTTTTTATTGATTTTCATTGGTCATTCATTGGTCATTTCATATTATTGGTCAACATTATTAAAACAAAGAAGCATCATTTTACAGAAATAGAAAACCAGTGTGTGGTGCTCCCCGTCACTTTGAATAAAATTAAGGTGAAATAAAGAGGGAGACATACCATCAATTTCCAATTGTTTTTATTTCTTACCATATGGCGTCTCTTTTTATTGTTTTTATAACCAGTGATACTGGCATCAGAAAGAACATTATATTTTTTGACTTTAATGATTAAATTCTCATTGACGTCCATTTCTCTTTTATTTCTGTGGTAATTTCTTCGTGAACAAGACAGTGACAGTCTGACAGCCTCTCCTTCGACTCTGTCCGAGTAATGATGTGTTTTGTACAGAAACATAGAAGGCTTGCGCAGAAAAACCATCAGTTTGAGACAGGCAATTCTATCTTTGGAGTAAGGGGGAAGTTTGCGTAGCAGCTTCAGGAATATAGAATGGTAATGTATATCTGACGGGTATACCTTAAGACTTGACATCCACGACGCAGACAGGTAACGCAAAAAAGGGTGATAAAGCACTTATAATGAAAGCATACCAAATGTTACAATTGGGTTTTCCAGAATAGTATTCTAAACTCAATGCTTTTGATTTTTTTCATGCATTTTATAAATAATCTTGTCATTCTGTTTTGAAACTCACTGTGCTTGTTACCTGGGTTACTAAATCATTTGCCTCTTCCTTGTTACCATTCAGCAATGTTAAAGATGCCAAGCATGTAGATTGCTAGTGGGGATTGCCGAATCTTAACTCAAGAGAGGTCATCAGCCTGCCTTTCCTCATAACAAGATGTAGCTCTTAACTTTAATTCATTCACGTCCCTCTCTCTGGACAGACTTCTTCAACTCTGCAGGCATTCTGGATGGGTTTCATTACTCACACAGTGAATTGAGCACTACATATTTTCCAGCAGTGTTTTTGAAATAATTTATAACAAAACGATGCTACCCCTTTGGTGTGCATAGTGGGCATGGACCATTACTTGAACTGATAAAACTGAAACTGTCACATGAATGTTATGGCACCATGTTTCCATCAGACTGTTACAGAGTTGAAAGAAATTTTAAATAAGGTCACTTTTATAGCAATTTGAAGCAGACCAAACAGTTTTTTATTGATAATCCCTCAGCCCCAGTTAGGAATGCACATGTTATCTAACGTACAGTAAATTTGCACAGCAATTTACTGTGTTCACATGTTTTATCCATGGTTATACTGTAAACAGCATTTACAACAGTTGGCCTTGGTTTGCCATGTTTTCTTCCATACATATCTAAGCTTTACAGTGCTTTCATGTCTTCATTATATTTTTCTATGCTTTTAATGGTAAACTTTTAAAGGGAAACCTTGGGCTGAGAGGGGAAAAAACATCAGCAGAATGGAGATATATCAGTTACTTATACTTTTAGGTAAGTGAGGAGATTTATGAATGAGAATTACACCCAAAAAAAAAGATAAAACTATTATGTACCTTTGTAACATGACAACATATTAGATTTCACTGTAGACTGCATATTGAAAGCAGCCCCAGTTTGAGATTGAGAGTTTCATGATGCAGCTGGAAATAAGACACTCGAACATCTCTATGCCTAGCAGTCCCACAGTCCCTAGCAGGTTTATTGTCACAAACCAACAGGGCTATAAATTCAATTGGCCACTGTTTGGTCCAACACCATTAACCAAATTGGATGGCCTCAAACGTGTTGATAGTCCACAAAGAAATTCATCTTACTGACATTCATTTTTTATAATATTCCAAGGATGGAAGAATGATGGTCCTCTTAAAAGCAATTAACACAAAATAATATTTACAGCCTTTGGCTAAACTTCCCCTTTGTACCCTATGCACACTCAAGCCCCTCTCTGTCTGCATGCATTCATGTTTTCATAATGAGTCAGCTGTAGCCACCAATGACAAGGAAGGTGTGAGAAGTAACCAAGCCACTGGAGACGACTGCACTTTAGTTAATAAGGCTGTCGAATAGGTATCTTCTGTCATCTATTCGCTGATTTGGGTATGTGACACACTCAATTCAACACAGACACCTTATAAAATATATGACAGTGGTAGACAGCAAATGCAGTAAACTTCTCATGCCACCGGACCAGTATAATTTTAGAACAAGTATAAAATCAATCAAGCTATGTCTATACACAGGTCAATAAAATAAAACCTACATTATAGCATTAAAATACACAGGCCTAAACAGTCTTTAAGTTAATTTTGATAAACTGCACATGAGTCCCTACTGGATCTGATTCCAGAGTTTAGAAGAAGAGTTTGAAAAGACACATGCTCCTTGGGGAGAGAGTCTCTGTGCTCCACCAATAAACTTGAGACTGCAGGGCACACCGATTGATGCATGGGATGAGCAGTTTAAAATACAGACAGGAGCAAGACCATCCACACTGATTGTTTACTTATTTTTTGTCAAAGAAGTGATTTGCCTGAGCAAAAATCTAATTAACCACCTGAAAAGGTTGGGTACGAATAACCTTTTCATCTAATTTTTGTTGTTGTTGCTTTTTTCTCCTTTAGATTGCTGCACTCAGATATGGGAATAGCATTATTTAAACATGCATTCATTTATTCTTTTTTTTCTCTAAGAACATTTTTTTCACCACACATGCTTTACTAATTAAAATGGGAGTACACATGTTCAGCAGGATGAGATAATACCAATGATTTAAAATAATCTCCTCTGACAGGTCAATGTCGGCAGCTCTCTTAGCATGCAGTACCCATGATTACATTTCTGTCAAAAACCAATAATAAAGAGTAGTTATGTGTCCCTGGAGTACTCTACTGTAGATGTTAAGCAAAAACAGTATTTTGAGTCCTGTGGACTGGTAATTGGGTAGCTGTAGTGAATTATCCACTACATATCTTGCAGTCTCTTAATTTCTCAGACAGCCCACAGAAAATAGGAAAGTCCAAGCCAGTCAGCTTGACCACCTTATTGAGCCCCTTATTAAAATGCACAGTGCATATCCATTCACGGTGTGTGTATGTGTGCGTGTTTATATATATTATATATATATATATATATATATATATATATATATATATATATATATATATATATATATATATATATATACACACACAATAAGGCCCGACAGGCCATTCGTATAAGTCGAATATGAACGCCTCCAACCCCCGAGAAGTTTGTATATTCAACATATACGGACACCCTGAAGAGCCTTATTGCATTTATAATCCATGTCAAACAGTGGATATGAAGGGAAAAAAGCATAAATCATGTTTAGGGCTGAATTATTTTTTATTTTTTTTATTAACTATCCTTAGCCAATAAAGCAGTCCCATTTATAACTTTGAACTACAAACTAAGTTAAGCTGAGCAAATTACTTTTATTGGAACATGCAAAAGAAACTACATCTGTATTTTGATATTGTGGACATTGCCATTGAAATGATACACCAGGGGGTGGAGTTGAGATGGCACTGAGTTATTTTTTTTTCCTGTCACTGACAATGAAGACACACTGTTTGAAATGAACAGATGAGAGGAATAAAAATAAATACAACAGAGTTTTGGATTTCAGTAATTTTTCAATGTATGTGTCTGAGAGGGGTGGATAATGTGCAGAAGTGTCTATATTGGGATGTCTACTTTTTTGCAGGTAATTGGTCACTCAGTTTCACAGTTACAGCTGTACATCTGTAACTGTAAAAGCAAGATGGCTAACATCCGATACTTTAGAATATGTGAAAAGGCTCCAACTGTCCTTATCCATCCAATATGCAGACAGCTGGAACCTTGTTCGACCAATCACATTAGAACATAAGAACATAAGAAAATTTACAAACGAGAGGAGGCCAATTTGCCCATCTTGCTCGCTTGGTTGTTAGTAGCTGATTGGTCCCAGAATCTCATCAAGCAGTTTCTTGAAGGATCCCAGAGTGTCAGCTTCAACAACATTACTGGGGAGCTGGTTCCAGACCCTCACGATTCTCTATGTAAAAAAGTGCCTCCTATTTTCTGTTCTGAATGCCCCTTTGTCTAATTTCCATTAGTGACCCCTGGTCCTTGTTTCTTTTTTCAGGTCGAAAAAGTCCCTTGGGTCGACATTGTCAAAACCTTTTAGAATTTTGAATGTTTGAATTAGGTCGAATGCTTGAATTAGGTCATTTTGAATGACCTTTGCTGCTGCAACAGTGTTTGCCACTCCTCCTATTTTTGTGTCGTCTGCAAATTTAAGAAGTTTGCTTACTATACCAGAATCTAAGTCATAAATGTAGATTAGGAATAGCAGAGGACCTAATACTGATCCCTGTGGTACACCACTGGTTACCTCACTCCATTCTGAGGTTTCTCCTCTAATCAATACTTTCTGTTTTCAACATGTTAACCACTCCCTAATCCATGTACATGCATTTCCTTGAATCCCAACTGCGTTTGGTTTGAGAATTAATCTTTTACGCAAGACTTTGTCAAAAGCTTTCTGGAAATCTAAATAAACCATGTCATATACTTTGCAATTATCCATTATTGATGTTGCATCCCAAAAAAATCAAGCAGGTTAGTTAGACCCGATCTCCCTTTCCTCAAACCATGTTGAGTGTCTCACAGGATACTGTAACCATATAGGTAATTTTGCATTTTGGATCTTATTATAGTTTCCATAGGTTTGCATATAATAGAAGTCCGGCTTATTGGTCTGTAGTTACCTGGTTCAGTTTTGTTTACCTTTTTGTGGATCGGTATTACACTTGCAATTTTCCAGTCTGTCAGTACAACCCCTGTGTCAAGAGACTGTTGCATGATCTTGGTTAGCAGTTTGTAAATAACGTCTTTCATTTCTTTGAGTACCATTGGGAGAATCTCATCCTGCCCAGGGGATTTGTTTATTTTAAGAGCTCCTAGTCCCTTTAATATTGCTTGTTTCACATTCCATTGCCAGCCCTTGATTATAAATATATACAATGCTGTGCAAAAATCTTAAACATTTTTCTATTCTGATGCATTATGAGCATCAGCAATTTACTCAAAGCCTCCACTAGTGTTTTCTACTGTTATACCAACCTTGACTTGCATAAAGAAGGAAAAACATTGAGTGAAATAGCTCGCATCACTCGATTTTCAAGGTGTGATATCCAAAGCATACTGAACAAGTACAGAGAAACATCAAAGACTTATCAAAGTGCTTTAAGATTTAAAGTTCTTTACGGTGAAGGTGTTTTCATAAAACTACTGCTATTCTATCTACCAAGATCCACTGCACCTACTCCATTGAACATACTACTTAATATTTCCATCAAAAAGTTAGTTTAATGATTGAGTGTTTAAAATTATGAATACAATTTTTCATACCTCAGTCTATTGCTATAAGTACCCATGTGTCTTTTTATTTGTCCATCCATCCATTCATCTAATTTATTCTCTCAGAAAAGGGTAATGGGCTGCCCTTTCTCCAGTGGTCCTAAAAACAAAGTGTGCTGCTAGGTTGAACAAATTAACATAATTTCATAATGATATGAAGTCAGCTTGATGCAGGACAAGTTCATTGATCTTTAACACTTGTGTTTTGACTCTTTATTCAACTTTGATTAATAACTGGGATGCTTCTAAGCAGAAATAAAAGTATGCTCAGAATTAAGTCTTTAACCTTTAGCTAAGGGGCAGAGGCTGTTCACAGAGTGGTTGGAAGATGTAGCTGTTTGACCATTTACTGTGGACTTTTTGCAGTTTATATTTACTTGCTTGAATGTTTCAACCCAGAGATATGGTTCAACAAAAAACAAAATAAAAACTAAATCATGGTAAACCATTGTAAATGCATAGTATACCCATGTACTTTGCACATTTATCCTAAAAATCATCCTGAAAGCTGTATCTGGGAAATACTAGAAAACCCAATACATATTACTATACAG